>NW_026586383.1:690932-822489 GCF_907164565.1 Psammomys obesus
CCCGCTTAGAGCATTGATATTCACTTGAAAAAAGATTCTCGAAGAGGAGTTGTCAATAACCAGCAGACAGACTGGTCATTCAAGCTGGATGGAGTTCTTCATGACACCTCCCAGGATTTGGTTTATGAGATGGTCGCCAGGGAAGCGGTTTCTCAAGCCCTCGATGGATACAATGGTAATTTAATCGACTGCCTAGGACTTTGCTTTGTCTAGGATTTTGAGGAGCCCCTCTTTGAGGAAGAGGTATCCTATCCTAAATGAAATAAAACATAAGAACTTCTCTTGCCAGCATTGCATATTTACTTGTTAGTCTGCGGTCTAGTGGTCGAACATATGTTTACTTTATAACACTGTGGCTCCATCCAGTCTTAGATTTTTAGAAGATTCTGGCTTTTCCTGGGTCTTAGATGGTCAGCTGCAGTCTTCTTCAAATCTCTCAAACATTGGCTGGGCATGATGGCGCACGCCTTTGATCCCAGCAGTCAGGAAGCAGAGGCAGGTGGATCTCTGCGAGTTCAAGGCCAGCCTAGTGTTTGTGTGTGTGTGTGTGTGTGTATCTCAATCTCACTAGATAGCTCTGTCTGCCTAGAGCTCACTATGTAGACCAGAATGGCCTTCAACTCTCAGAGCTCTACCTGGCTCTGCCTCTGTCTCCTACGTGCTAGAATTAAAGGTATATGCAACCATGCCCAGCCTAAAAACAGCTTTACTGGGATTTTTTATGACCTTATTCTGTCAAAGATTATTTTAAAGTTTTTATTTTGTTTGTTTGAGACAAAGTCTCACAGTGTAGTCTTAGCCAGCCTGGAACTCACCATATAGACCAGGTTGGCCTTGTATTCAAAGATCTGTCTGCCTCCTCTGCCTCTTGAGTACTGGGATGTGTGTGTGTGTATTGTTGTTGCTGTTTTGTTTTTGTTTTTGTTTCCTTTTTTCAAGACAAGGTTTCTCTGTGTAATAGCCCTGGCTCTCCTGGATTTACTTTGTAGACTAAACTGGCCTGGAACTGACAAATCTGCCTGCCTCCTCTGCCTTTGTTGGGATTAAAGGGATTAAAGGTGTGTGTCACCACAGCCCAGACTAGCTTTAAATTTGTAACAATTTAGCAGGCAGGGTGGTGCACACCTGTAATCCCAACACTCAGAGAGGCAGAGGCAAGCAGGTCTCTGTTTTGAGTTCAAGGCCAGCCTACTCTACAAAGCAGCTGAATCTACACAGAGAAACCCTGTCTCAAAAAAAAAAAAAAAAAAAAGAAAAAGAAAGAAAGAAAGAAAAAAGAAAAAGAAAGGAAGGAAAAAAGTTGATGGGGCTGTTAAGCATACTTAAGAGTACTGGCTATAATGAGATCTGGTGCCCTCTTCTGGCCTGCAGGTGTACATGCAGGCAGAACATTGTATAATAAGTAAATAAATAAATCTAAAAAAAAAAAAAAAAAGTACTGGCTTCTTGCTCTTCCAGGGGACCCAGGTTCAATTCTCAGTACTCACAAGGCAGCTCACAACCATCTATAACTCTAGTTCTAAAGGGTCCATACCTTCTTCGGGCTTCTTTGGATTCCAAGCACTCACATGAGCCAGACATACATGCAGGCAAAACACCCATACATTTAAAAATAACTTTAAAACAAAACAAAAACCCCAGAACCTTGAAAGTGTGACATAGTAGGAAATTTCTGTAATCTAGTCACTTTGAAGTGGAGGCAAGAATATCAGGGTTCAAAGTCATCCTCAGCTACCTACTAGTTAGGTGCCAGCCTGAGCTGCATGTAGCCCTGTCTGAAAATTAAAAAAGCTTAAAAATAAAAATACAGTTTGTAGACTCTGCTGTCCATCCAGTGGCTGCTGATCAGAATGGTCCCTAGTTTGCAAGGCTTTTGATAGTTACTTGCATGGTACTAGGTATCAAACACAGAACCTTACAAATACTAAGCACATGTTCTGTGTAGATACATAGCTCTGAAAGTTTTAGGCTTTTCTATAAGAAAGTGCATGAAGAGAGCCAGGCATGGTCACACATGCTTGTAAATCCAGCATTTGGGAGGTGAAGGCAGGAGGATCAGGAAATTGAGAACAGTTTGGATTATATAGCCAGACTATTTTGTGTGGAAAATCCAGTGAGTCTTGAGTTCCCAGCATTGTAATGAATCATGCATGTGATCCATAGATATGGTCCCCACTGACTCGGTGATATTTTCCTGATTCCCTGAGAGGCTATGGCCTGGAGATAAAGGGGTGGTGTTGGGGGGGACTGAGAACTAGGGAGCTTAGCAGTCTTAGGCTTGGTGCTACAGGACTGCAGGTGGGTTCTGAATCCCAGCTGAAGTGAGTTTTGGCTCCTCAGCAGTGGCTAATTGCTTACTGCTCCTGGCTCCAAGCCAGGTGCTGACTTAGGGCTGCTCCTCTAAAACCTACCACAATCCCAGCACCTGTGAAACAAAGGCAAGCAGACTCCTAGGTAGCCTCACCAGTTCCGCCATGTAGATTCACAGCAGCAATCTTTGGAGTAGCTCCAGTTCAAGAGGAAAGAGGAATAAGAGCCTGAGGTGACAATGGTTTGCATCCCAGAGCCTAGCTGTAAAGGAGAAGAGGAGGTGGTGGGGGAGAAGAAAGAAGGTGGTGATGATAGTGTAGCCAAAAGGTACAAGTGAAAGTCTTCCCAGAGTAGGCATTTGGCACAGGCCATGGCCCTGTCATAGTTGCCCATTTCTGGAAGTGGCATGGAACTAGCTAGGAGCCTTGTAGTCTATAAATAAATCTTTCAGCAAGGTAGAGTGTCACAGGCTGGCTATCCCAGCACTTGGGCAGTGGAAGCAGGTGGATGAGGAGTTCAAGTCGTTCGTTCTTGGCTACGCAGCTTGTTGTCAACATGGGCTACGTGAGACCATGTCTCAAACAGATCTACAAAAAAGCTTACCACTGACAGCAATATCCTTGCTCCATCTCTTTCTGGAATTTGTCTCTGTGGGGCATCTCCTGCTATCTCTCAGACACATGCAGTTCATGGCCTTGAGAAGGACTGGAGTCTAATGCTCCAGTGCCCTCTTATTCTTCACAAGAAAAGTTGCAGCTACAATGTTCCCTAGCCCTACCACCAGATCACCTGGGAACAGGGAAGCATAGAGCTCTATGTAGATCACACAGTGAGGGTGTATATCTGCTCTCTTCCACGGTGACTCCCTATTGTCTACAGATGTTTCTATTGGCTACCTTCACACCAAGAGCCCTGGGCGGCACCAAGCATGTTGAGGATACGAGGGTTGTCCATGGAGTGATTTTTTTTTCCAAATGTCCCACTCAGCCATATTTTGAAATGTTTGCAGGTACCATCATGTGTTATGGGCAGACGGGAGCTGGCAAGACATACACCATGACGGGAGCAACTGAGAATTACAAGCACCGGGGTATTCTGCCTCGTGCCCTGCAGCAGGTAGAGAATGGCTCTATGGTTGGGATGCCGAGGCTAGCCTCTTCTTACCATAGAAGCAGCCAATTTCAGGTTGCCCACAGGAGTCCAGCCCTCAAGATAACTTCAGCTAACACTTGTTCTGGAGACACGATGACTGGGCTGGGGCTAGAATCAGAGTCCTCAGGAAACTCAGGCTTTGATGTTCAGACTGACCCTTGATAGCAATAAGTCTGTTTCCTTATTTGCGAAGCGGGGAGCCAGCATGCTAATCAGGCTCCTGCTGCTCCCATGGTCTGTGATCCTGTAATTAGGGATTTGGACGTCCTAATCATGCTTTTTGCTGGTTTTAATGAAGGAAATGCGGCTCTTTTCAGAACTTCCTTATTGTCTTGCTGTGGCTTCCTCCATTCAGTAGCTCCTGAAAGAACAAAGGCAAGAAGCAGGGCATTAGGACAGATCCTTCAGGACAGGGCCTTCCTTTGGGACCTGCTGGCCCAGGTTTTGGTTAGAGGTAGGATGCCTCTCTTCCAAAGCGTTTTGTGATTCTAAACGACTCATGCTCCATTTCTCTGAAGTAATGTGCTTCCCGGCCCATTGTCAAAGTTTCAGCAGCTCGAGGCCAAGAGTGTTAACTCCCTTGCTAAAGAGCACAAAGCACTGGCTTTAATCCCGACATTGGGGGGAGGGGTGGGGAAGCACAGTGTCAAGTGTTTGCAATTAGGAAGTGGAGGCAAGAGGATCAGAAGTTCAAGGTCATGTTTGGTTACTCTGAGAATTCCTGAGAAATCTGGGTTACATGAGACCCTGTCTCAAAACTAGCTGGTTATGATGGGGTGGCACACTTATAATCCCAGCACTTGGGAAGACTGAAGCAGGAAAATGGTAAATAAATATCTTTCATTCCAGCCAGCCTAGGACACAGTGTAGAACCTGCCTCAAAACAAAAAAACAAACAAACGAAAAGAGTAAAAGCCAAAACCTGATAATCTTACCCAACAGACTAACAATATGTGTTTTTGATCATGACCACCACATCAGCCAAACTGTAAATCTCTTTAGGGCAAGAATTGCCCTGCACTGCCTGAGGGAAGACGTGGGCTGACAGTGCGCACTTAGCTTTCGGAGTTCTGCCCTTGGTGACTGTGATCGAATTTCCCTCTAGATTTTTAGGATGATTGAAGAGCGGCCCACACAGGCCATCACTGTACGAGTTTCCTACCTGGAAATCTATAATGAGAACCTGTTTGATCTCCTGTCCACTCTGCCATATGTTGGACCCTCAGTCACACCAATGACCATCTTGGAAAACCCTCAGGGGGTCTTCATTAAGGGCTTATCGGTCCATCTCACAAGTCAAGAGGAGGACGCATTCAGCCTCCTCTTTGAGGTGAGATGATGGTCTCCTCCTTCCCTACCCCTCCCTCTCCCTCTCTTTCTTCTTTCCTCTTTCCTTATCTTCCTCTTCCCTACTTTTTTCATGTTTTTATTTACCTTGATAATTAGAATGAAAACTCATTATGTAGCTTATGTAGAAAACTTGGTGTTGACTGAGAAGAAATTCATAAGATGTTTTTCACCTAAATGAGCAAAAATATATATTTTAAATCATGTCCTTCTAATCCTTTCTTCCTATGACATTGTTTGTTTATGGTACTGGAGACTGAGCAGAGGGCTTCATATGTGCAAGGCAAGTCCTCTGTCACTGAACTGTATACCAGCCCCTTTTTACTTTTTAAAAACATCTTAGGGCCCGGCTCAGTGGTGCACGCTGGCTGTAATTGCAGTACTTGGGGAGGCAGAAGCAGGTGGATCTCTGTGTGTTCAAGGCCAGCCTGGTCCACAAAGGGAGTCCAGGACAGCCAAGGCTACACACAGAGAAACCCTGTTTTAGAAACAAACAAACAAAAAAACAACCCAAACAAACATTTTAGCCAGGCATGGTGGTGAATGCCTTTGATCCCAGCACTCCAGAGGCAGAGGAAGATGAATCTCTTCTGAGTTCCAGAACAGCCAGGGCTGTTACACAGAAAATTCCTGAGATAGATGGATAGATAGATAGATAGATAGATAGATAGATAGATAGATAGATAGATAGATAGATAATTTTAACTGGGCAGTAGTGGTACATGCCTTTAATCTCCTCACTCAGGAGATAGAGTCCTGTGGGTCTCAAAGCTTGAAGCCAGCCTGGTCTACAGAGTTCCATGACAGCAAGAGCTACTCAGAGAAACCATGTTTAAAAAATAAATAAAAATAAAAACATTTTAATTTTTAATCACATGCATGCTATCTATGTGTGGGTTTGGCATGTATGGTCAGTACCCACAGAGGCCAGAAGATGACCTTGGCTTCTCTGAAGCTGGATTTAAAGTCTCGTTGTGAGCTTCCCCACGTAGGATGCTGGAGCCTGAATTTGGGCCTGCTACAAGAATAGTGCTCACTCTTACCTGCTAGCCATCTCTCCAGCCTCTCCTGTGTACTTCTTTATTTTGAGACAGAGTCTCAATGCATTTTCCAGGGTGAGCCAATTGTAGTGGTACATTCCTGTAATCCCAGCACTTGGGAGGCTACATTAGGAAGATGTTTGAATTTAAGGCCAGCCTGGATTACATAGTGAGACTTTATCTTAAAGAAACAAAGATTCACAGGTTGGCTATGAAGTCCCTCTGCAGCCCAGGTAGGCTTTGAACTTGTAACCTAACTGCCTTCGCCTCTTGAGTAGCTAGGGTTACAGATGTGCATCATCATGCCTGGCCTTACATAGTTGAATTTGCTCCTATGTTCTTTTTTTCTCTCACCCCGCCTGGCAGTGCTGAGGATCAAAGTCAACCTTGTGCATGTTAGGCAAGTACCCTACCACTAGGTCACACCTCAGCCCATCTTACATCTTTTTGTTTGTTTGTTTTTGAGTTAACCTAAGTCAAAACTACTTATTGAATCCAAAATATAAAAACTGCAGATGTGGTTGCATATACTTGTAATCTCATCTCTTGGCAGGCTGTGGTAGGAAGACAGTGAATTCAAGCCAGCCTGGCCACTTGTCGAAATCCTGTATAAAAACCATCCTTTGTAAACCGGGAAGTAGTAGCCTTTAATCTCAGCACTCAGGAGGCAGGCAGATCTCTGTGAATTCAAGACCAGCCTGGTCTACAAATAGAGTCCAGAACAACCAGTGCTTGATACACAGAGAAACCTGTCTCAAACAAACAAAGCCCAGTTCTTTGTAATAAAACTTAACTATGAAAATTAGCGCTGTGAGATGGCTCAGTGGGAAAGGCATCTGCTGTCAACCCTGATGCCCTGAGTTCCATCCTTAGACCCACATGGGAGAAGGACAGAACTGACTCCTGTAATTTCTCCTCTGACTTATAAATACACATACACACAATAAATAAATAATAATTTAAAAAATCAAACCACACTGACAGTTACCAAAAAACAAAAACCAAAAAAAAAAAAAAAACAAAAAAACAAAAAAACCCAAAACAAAAAGCTTAATCATAAGTTTTACACAAGGCCTAGCAATTCTATTCCTAGGTGTCTACTCAAAAGAAATGAACCCATAAATGCATATATACACACAAAAATTCATACATAAATGTTCATAGCAGCGTTATTCATAGCCACTAAAGATTGATGCCCATAACATCTGTTAGCCAATGAACTGATGAACATAGCTACAGTGGAAAATTGTTGGGTAATAAAAAGAAACAAGAAGGGGAGGTCAACCAGAATGATGATGCATTCTGCAACATAAATAACCCTTGGAAGCATTCTAGCAGTCAGCCACAGAAGGCCTCACACTGAAGGACTCTAAGCCCATGGGAAGTCCAAAAGCAGCCACATAAAGAGCCAGAAAGGAGCTCAGTGGCTGCCTGGGAAGGGAGTAGAGGAGACTGCACATGGGCCTCAGGGAGCTTTTGGGGTGATGTAGCAGTTCTAAAATAGGATTGTGGTAATTTTCCACAATTCTGTACATTTACTAAAAATCATTGCATTACAAAAAAATTTAGCAGAATAGTGACTTTTATGGTATATAGATGATAGTCCACTGTAATGGTGTACCTCTGTAATCCTAGCACTTAGGAGGCTGAGGCAGGTGAATTTAAGAATTCATGGCAACTTGTGCTACACAGCAAGATCAAACAAACAAACAAACAAATTAAAATTATAATTAACCGAGCTGGGCATGGTAGTGCACGCCTGTAACCCCAGCACTCTGTGAGTTCAAAGCCAGCCTGGTCTACAAAGCAAGTTCAAGACAACCAAGGCTAAACAGAGAAACCCTGTCTCAACACTTTCCCCCCCCAAAAAAAATTAACAAAACTTTTCTTAAAAGGTCACTTGGTGGTTTTTGCCTTTAGCCATTGAGTCCACAGGGAAGAGAGAGCTTCCATTTAATTTATTTGGTTTTTGAGACAGGATTTCTTTGCGTAGCTCTGGCTGTCCTGGAATTACTGTGTAGACCTAGCTAACCTCAGATTCATAGAGATCTTCCTGCCTCTGCCTCCCAAGTGCTGGGACTATGCTCTTTCTTAACAACAACAGTTCCTCGAATATTGACATTTTCCAGAACCATGTCTGCTGAGCGCTAGTGGTAAAAAGACAAATGAAAAGCCTTAAGAAGCTCGCTGTGGGACTGGAGAGGTCACTCAGTGGCTGCTCTTTCAGAGGACCCAGGTTCAATTCCCAGCACCTACAGGTAGGCTCGTCTGCCTGCAATTCCAGTTCCAGGGAATCTGACATCCTCCTCTGACCTTTGTGGGCACCAGGCCACACACATGGTGCACAGACAAAACACCCAAACACATAAAATAATGTAGAAAATAAAAGCTGGGCATGATGGAGCGTGCCTGTAATTGCAGCACTCTGGGAGGCAGAGGCAGGCTGATTGCTGTGAGTTCAAGGCCAGCCTAGTGTACAAAGTGAGTCCAGAACAGCCAGAGCTATACAGAGAAACCCTGTCTCAACAAAACAAAACATAAACGAACAACAAAAGGTCACTGTAGAGTTGAAGAGGGAGTGGGAAAGACCCATGACAACCTGAGCACAGTGTGAGCCCTTTTCCAGGAGTAATAGGTACCCTAGTGGGCGTCATTCAGGACAGGGGTCATCTTGCTGACCCCTGCATCATTTTTCTATTGGTGCTTTTGAATCATACCATGATATGATTTTGGATCCTGCATTTCTCAGGTATTAAAATGTATCTGTCAGTGATGAATATGTAAAGAACAGGGCATAATGATATATATGTATTAAAATGGCCCAATAAGCCCTTTACTTTGTATGCCAACTTAAAAAATTTAATTAAAAAAATATTTCTCAAGCTGAATACAATTACTCACACCTGTAATCCCAGCACTTGGGAGGCAGAATCAGGAGGGTCTCTTGAGTTTGAGGTCAGTCTGGTCTACAGAATGAGTTTCAGGCTAGCCAGAGCTACACAGTGAAACCCTGTCTCCAAAATAAGCAAAGGAACAAGCAAATGAGTTATCATTATTTTCTTGGCTGCCAACATTCCTGTGCACTGATCTCTGATTGTTGGATATACAGTTTATACAGTTGATACAAATTCAGTGTTTGTGAACATCTTAAGCCTCTTTTTTTTTTTTTTCAAATGTTGTTTTTATTTTATGTGTATGGGTATTTTGCCTGCACGTATGTCCATGTACCACTTGTATTCAAGACCCACTGAAGTCAGAAGAGGACACTGGATTCCTGGAACTGGAGTTAGAGACGGTTGTGAGCTGCCAAGTGGGTACTGGAATTGAACCTGAGACTTCTGGAAGAGCAGCCAGTGCTCTTACCTGCTGAGCCATCTCTCCAGCCCCCATCTTAATCCTCTTGATTCTTACTATGTACCACATTCAGAACACATCAGTTTGTACACTTCACCCTGAATATCTGGGTGGTGAGAGTACAGGACCAAACTCCAGTTTGTTTCTGTTTAATTAGTTTTCAAAAGACATTGCCCAGAAGGCCCAGCTGATAGCGATGGTGTGACTGTTGGGAAATGGTTCTGATACCTTGGTTTCAGCTTCCAAGTGCTGCATACATTTCCTTTTCTCTTCAGGGAGAGACCAACAGGATCATCGCCTCCCACACAATGAACAAAAATTCATCCAGGTCACACTGCATTTTCACCATCTACATGGAGGTAGGTGCGAGTTCTTTGTTTAACCCGAGGACTGGTGATTCTGTGGGTGCGATCTGGTCAGAAGCTCCTTCTGCAGCATTCTAAGTTCTGTTGGGATGTTTTTGTAGGCCCATTCTCGGACCTTATCAGATGAAAAGTATATCACTTCCAAAATCAACTTGGTAGATCTTGCAGGCTCAGAGAGGCTCGGCAAGACAGGGGTAAGTCATGCCAACTTACAAGAGTGGGGTGGTTTGTCAACAAGCCACAGGCTCTGTGGCGTAGAGCCTGTGTACATGCATTTCCCACAGGTAGAACAACCAGGAGAAGTGGGATGCAGCGAGGAAGAGTCACTGGAGGTCGAGCAGCAGCCACAGAGCGTAGTTTGCACTCCACGGGGCCTTTGTAACCATTGCATGAGATGATTCCCTTAACGTGGTGCCAATGTTGGAAATAAACCACCTGGGGTTAGGGGACCTCAGGGACCTCAGGGACCTCACGAGTATCACACAAAGGGAAAGGAAACTGGCAAGGAAGCTTTTACTTTTGCTTCATTCAAGTATCAGGCACACCCAACCAAAACCAGGATAGGTTTTTATCCTAACAAGAGTGCTGTGATGTTTCTCCTTTGGCTGGGGTCTGACCCTACAGTCTTTGGTGACTGTCTAGTTTTGAAAATTGGTGCAGAAGAATCAGGGGAAAGTGTCAGCCTCTCTGGGTCATCAAATTTTGAAAATACAGTAGGTCTTTGTGCAAACAGTTTTACAAAGTAGAGAGACCACAATAGCATCATGAAGGTTCCATTCCTGTGAACATTCTTTTGACAGGAAAGAGTTGGGTTCCTTGTCATTATCCCTTACCTCTGTTCAGAAAGTGCTGAGTAAATGCTCCACATTGGTATTGTGTTTCTCTATGTATGGATATGATATTTCACATGTATATTTAATGTGTTGTTGAAATATATCTTAACGCAAAATCTCAGGAGTATTTAGATGAACATTTGCATGTGTGTATTACTCTATTTGTGCGAATATTCACAGTCTTACTTTCTCAGGTATTTCATGTGCATATGTATCGGGTGACTACATATGAACATTCACATATGTATTCTTGTTCACATCAAACAGCCTTCATACAAATGTTCCTGTGAGTTTTACTACTACCATTGCCAGTAGCCCAAGATGGAAAACACTCCCATGTTGGAGAAAAAGGTCCTGGTTCTGGGACCTTCCAGCCTGACTGTAGACTTTCACTTCACTGTAAAGCAGGAAGGGTAGGCAGTCTTAATAGGCAGCCTCTCTACTCTGTCCAGAGTGACTCGGACATTTTGTTTGCAGTCGGAAGGTAGAGTCCTAAAGGAGGCCACCTACATCAACAAGTCACTGTCATTCCTGGAGCAGGCCATCATCGCCCTTGGCGACCAGAAGCGGGACCACATCCCTTTCCGGCAGTGCAAGCTCACCCATGCCCTGAAAGACTCCTTAGGTGAGGGTGTGGTTGGTCCTCAGAGAGGAGGGGTCTCTGCAGGGGAGGACGAGGCCTAGCTCATCTGGCAGGGATCAGAGAATCACTTTGACCAAGGGGAACAAACTCATTTGTGGCTCTTCAGAGGTGATGCCAGTCAGACAAACAGACAAGCCTTCTTGCACTCTTGCTGTTCTTACCTTAGACTCTCTGCTCAAGCTTTCACCTCTGCTGGGAAGATTTTCTCTTTCTGCCTTGTCCCTAGACTGGCAGAGACCTTTTGTGGACCTGAAGACTCAGAGAAAGGTCCTCTCCTATCGTTTCCCCTTTTCTCTTCGTCTTCCTGGACAGAACAGTGGGAGCTGCCTTGTCATCCTCACCTGTTTAGGGCTTTGTCAGTGATGCAGTCACTGGCTTCTGGTTGCTAGCCCTGAACAAAGCCCTACACCTCCCTTCCTGCAAAGCCCTAGCTCCCACCTTCCCTCTCTGATGTTCTCTCCTGGTTCCTTCTGTGTACATCACATGGTCTCCCTCCATTCCTACCTCTGTCTTGTGCCTCGTAGTCTCATGCTGACTAGGGTTGTCTTCTCTTGCCTCTATGTCAACACGGACTGTTAAGCAAAGCACCATAGGCTGGGAGGCCTAGATGACAAATGTATTCCTCGTAGTTATAGAGGCTGGAAAGGCCAAGATCAAGGAAGGTACTGATTGATTCAGTTTCTGGCTTACAGTTGGCTCCTTCTTGGCTGTATCCTCCTGTGGAGAGAATGAGATGGCTCTGGTTTTTCTTTTCTTACAAAGACAGTTACCCCATCAGAGGGGCTGCATATGGAAGCCTTTATCTAAAACTAATTATCTCCCGAAGGCACCACTCCAAATATACAAGACTGGTTGTTTGGAGTTGGAATTTTTGAGGTTATGGATTTTGGGGGATACAAGCATTGAGTCCATACCAGAACCCTGTCAATCTAAAGGAGTCTCTTATGTCGCCTTCTGCAGGGGGAAACTGCAATATGGTCCTTGTGACCAACATCTATGGAGAAGCTGCCCAGTTAGAAGAAACGGTATGTAGAGACAGCCAATGCAACTGGGCTGGAGTTTGTCCCCATGGGTGCCCAGGGTCGGGGTGGGGGATAAGGTGGGATAAGATTGGATCCAGACTAGCTCAGATGGTACGCTATCAACGGCATTGTCAGGGAGCCCAGGGATGAATCTAAGCCACAACTGCTTAGAGGGTAACAGAGGCCAGAATCCAAACACCAGGCAATAAACTATATAAGGAAGAAGCTAAGGTGTGAGATAGGCTTAACCTTGGGGGCTTATACAAGAAGGGCATAGTGAGAGCAGTTTTGTGGGGATAAAGAACATGTTTTCAGGGGTACTCCTTGTGTGAGGTGAATAGTTCTGTCGAAATGCATCAGAGGCCCCTGCAGAAAGAGAATCCCTGGCCCTCAATCATGTCAGAGTTCTGGCAGAAGAGGCCAGGGAGGGGAGAGGACTTTTTCCCCCTGAAGCTTAGGTGGACACTGAGCTGGGTGGCATTAAAATATTGGCAGCAGGATACACAAGTGTTCCTGGTAGAGGTGACAACAGGACTGAAGATGTGGCTCATGCCAGGGGCATCATGCTACTCTACAGGAGGGCTTAAGAAGGAAAAAAAGGAAAATCGCAGGGCTTTGACGGGTCTGGCCAGGCAGAGCCCTTGGCTATTCTCCTGCACATGGCTGGAGCCAGGACAGAGTTTGAAGAGGGCAGAGTCATGGACACTGATGTGACTCAGAGAGATAATCCAGTGGCAGGACACAGGTGGCCTAAGGAGGGGCCTTCATGAAAATGTCAGACAGGAATAAGTGTGTTCAGCACAGTAATGGTTGAATCCACTCCAGGCTGGGCTTCCCTCTCTCCTTCAAAGTACCCTTGTTATAAGACAGGTTTGGAAAACTGTCCCTAGCCACCTGACTGTTGTGAATGTTGAAGGCAAGCTTCAGCCATCTGGAGGGCTCATTTATGGGAAATGGCTCATTTCCAGGGATGCTGTGAGGCAAGACATGCCTGTAGGGCCTCCAGCCTGTATGCATTAGGGACTGCCCCAACACGGGGAGAGTGCTCTTGCCACACATTCAGCGCCCTGGGACTTGGGAGGCCTAGCCAAGGAGCTCCAGCTGACGTGAAGCAGCAAGCCCCAGGGAAACGGTTTAGGAACCTCTTGGTCTCATCTCATAACAAAGCACAATTGAGCCCCAAGAGGAGCTGTACCCTTGAGAACTCTCTTCATGCTCCTTTGGGACATTTTGATGGACCCATTTTGGGGTTACCCCATGTGTTTCTGGGATAGGAAGGCGTGATGGTGGATACAGGTGTTGAGGTACTTAGGTGGCTTTGTAGTAAGCATTCCTGTTGTAAGTGCTGCTTTCAGAATGAGCCTCGGAGCTGGACGTGGTGGCAAATGTCTTTAATCCCAGCACTCCGCTGGCAGAGGTAGGAGGATTTCTGTAAGTCTGAGGCCAGCCTAGTCTACAGAATGAATTCCAGGCTGGCCAAGGCTACATATTGAGACCCTGTAAGCAAAATAAAAGAAACAAAAGAGCCTTGGGGTCTCTGAGTTGGCTGTTCCTCATGACACATAATTCATATTTGACTAAAATGTACACAAAAGAAAGGCAAAGAGTATCTTTAATAAAATGGAAGGCAGTTCTTGCTACTAACCAGGCCCATATTTAATATTGCAGAGATTCAGTGGCTACTGTTTTCTCCTGAGTTATTCGGTACTGCAGGCCAGTGATTGCTTATTCTGTAATAAGTGTCTTACTTTCTGAGTACTTCTCTTCCTCTTAATCCTCGCGTTTAAAAATCTATTTAAAAATATCTTTAATATACTGGCAATGGTTGCTCATTCTTCTAATCCCAGCGCTCAGGAGGCAGAGACAGGCAGATCTTTGTGAGTTTGAGGCCAGCCTGGTTTACAGAATGAGTTCCAGGACAGCCAAGGCTATGCAGGGAAACCCTGTCCCAAAAAACTAAAAACAACCAAACAAAACTAATAAACTCCAACTCTGCTTTATAACAAGGAAAAAAGAAAAAAGAAGAAAGATGCCTTCCAGCACAGTTTAAAGCCACCACCCAATCCCATCTCCTGAGATACTCAGAGCACAGGACACAACTCTCCTAGCACTTGGGACCTCCAGGCCCTTGTTCCCACACTGCCCCGTGGCTCTGCCCAGGCCTGGATCCACAGACCCAGAAGAGTCTTAGGGGTTTGGAACAAAAGTGGATGCTAATGAATCTCTTCTCTAAATGTTAAAAAGTAACAAACACATTCCTGTCATACACTGTATTACTTTATGTAATAACAGTAGTGTGTGTTTGTGTGTGCATCTGTGTGTGTGTGTGTGTGTGTGTGTGTGTGTGTGTGTGTGTGTGTCTGCGGGCTGGGATGGGGGACCAGTGTCCTAAACAAAAGCAACAGTCATGCTTGGAGTGGAATCTGAGCTGGATCTCCATAAAACTATCAAGCGCCTGTAACAACAACCAGGCTTCTTTCTGCGCTCTCCGAACAGAGCACGTGAGAAACTGCGCAGAGTCTCCCGGGACTCACAGGCAGGCCTCCCATCCCTGTACAAGGAAGTGGTGAAATGTATCTAAGGTCACTCAAGTGTCCAGTGGCTGAGCGCTTAACCAGCCAAACTACACCCCTGAGGAAGAAGCTTAACAGTCCTTCCTGGGCCCCCTGCAGGGTTGGACACCCCCCCCCCCCCACCAAGCCTGTTCCTCACCTCAGGGCCTCTTCACTGACAGTCAATCCAGCATGATGCAAGGCCCCTTCTCTGGGCCTGCTCGTGTTCCACCCCTCACCTAACATCTGCAAATTGGTTATTTCTAGGATGCCTACTCATGTGGCTGATCATGACCTCTAGCCACAATGGCCCCAGAAGGGTCCCCAGAAGTCACTTAGGAGACCTCAAGTCTGCTTTGGAACAGCTTCTGTTTTGCTTCCCCTTTTCTTCTTCTTCCTCCTCCTCCTCTTCTTCCTCTTCTCCTTTTTCTTTTTCTTTGGGGGGCATTTCTTGAGAGAGTGTCATATACACATGTATGCCATCTGTTTTTGAGCTTAATATATAGCCATAAAAAACACGGAGGCCCTTCTGTTTCCACCTCCCAAGTGCTAGGATTGCAGGCCTGTATCACCGTAGCTGGCCAGTTTTTCTTTTCGGCACTGCTAGGGATTGATCCGAGCGCCTCACACGTGCTGGGCAGTATCTTATCACTGAGCTATATCTCTAGCTTTTCACTTCTAAGATGTATCATCATCAGTATTATTAAGGAGGGGCACACATGGCCAGTGCACAACTTTCAGGAGTTAGTTTTCTTTTTCCACTGCGAGTTTCAGGGACTGAACTCAGGTCATCAGGCTTGTGCTGTCCTAGTTTTCTTTCTATTGCAGTGATATAATACTGAGCATGTGGAGGCCAGAGGATGATGTTAGGTTTCTTCCTCTGTTGCTATCAACCTTATTTTTTGAGGAAGAGTCTTTCATTGAACCCAGATCTTACTGTTTTGGCTAGGCTGGCTGGCTAGTGACCTCCTAGATTCTCCTGTCTCTGGGTCCCCAACACTGGGGCTACAGGCACACATAGCCAATGTCTGGCTTTTACATGGGGCAGCGGATTTGAACTTCGGTCTGCCTTGCATTCACCCACTGCTCTTACCCATTGAACCATCTCCCCAGCCCCTACCTTGGTCTTTGGGATAGATCTCTCAGTGACCTGAAGGTAGCCCATTAAGACTAAGATGGCTGGCCAACAAACCCCATGGATCTACCAGTCTGTACCTCACCAGCTTAGAGAGTACAAGCTCATGCCCCCACACAGGCTTCTTTACATGCATTCTGGGGAGCAAACTCAAGTTCTCTGGCCCTCATGTTTGTGCAGTCAAGCACTTTATCAAATGAGCTCTTCTTCCCAGATACACCCCTGGCTTTTTGCCAGGTGTGGTGGTGCACATCTTTAATCCTAGCACTAGAGGCAGAGGCAGGCAGATTTCTGTGAATTTGAGGCTAGCCTGCTCTTCAGAGAGGGTTCTGGGACAGCCAGGGCTACATATAAAAACCCTGTCGCAAGAAAACATACAAACAAAAACAAAAAACAAACAAAGGAAAATTTTAATAATGAATATTAATAATGGTTACACATTATTTCTTTTAGACTTCGCTGGTCTAGACCCAAAGAAGTAGATAAAGAAGGGAAGGGTTGGAGGCAGGCAGGCAGGCAGATCTCTGTGAGTTTGAGGTCAGCCTGTTCTACAGAGTGAGTCCAGAACAGCCAAGCCTACACAGAGAAACCCTGTCTCAAACAAAAAGAAGGGCAGGGTCCCCTCCTGAAGACCATGCCTGTGCCTTTCATGTGAAGGAGAACCAGGAAGCCTTTGTGCCTTAAAGAGCAGAGAGTAGAAGGGGTAGGAGGAAAGAGTACTTTAGGCAGGGTGTCGCTTAAGCACAGGCATCTGGATGGAAGATGGCTAGGTGTGGACTAAGAATTAGAACAGTGTGGAGCTAAGGATGCTCATTAGTATAGAAAGCTTGCCTGGTGAGCATAAGGCCCTGGATGTGATCACCGCAGAGGAAAACTAACAGATCAGTGTGCAGCAGGCATAGTGGCACATGCCATGCCTTTAATTCCAGTATTGGGGAGACAGAGGCAAGGCGGGTGGGATGTCTGTGAGTTTGGGGCTAGCCTGGACTACATGTCAAGGCCCTGTCTCAAGGGAGGGAGGGAGGAAGGAAGGAAAGAAGAAAGGAAGGCAAGAAGAAGGAGAGAGGGAAGGGAAAGAAGAAAAGACGCAGGGAGAGACAGAGGAAGAGAGGGAGAGAGGACTGGACTGGTGTCTGCATAGTGCTACAGCAGATGCCTCTATCAACTTCCTTGTCTTACTCCTCCGTTCCCTACCCCACTGAAGACCTCTCAGATTTATTTGTGTTTTGTGTACGTGTATCTGTGAATATGTGTATGTGCCTGTGAGTGTAGGCGCCCATAGAGCTTGGAAGAGGGTCAGATTCCCCCCCTGAAATTAGCCTAACAGGCAGCTGTGAGCTGCCTGAACGTGGGTGCTGGGAACTGAACTGGAAGAGCAGTGTGCTCTCTTAACTGCTGAGCCTTCTCTCCAGCCCTGTTTATGTATGTTTGGTACTGAGTTTAATATAACCAAGGCTAGCCTCCAACTTGATGTGTAGCTGAGGATGATCTTAAACTCCTGATCCTGTTGCTGCCACCTCTTAAGCGCATGTGTCACCATGCCTGCTTTACCCTTTTTAGTTTTATAATTCGGTGTTAAGAATTGAACCCCAGCGCCTTCCACATGCTAATCAGTTTCTATATCACTCACCTCCATCTTCAGACCCCCAGATTCCCTTTTGATCAGTGTTCCCTTGAAGAGGTGAACTAATAGCAGTTAAGGCAACTGGAAGAGTCTGAAGAGGACATGCCCTATGAGAGGGCTGATCTTTGGGGTCCCCTGTGAGCGTGAGCGGTGAGCCACCTGACATTTGTCTGGTCTGTTTTCAGTTGTCATCACTGAGGTTTGCCAGCAGGATGAAGCTGGTCACTACTGAGCCTGCCATCAACGAGAAGTATGATGCTGAGGTACAACCGATGGCTGCCCAACTTCAGGATTGATGTCTGTGGGTTTTCTCCCTGTATGTTTGTTACCACCTGGGTATCTGGTGGAGGTCATAGGGGAAGCCAGACCTGTGTGGTTTCCTTCCTGCCTCCACTGAAGTTCTGCTTGGAGTCCTGGGTCAAACCTTTTCCTTTCAGTCATAATCCAGCATCTTTAAAGAGTCATTAGGGATCCTGCTGCACTGCCACAAAAGTGAAAGCACTAGATGATCTACCACTCAGTTCACATGTGGGGCCTCCAGGGACTCAGGTACCCCAGGATTCCCTATGAGATTGCTTCAGAGCTGAATCAGCATGCATCGTCTCTCAGAATTGCCTGCATGCCACTATAGAACCTTCTCACATTTGTTTATATTGTGTGGATATGTGTGCATGTATATGTGTGTGCACATATGTGGAGGTCAAAGGGCAACTTGTAGGAGTCAGTTTTCAGAAAGATCGTGAGTTCAAAGACAGCCTAGGCTCCTTGAGACAGGCTCAAAAATCAACCTACAGGCTGGAGAGATGACTCAGTGGCTAAAAGCATTTACTGCTCTCAAAGAAGACCTGGATTACATTCCCAGAACCCACATGGCAGCTCACAACCATTTGTAACTCCAGTTCTAAGGAATCTAATATGCTCTTCTGGCCTCCCTGGGACCCAGGAACACACACACACACACACACACACACACACACACACACACACACACACACGGGGGGGGGGGAGGCAAAACACTCATATGTATAAAATAAAAATGTTTCATTTTTTTTTAAATCAGTGAAAAAGGTGCTTATGAAATCATAGTTGCTGAAGATGGGCATGTGCATGTCTCTGTGTTCCTGGGGTTATAGTTTCTAGGTCATAAATCCCGAAGGATGATGCCATCATGGGACTAACCATGGTTTAGTAGGGAAGCAGAGCTCAGAGCTCTGGTTCTTAAACTCAGGAAGGGTTAGACTAAACCCCTGTCCATTCTGAGCTCCTGATTTTGTTGCTGATGGGGCCTGAGTATTTTCTTCCTCCCCCTTTCCCTTTCAGTTTCTTTCCTCCTTGCCTTCCATTTTGTGATACAGTCTCATTATATAGCCCAGTCTAATGCCTGATATGTCTATCTCCATTTCCTGTGTGCTGGCTTTACAGACTGTACCACCACAGCCTGGTGAGGATTTGTGTTTCTGTGTTCACAGCTACTGCATTTGCTGCTTTTGGGTTGAACCACCCTAGTTCAGTGTCTTGTTCCTTATTATCTTTGGAGCTTTGGCAAACTGTCTTTCACAGATTTTTTTTCATGTGTGTGTCTGCATTGTGTGTATGGTTATAGGAGGTGCTTTCAGAACCCTGAGTTGCGGGGTTTGCTGCTGCAGCTCTGTTTCCTAGCAGCTGCTCCCCAGGCAGTAGGAGGGAATGCTACACCTGTCAAGCATTAGGAGAAACAGTTCCCTTGTTCTCAGAGTAAGCTGGAGGCCGGGTTTTCCCAAGAGAGTCCGCTACACCACTCACCTTCTGATTGGACCACATGCCCCTGTGACACGCTGAACAGAGTTATCCAGTGGCAGCCGCCAGCACCTCAACCAGGCTTTCTGTTTGAGGTTGAATGCATTTTCTAGACTGGAGAGGATGAGATGGCTGAGAAGAGCCACCAACCCTTTTTCCCCTTGGCCCAAAAGACAGTCCACACGAGAAGGAGGCCTACCTGGAATTCCTAAAAGGCTGAGCCTGAATTTGGATTCTGATCACATGCCTAAATCTTAGGCTTTGTGTCTGAATTGCCACAGAGCCACCATGATGTCAGGGTTCTGTCAGCCCTTGCTGTGCACGCGCATGGTAACAGGCGAGCCTCAGTACCCAGGTGATCGGACTGAAGGAGGCTAGACTATAGCCGGCCTGTGGCTTGAGGAGACCTTTGGACCTGCCACTAGATGCAGCTGTGCTCACTTGTTTTGGCAGCAGCTCCCTCCAGTGGTACTTTTGGGGCAAAGAAAAGCCTGTTCCCCATGAGAGGTCTCAGAAATTCCTTGTGCCTCTTTTACAAAATATTCTCAAATATCAAATGTAAGTGACATGGAAAGTTCTTTTTTATTTTTTTCAGAGACGGGATTTCTCTGTGTAGACCTGGCTGTCCTAGCTGTAGACCAAGATGGCCTCAAACTCAGAGATCCACCTGCCTCTGCCTCCCTAATGCTGAGATTAAAGGTGTATGTCACAACCACTGGCATGGTTTGGCAAATTCTAATTCCCAAAAATTTATCATTTTTAAGTACTTGAATCTATGGTGTTCTCCATATGCCAGACACTTTTCTTTTGCCTTCTTCCCTCTCCCTTCCCTCCCCTTCCTCCTTTAAAAACTTTTGTGACAGTTGCAGTATAGCCGAGGCTCACCTCTATGCTATGTAACAAAGGCTGGCCTGGGTTATTGATCTTCCTGCCTCCACCTACCAGGTGCTGGAATTACGTGCATACACCACACGTGATTTTTCTTTTTTTGTGGTGCTAGAGCTTGATCCCCACCTGATCGACAACTAAGCCATACCCCAGTCCAAAGAATGTTCATTGATTATTACAAGGTGGTGGACCCAGGTGGAGGCAAATTATTGGGATGTGCATTTGTTCTGGGATCATTTCTCAGTCTTTCTGCTTCCTGGCCACCATGAGGTGAACAGCTTCGCTTCAGCACCTTCTCCCTTCCATCACATTAAACCTAATTTTGGGCCCAAAGGATTTGTTCAGATTTGTTTGTTTGTTTTTGAGACAGGGTCTCACTATGTAGCCCTTGCTGGTCTGGAAATTGTTATGTAGCCCAGGCTGGTCTTGAACTCACAGAGATCTGCCTGCCTTTGCCACCTGAGTGTGGGGATTAAAGATGTGTACTACTCCATCTGGCTTGCTCAGATATTTTGTTACAGCAACAAACGCGATTAACACAGGATCAAGTCTTCACCACATGAGCCTTCTGTAGACATTTAAGATCTAAAGCATAAGACACCATCATGGTAGCACATGGCTGTAATCCCAGCACTTTGTAGGGAGAGCCCGGAGGATCAGGAGTTTAGGATCATTCTGTCCTACATAATGACTTTACAGCCAGTGTGGTCGACATGAGACCCTGGCTCAAATTTTTACAGCCATCTTAGACCATAAGTTCAATCCAGTTGGAGAAGGGTCACCAACTACGAGGAATGGCCTACAAACTGAGAACACATTTTTCTGTATTACCAGGAATAACCAGGGTATCTGGATACAAATTAAGAAATTGAACACATGTCTGGCTTAGTGCTGCACACCTTTAATTCCATCACTCTGGAGACAGAGGCAGGCGGATCTCTGTGAGTTCTCAGCTAGCCTGGTCTACAGAGTGGGTTCCAGGACAGCTAAGGCTAGTCAAAGAAATCCTGTCTTGAAAAACAAAACAGAAATTGGGCATTTGATGTGAAGGAGCCAGGTAGTTTTTCTGATGACCTTCTTCCCTAATTATGTTTCCCCTGGCAGAGAATGGTCAAGAACTTGGAAAAAGAGCTGGCATTGCTTAAGCAGGAACTGGCCATCCATGATAGTCTGGTAAGGGACCGGATATAGGGAGGAGGGAAGGTTGCTGGGGAACAGAGAGCAGGGGCAAACAGCATGGTGGGTGAAATCCAGGGCAGTAGCATGGGTTAGGTAGTAGGAAAGGACCAGAAATAGGCATTTGGGGAAGGTGGAGTCCTCCAGTGGCCCCTTTAGGCTTATGCTCATGATTCTGATGTCCTGAAGGCAAAGCCAGCATCTCTCTACCCTGTGGTTTGCTGAGACTCGGGTTTGGAGCAGCAGGATCTACAGTGACTTTTTCTTCTTTCTCATCCCCAGTCTCTCTCTCTGACCCATGCACCTGGCCTGCTTTTCAGGCCTTCCCTGCCAGGACCAGATAGTAAAGCAAAGAGCTAGCACAGCACTCAGTCACTGTACCCAGCTCCATGCTTTGGCTTTCAGGATGCCCCTGCTGCCCCTTCTTGGGCTCAGGTTCTTGTTGCTTATGTAGCACATGTTCTTCTATCCTTCAAGTCCAACCGCACCCTCGTGAATTACGACCCCATGGATGAGATCCAGATTGCTGAGATCAACTCCCAAGTGCGGAGGTACCTGGAGGGGACACTGGACGAGATTGACGTAAGGAGCCCTGCTGTGGGAACACCATACTCAACGCGCTTGGAATTCCATTTCCATCCTGAGTACTGTCTGATATAGAATGGCTGCAGCAGATGTGAAGTGGTGTGGACCCTTGTTAAGGGCCCTTCAGCCCATCACGGCCTTAGCTTCCATGTTTAGGGTTACAAACTCATGGAGCTGTACAGTGTCCAGTGGGCTGGAACTTATACCAGAGGTAGTCTATCTCAGGGGCACAGGCCTTGAAGTAAAGCTGCTCTGATGGACTCTCAGGTACATCCTGGCTGAATGACCTGGGCTGAATGCTCATTTTTAAAGCCTCTCAGCAAAGTGTTAATACCACTTCCAAGAGCAGAGATAGATTAATACTTGATTAATAGCTTGTTGTTGTTTGTCTGTTTTTTGAGATGGGGTGTTATATATCCCAGGCTGCCCTGAAACTTGCTGTACAGCTGAGAATGTTCCTGAAGTTCTAATCCTCCTGCCTCCACCTCCGAAGTACTGGGATAACAGGCATGTGCCACTGGGCCTGGCTTCCTGCACAACAGGCAGGCACTCCACCAACTGAGCTACATCCCCACTGACAGATCAATAGCTTTAAATAAGTACTTTCTAAGCCTTCACAAATAGTACTTTTTAAGTTTTTCAAATATTTATTTTTATGTTTTATATATATATATTTTATATATTTTATTTTTATGTTATATATATATGTATGTTATATATATATGACATATATATATATATATGAGTGTGGGTTTGTATGTCTGCCTGTGAAGTTAAAAGAGTGTATCAGATGCCCTGGAACTTCAGCTAAAGGCAGCTGTCTGAGTCTGATGTGGGTGCTGGGAACCAAGTGTGTCCTTTGCAAGAGAAATATATGCCCTTAATTGTTGAGCCATCTCTCCAGCACCTGCTAAGAGGTTTCTACACATATTCTCAAAATGAGATGGTTCAGAGCCAGCCAAGGGTCCTGACTTCTCTGCTCGGACACAGCCTCATTCCCAGGTACCATCATCTAAACTCTGCTCTCTTCTGCTAGATAATCAATCTAAGACAGATTCAGGAGGTATTCAACCAGTTCCGAGTGGTTCTGAGGTAAGTCTCATCCTACTGGCCCCTCCTCACTCTTTTTCACCTTCCATTTTCATTTTCTATGCCTTGGGCACTAGCCTTCAAGAAAACCCTCGTGTGTGTGTGAGAGGGCTGTGTGTGTGTGTGTGTGTGTGTGTGTGTGTGTGTGTGTGTGTCTGAGAACATCCTCTGCTATGTGAGGAACCAGATCTGAGTGTTTAGGATGTATGCAGGTCCCTGGTGGATGTTTGCTGAGCTCATTAATTGGACAGGAACTCTCTGGAGTGTCAGCTGTGAGAGTGCCCAGAGCCAGGCATGAACCCTCCACATCTACTACCTCAAGGAGCACTTACACTTGTAGATCTACTCATTGCCTGAGCAGCTAATGCTGCTGGTATCAGAATGGTCCTTTGATTCTAAGGGCTTTTTAGAACCTAGGTGACATCACAGTCCCCTTGCAGGCCTACGGGCATTGTTAAGTGTCATCTTAGAGCTGATGCACATGGCATGTAATGTGGCTCTATAGGTTTGTGGACTAGACAATGGGGTATGTGTACACTGTGAATAGGGAGGGACCCTTTTGTTAGCATTGTCTTTTGGCTTTGATGAGGCTGTGGCTCCATCACCAGGGCTTTACCTAGCCAACTTTTACTCTAGTACTGGGGTATTAATGGGGGCCAGTGGACTCAACATAGCCCCCATTATAAAGTGGTGTCTCACTCTCTCTCCCAAGCCAACAGGAGCAGGAAATAGAGTCTGCCTTGCGCAGGAAGTACACTCTCATAGACAAGAATGACTTTGCAGCCATTTCTGCTGTCCAGAAGGTAAGCACAGTTGCCTCTTGCTAACATCACTCATTTCTTACTTTCCATATTTGGGCAGAAACTGCAAGTGTCATGCATCAAACCAGAGCTAAGAGTTCCCAGATCAAGATCATACCAGGATGAACTTGGAGCTCCCTGTGGAAGGGTAAACCACCTAAGGAGCTGGAGAGATAGCTCAGTAAGCAAGCGGTTGCTGCACAAACATGAGGCCGTCAGTTCAATTCCTAGAACCCATGTAAAAGAGCTGGGCATGGTGGTTCATCCTTGTAATGCAAGCTCTGGGAAGACATAGGCCCATCTATGGTGCTCTCTTGCCAGCCAGCCTAGCATAGTTTGTGAGTTCCAGGCCAGCGAGAGACCCAGTAAGAGATTGCTCCCTGAAGAATAACACTCAAGGTTGACCTTTCTCCACATCCACATACATACACAGAAAAAAAAAATAGTATACCACTTTTACATTGAAAATGACATCCTGACAGACCCTGTGGCACATACCTGTAAACCCAGCTCAAAGAGGCAGAGGCAGGCATATCTCTGTGAGTTCGAGGCCAGCCTGGTTTACAAAGCAAGATCAGGACAGCCAAGGCTACACAGAGAGACTCTGTCTTGAAAAACAAACAAACAAAAAAAGAAAAAGAAAGTGATGTTCATAACTTGGACATATGGCTAATAACATACATGACCAATGCTTGAGCTATCTTGGAAATAGGTCTCAAGATTCTTAGGGAGATAGGTATGGTGAGGTATGCCTTTGATTCCCCCCTCAGGAGGATGGATTGGTAGGAGGCCAATATGGAAAGTAGACATTGATTTTCTAAGGTTCAGGGACAGCTCTACTAAGGACAGCCTAAAGCTGGCAGCAACAGCCAAATCTTGGTATGTTTGGAGAACATGTTCACCCTAAGTTTTGTACCATAAACACTTGCATTCCTGAGAGACCCAAACCTCTAATATAACCAATGCCCCTCCTCCTGACTTTTCTATCCAGGCAGGGCTTATGGATTTGAAAGGTCAGCTGGTGGGTGAGCCCGATGGACAAAGCTTTGGACTTGGGGTTGCTTCTTTTGCTGCCAAACCTGGGAAGAAACCCAAGTCCAAGAAGACAGTGAAAGAGCAGTTCAGGTGAGAGCGCTTCTGCTTTGTCTCCTTAGCACTAGGCTCCTTGGTAGAGGGAAGGCACAATGTGGCCTCCCCCTTTCCCATGGCATTTAGCTGCCAGTGCTCACTACTGTACTACTGCCAATGTAGTAGTGGGGTAATCTGTGGGAGATCTGGAGGGTTCAGGGCAGTGCCATACCCCAAGCGCTACCATTCATCCTCATAGCACCCTCATGAAGTGGAACCGGTTTTTCCATTTTACTGAGTTACTCTCCAATGTTATGTCACTGTTGAGCAGTAGGGTTGCAGGGAAGAGCTAGGCCAGCCCTGCCAGCACTAGAGCGTCACTCTTGCTGCCGCATTTCTGTGATACTTCCGACTCTTTCACCTCCAACTGGTGCTTAAGCCATCTAAATCCTAAACTCATTCTTTTTCTTTTGGTGGGGGAATCCTGGGGGAAGTTGAGAAAGAGTCTCACACTATAGCCAAGGATGGCTGGTCTCAGAGTCATGGTGATACTCATGTTCTCCAAAGCTTAAATTATAGGTGTGCCCCATCCCTCTCAGCTATGACTCATTTTTTATATGTAAGTTGGAGAAAATATTCCCCCCAGTCTGCTGCCCAGGTCATGCCTAGTAGCAGTATCCAGAGCCTAGATTTCAGACTAAAGACCTGGGCTCACCTTATCCTAAGAGACCTCCTGTGAGGCATGAGAACTGATCTCTACCTATTTTTTTCACATTTATTTTATTCACTTTACATCCTTGTAGCCCCTTCCCTTCTCTCCTTCTAGTCCCACCCCCTATCCCTCCTCTTTCCTCCTCCCCTTTTCCTCAGCCAAGGGGAGCTTCCTTTCCCATCCACCCCTGAACCTGTTTTAGTATCCCTAAAAATGGGAATCTGTTTTTGTTTTTGTTTTTTGTTTCTCTTTGAGACAGTGTTCTCTGTGTATTCTTGGCTGTCCTGGACTCGATTTGTAGACCAGGCTGGCCTAGAACTCTGCCTGCCTCTGCCTCTCTGAGTACTGGGATTACAGGTGTGTACCACAGTGCCTGGCTCCCTAAAATGGGAATAATGATAGTAATAATGATAGCATCAGAGCTGATGGCCTTGTGAGGAGTTTAAGTTAGGGCATATAGTCCTTACACTTTCGCCAACTAGACTGTTAGGAAGTTCCATGTGCAAGCCAGGAGTCGTGGAGCAGAGAACATCCTGATTCTAGTGATGCCTGCTATGTTCTGGGACTCTCTGTTCTGCTCAGGGAACTGGAGTAATAATTTACATGGAGGCTGGTCCTCTCAGTAATACTTGTTTTAAGAAGAAAGGGGGCTGGGTTTGTGAGTTATCCAAGCCTGCAATCCCAGCACCTAGGAGGCTGAGGCCATAAGACTGTGAAGTCAGGGCTGGTGAGATGGCCCCATAGGTACTTGCTACACAAGCCTAAGAAGCTCATTTGTGGAGCTGAAAGCAGAAGAGAACATATTACAAAGTTATCCCCTGAGCCCTCCCATAATCATGGACTCTGTCACAGACAGTAATAATAAATTTTAAAAAAATGAGTTTGAGGTCTCCTTGGGCTACATGATACAACCATCTCATACACATACACACCAAAAAAAAAAAAAAAAAAAAAGAAAGGAAGGAAGGAAGAAAGGAAGAGGGAAACAGGAAAAGCAAGAAGAAGGGGGAACAAATGAAGGAGGAGAAGATGGAAGCCAGAAATGATAAAAGGGTATGGGATGTAGCTCTGCTGGCGCAATGCTTGCCAGCATACACAAAGTCCTGGCTTCGCTATTAACCACCACACAAAGTGAGCATGCTCTCACACTCCAGGATTCTCAGCAGGAAGATGAAATGCACAAAATCATCCTCAGCTACCTAGGAAGTTGTATGCCCTCCTGAGATATGCGAGATCTTCTTTTACTCTAAAAGAAGGGGGGAAGTGTGTATTGCTCATAGGGAGTACCTCAGTTTCCAATACCCATGTCAGGTGGCTCCCAACTGCCAGTAACTCCATCTCTGGGGAAATCTGACATCTCTGGCATCCTAGGGATGCCAGGTGTGTACATTGCTCTGATGTGCACATGTCCACATATATACATATATTTTTTTAAAAAGATAGTAGCTTCCAGCTGCCAGGTATCGTAGTGTACTTCTTTAATTCCAGCACATAGGAAGCAGAGGAAGGCAGATCTCTGTGAGTTCTAGGCTGGCCAGGGCTACAGAGTAAGACCTTGCCTTAAGTAAGTAAGCAAGCAAGCAAACATGTAAGTACGTACGTAAGTAAGTAAATGATTCATGGATAAAATAAACAAGCTGAATGTAGTAGGCTGCTTGGTCTAGTAGACTTGAGAAAGGTCTCATCTTACCATTTTAGTTTCTCACTGCCCATGCCTGGGCCTTGGTATTTTCCTGATGTTTTTCAGCGCCTTAGCAAGAAAGGAAGGTGCCAGCAGTCCTGTGAGTGGCAAGGACCTTGATATGATTTCCATCTCTAAGACCCAGCTAATCTCTTCTTCCAAAGATGGGGATATCAAAGACATGATTCAACGTGACAGAGAGCCTTCCCTGGCTGAGCACCTTTCCTCAGACTCTCCAAAAGATGAAGCACGCCCACCCAGGTAACCATCTCAAGACAAATGGTCCACTAGCTCAAGTCGACCCAAACTAGAGTGTGATCCTTATACATTAGGTAAAGGGTGCTCACAACAGAAAAGAAATAAGCAGGGACTCAGAGATGGTTAAAGGAAGAAAGGTGACAATGTGTATGCATGCACTATGGTCAGACCTCAGTCTGCCATGATACACAGTCAGACAATCATTTTGGGAAGGTAGTCCAGCTAGTAAAGGAACTTGCCACCAGTTCTGATGATATGAGTTCAGTCCAGCCAGGCTGGAGGAGAGAACTAACTCCCATAAGTTGTTTTCTCCAAACACTTGCTATAGTGGTGCACACATACACCATTTTAGAACTACCATATATCAGTTATGTTAAAGTGAAGTGCCTTTTGTATAAGTAATGCATTCTAAAAGCCTGGCATGTAGAATCCTTGCACTTGGGAGGTAGAGGCAGGAAGATTAGGAATTTAAGGTGACCCTTCACTACAAAGAGTTAGATGCCAATTATGATATATCAGACTTCCCATGCAATTGTGATGACTTGAGGCAGGATTCCCCAGAACCCATGTGAAAAGCTAAATGTTCAGCACAGTACCTGCTACTCCAGTGTTCCTACAGTAGGATCAGTGGCAGAAATGGGAGAATATGTGGGAGGTGTCAGCACAGCTAGCTTGGCATTTGCTGTAGAAAAATAACAAAGAGAAGGAGTCTCAAACAAAGCAGACGGCAAGAACCAACACGTGATGTTTTCTGATCTCCTGCCTACATTCATATACTCTGATGCACAACAAAGAGAGGGAAAGAGAGAGAGAGAGAAAGAGAGAGGTCTTAAAGCTTTAGGAATCCAGGCTAAAGGAAATAAAAGTACGGACATGAAAAAACATGATCATCACATTGTTAATGAAAAAAATATTTTTAAAAAAGTAAACATCAGGGGGCTGGAGAGATGGTTCAGAGGTTAAGAGCACTACTTGCTCTTCCAGAGGTCCTGAGTTCAATTCCCAGCAACCACATGGTGGCTCATAACCATCTATAATGGGATCTCATGCCCTCTTCTGGTATTCAGGTGTACATGCAGGCAGAACATTGTATATATAATAAAATAAATAAATCTTAAAAAAAAAAAAAAAAAGTAAACACCACTTTGCCAGCCGGGTCTGCAGAATGAATTCCAGGACAGTCAGGGCTACATAGAGAAATACCATCTTAAAAAAAAAAAAAAAGCAAAATGAATGAATGAATAAATAAAAATTTAAAAAGTAAACACTTTCAATAGTTAATATTAGATAAAGGGCATCAAATAAATTGTTATCTCTTACCCTGGGCTGTGCAAGAATGTATGAGCCTATGTACATTTCAGAATGTTCAGAGAAGTTAAAAGTTGCACAGTGAATGCCCATACACCCAGAGCCTTCTTATTTCTGTTGGCAGACTCTTACATTTGTTCCATCTTGTGTTGTCTTTTTAAAAGTACATTTCTATCCCCTAGTTTAGGGGAGGGGCATAAGGAGAGAAGAGGGAGGGAGGGTGGGATTGGGAGGAGACGAGGGAGGGGGCCACAGCTGGGATACAAATTGAATAAATTGTAATAAATGATAATAAGAAAGTAAATTTCAAATATAAGCTGCCAACAGCAGCCCACATCCCTCTGTGCCAACAGTGGTATCACATTAATTGAGGTTCTCAGAGAATTTTGTGCATGGGGTTATGTATGTATGGTGCATGCACATGAGCATATGGGCACACAAGCTCATGTCTGCATCCTAAGGTCTGTGCAGCACATCTAGTGTCTTTTTCTCTTATTCTTTGCTATAAACCTTGAGACACAGTTTTTCAATAAATTGGAAGCTTGCTGTTTCAGCTAAGCTGGCTGATTGGCACTCTTTCAGATCTGCCTGTTTCTGCCCTGTAGTGCTGGAGATACAGACATGATGCCTGGATTCTTATGTAGGTTCTGTGCTATTATATGAGACTTTTCCTAGGAGCCTTGAACCAAAGTCTGTTTACTCTAGATAAGGAACCAGTGACAGAACAAACTTACAGTGCCACCAGAGTCCAATGACTCTGTTGGAGTTACTTACAGGAGCACAGATAAAAGCAGTTGCCTACCCCAGTCTTGGTGATGACTTACAAAAATTACACTCCTGGAACTCTGTGCGACTTCTATTCAACTGGATAAGTCAAAGAATCTCCTCTTCTAGCAGTTTAGCGCTTATATAACCTCGAGAAAAGGGCTTGGTAAATCTTGTTAGTTTCAGGAACTTCCTGAGACTTATGAGTTTCACGGCTCCTATACTGGTTTGAATAAGAATTGTCCCCATAGATTCATATCTTCGAATGCCAGGAGTGCAACTCTTTCATAGGATTAGAAGATCTTTGTTTGAGGAAGTATGTCACTGGGGATGAGCTTTGCTGATTCAAAAGCCCACTAGGCCCAGAGTCTCACTCTACTTTTGGATCAGGTTGTAGCTCTCAGCTGTTTTCCTAGCACCATGTTGCTATGCCTGTCACCATGATGATAATAGACTAAGCCTCTGATACTATAAGCATGCCCCCAATATATTTTTAAAGAGTTGTTGTCGTGGTAACTTCACAGTAATAGAAGAGTGACCAAAAGAGCTTGCTTTTCCCCTCATGGACAGATGCTATATAACATAGGGGTATGAATTCAGGTATTCATACTTTCAGGACATATGTACTCTTACCCACAAAGCCAGACCGTGAACCCCTCTCAGAGAAATTTTAGTACCATGAAATAACACCTCTGTGTGAGGGGAAAAAAAAGATCATATGTTCTGTGGGGCTCCAACCATTTAAAAATATATCAAATTATCTCAAGAGATTCAAGAAATTCTGGTTGCTGATAAGTGATTTTGTTTTCAGTTTCTTTTCTTTCCTTAGTTCCTGAGTGGACATGGGCCCATAGAACGAAGATGAGGGGTTAATTCCTACAGACTAACTTAAATAATCTGACACAAATAGTACCCAGGATCTCTACCCTTTGCCCTCACAAGGAAGAAAGATGAAATACTTTGTGTCTCCAAGGCAGCTGCTCCTTTTCTTTCTCCTTTGACCTCTCCCTTTGTCCCCAGACCTAGTACCCCACCCTCTAAGCCTGTGGCCTTTGAAGAGTTTAAGAATGAACGAGGTAGTGAGATCAACCGTATCTTCAAAGAAAACAAATCCATCTTGAATGAACGAAGGAAAAGGGCCAGCGAGACAACCCAGCGCATCAATGCCATCAAGCGGGAGATTGACGTGACCAAAGATGCACTGAATTTCCAAAAGTCGCTACGGGAGAAGCAAGGTAGATGGAAAGGGAAGATGGCCAGGGTGATGTGGGAACTCCAAGTCACCATGCTGTAACTGTGTTAGCCTTAGTCACTAAAGGACCAAGATTGAGGAGACCAATGGAATGCTTTAGGGTGCAGACCTATGTCATCTCACTAGGCTCTAGGCAGCCCTTCCTGCCAGCTAGCCTTTGCCAATGTTGCTGTCTACTGCATTATTTCAGAACTAACTCCTGAGCCTTTCTCCTAATATGTGCTGTTTCTCCTGATATGTGTTTCCATGGAGAAACTGGCCCGTAGCCTGAAGGAACAAAGCCCCCCTCTCCCACCACTTAGAATGAGCACTGGAGGCTCAGTAGAGAAAACAAGGCAGTTCATTTTATGATCTTGCAAAGATGGGTACCATTGACGGGGATTAAAAAAATGGCAGGATACACCACAGGAGTGCAAAGAAAGTTTTATTTTGGCTTTTCGAAACAGGTTTTTCTGTGTAGCCCTGGCTGTTCTAGAACTCACTCTATAGACCAGGCTGGCCTTGAACACAGAGATCTGCCTGCCTCTGCCTCCTTAGTGCTGGGATTAAAGGTGTGTGTCATCACAGTCCAAAGCTTTGTCCATCAAGCTAACTCACTACACCCACATCATCTATAAACCCTGCCTGGATACAGAGGTGTCATGATAAAGGACATGGATTATATTAGAGGTTTGGGTCTCTCAGGAATGGGAGTGTTCATGGCCCCAAACTTGGAATGAGCATGATTATCTACACACAGCAAGATTTGGCTGCTGTTGCCAGCTTCAGGCTGTCCTTAGTAGAGCTGTCCCCGAACTCTTGCAAATCAGTGTCTACTTTTCCATATTGGCCTCCTACTAATCCATCTCTGAGGATCTATTTATTTATTTATCTCAAAAGAAAAAAGTCTTTAAAAGGGTGACTATCTTTGGCTGATGTGACAAGATAAAATGAACATGATACGTGGCCCCTCTCTGTCCTCCGCCCAGCCCCTGCCTCTTGTAAAATGCCGGCCAGGCCCCACCGAGCTCACCAGCCCTCCCTGTGGATGTGCTCACCCTCTTATGCTTTGCACACTCCTGTCACGGCCGCCCATGCCTCCAGGCTTCTGCCAACACTGTCATCTTTTTGGAGCACTGTCCTTCCTCTGCCCTGATTGACTATCACCTTGTTCCCCGATCTCTCCCATCACCCTGCAGGTGAGTATGAGAACAAAGGCCTGATGATCATCGATGAGGAGGAATTTCTGCTGATCTTGAAGCTCAAAGACCTGAAGCAGCAGTATCGAAATGAGTACCAAGAATTGCGAGACCTCAGGGCTGAGATCCAGTACTGCCAGCGCCTGGTGGACCAGTGTCGACATCGCCTGCTCATGGGTATTCCAGTTGGGAAGGTTGGCAGGCTCCTTGAGGTCAAGAGAGGCTTTACAGCAAGGCCAAGGGTCAGTTCTAGAAGTGCTCCCTGACCTGCTCACTGCAGGGCCAGGGCTTGGGCAGAAGCTTCAGGTGTGTACTTTCCACAGCTATGACAGCTGGGGATGGTGAGAACAGGGGAACAGGAAGTGAACAGAGGTGAGCCTGAAATGGCCTTTGCCTGCTTCCCCACAAGCTCCCTCACACCTCACAGTGCTGTGTCTCTGACTCTTGCAGAATTTGACATCTGGTACAATGAGTCTTTTGTCATTCCGGAGGATGTTCAGGCAGCACTGAAGTCGGGCAGCAGCATCCGGCCAGGCATGGTGCCTGTCAACAGGATTTTGTCTCTGGTGAGCAGCACAAGTGGTACAAGGGCAGTGAGAGTTGAACATAGGGATAGTAGCAGTAGTGTGGGTGATTTTACCTTGTCCATGGATTGCTGTCTAGTGCTGCAAGTGCCCAGGCACGGAGGCAGGTTAATTTCCTCAATTATTGAAAAGCGAAAAACAGAGCTAGAGCGATATAGCTCAGCTGGGACTGGAGTGACGACTTGGTGGTTAAGAGCATTGTCTGCTCTTCGAAAGGACCTGGGTTCAATTCCTAGCACCCATATGGCAGCTCACAAGTGTCGTAATTCTAGTTCCAGTGGATCCAACTCCCTCACACAAACATACATGTTGGACAAACACCAATGCACATTAAATGAGAGAGAGAGAGAGAGAGAGAGAGCGCTAGCTTGGCAGTGAAGAGTACTTGAGTACTTGCTGCTCTTCTGGAAAACCTGAGGGTTCTAAACACCCATGTCAGGCAGCTCACAACTATTTGTAATTCCAGCTCCAGTTCCAATGCCCTTTTCTGGTCTTTGTGGGCAACAGCACACATGTGGTATATAGTAGCACAGACATAAACACATAAACATCTTTTAGAAAATCTTACCTTAGGTTTCTAAAGCAACTTTGTGTGTATGTGTGTGTGGTTATTTCAGCTTACAGTTGTAGCTGTAAGCTACATCATGAAGGGAAGTCAGGGCAGGAACCTAGAGACAGAAACTCAAGCAGAGAACATGGAGGAGTGCTGCATCCTAGCTTGCTCCTTGCTCCCCGTGGCTTGCTCAACCTTTCTTCCATCCCTTTTCCTAAGCCTGTTTCTAAGGTGGTGGTGGCACTTGGGAGGGAGATCTCTGAGTTCAAGGCCAACATGGTCTAGAATACTGCCAGGACTACACTACCTAGAGAAACCTCTGAAAAACCAAAAATAGATAGATAGGTAGATAAATGTGTATGAGTTCATGTATGTATGTACATTACCTGAGTTCAGAAGTTCTGCTTCCCACTTGGAATTAGAGTCATATATAGTTATAAGCCACTATGTGAGTGGTAAGAGTTGGACCTGGGTCCTCTGGAAGATCAGCCAGTACTCCTAACCACTGGGCCATCTCTTTATCCCCTTCAGTGTGCTTTCTTATACAATCCAGGACTACCTACCACACTGTCCTTATGGACTGGGTCATCCTACATCAATCATTAATCAAGAAAATGCCCCCAGACTTGCCTATAGGCCAGCCTGATGGAGGAAATTCCTTAATTGAGAGAGTTTCTTCACAGGCATTTCTAGGTTTATGTTAAGTAGACAAAAACCAACCAGCACAAATCTTAAAGCAGGATATTCAGGGCTGGAGAGATGGCCCAGTGGTTAAGAGCACTGGACACTCTTCCAGAGGCCTTGAGATTAATTCTCCATACTTACATGGTAGCTTACAACTGTCTATAACATGAATTCCAATTCCCCCTTTCGGTGTACAGATGAACATGCAGACAAAGCACCCATTTACATAAATAATTTTTTGAAAGAGACAAAAGAATACTGCCGACTTTCTTCAGCGCCCAGGTGGCCCTTACAGAGGGATCTGGGAGGCCTCTGATAGACATGGGTGCTACAGTGCTCTGGGTGCATTTGCAAACCCAGCAAGGGGCTGTCCTGATGCTCACAGGCCCTGTCAGGGCTTTTCCAATGCCAGGCTGAGATACCATGTTGGGTTGGGTCTCTTCCAGGGAGAAGATGACCAGGACAGGTTCAACCAGCTGCAGCAGACTGTCCTGCCTGAGGGTCCTGATTCCATTTCCTTCTACAATGCCAAAGTCAAGACAGAACAGAAGGTAACTTGGGGCATTCATGTCTGTGAGGGGAGGGGGTGCAAAGACTTTATTACTAGGACACCCAGGATCACCAACCTCATTAGATAGGCAAGGGTGTATGTGTGTGTGCGTGCATGATGGTACAAGCCCAGGGAGATTGACTGTCACCCTTAGTCCACGGGTATCTTCTGCCAGCTCTAGACTGGAACAAGGCTGGACTTTGGAAGTGGGGGAAGGAGGATCAATCACATAGATCATAGCCTGGTCCAGGCATGGCTTGTAATGCTAACACATAACCATGTGTGGTGACTCACAGCCCATGACAGTCTAGGGAAGAGATCCTCTGAGACTGCTTCCTGTGGAGAAGGGCCTGTCCTGGAAGCCATCCTGCATAAATGGCAGGGGACAGGATCACATGTAGCCAAAGTGGAACTAGACATGGTATCTGCCACAGGTAGAGCCTGTGACTCTCCAGAGTCTTCACCTTGCCAAGGCCCTGAATACTGTGCAGTCCTTTGTGCTCAGGTGGTTTTTGTTATTGAGACACAGGGGTCATGTATCCTAGGCTGGTCTCAAACTTGCCAGGTAGCCATGGATAACCTTGAGCTCCTGATCCTCTTGTATCTCCTTTCCAAGTGCCGAGATCACAGCTGTGTGCTACCATACTCAGCACTGTTTCCTATTTTTCTTAGTCTCTTTCACTGTGAAACTGATTTAGTGTGTATGTGAGTGTGTTTGCATACTTTATGTGCATTTTGCCTGCATGTGTATCTGTGTACTGTGTGCATGTTTGGTGCCTGCAGAAGCCAGAGGAGGGTGTAAGATTCCCCAGGATTCCTCCAGAACCGGAGATGGTTGTGAGCCACCACATGGGTAATAGGAATTGAATCCAGGTCCTCTGGAAGAGCAGCCATTGCTCTTAACTGCTGAGCTATCATCTCTTTAGTCCCAAGTATATATTTTAAATCACAAGCTCATATTTGATTAGATTTAAGGACTGCAAAACATATAACTTGAAATTATTTTCTTCCTGAAAGTGTGTATATTTGTTTTTTGGTGTGTGTGCATGAACGTATGGGGGAGGGGGGGAGGATGTTTTTTGTTTTGTTTTGATTTTTTTTCAGACAGGGTTTCTCTGTGTAGTCTTGGCTGTCCAGGACTCACTTTGTAGACCAGACTGTCCTCAAACTCACAGAGATCCGCCTGCCTCTGCCTCCCTGAGTGCTGAGATTACAGGTGCCCAGCTTGTTTTGATTTCTTAAGACAGGGAGACATGGTCTCCTATCCTCAGGAGACAGAGGAGGATCTCTATGACTTTGAGGCCAGTCTGATCTATATAGTGAGTTCCAAGCAAGAGCTACATAATGAGACCCTGTCTTAAAGAAAGAACGAAAAAAAACAAAAAAAAAAGAAAGAACAAAGAACGAAAGGAAGAAAGCAACAATGCTACTGGCACACACCTTTAATCCTAGCACTCAGGCAGAGACGGGCAGATCTCTGAAGACAGGCAGAGTTTGAAGCCAGCCTGGTCTACAGAGTGAGTTCCAGGATAGCCAGGGCTACACAGAGACACCCTTTCTCAAAAAAGAAAACCAACCAACCAACCAAATAAACAAGATGCCATTTCATTTAGTTTAGGCTGACCTCAAATTCACTATGCAGCTAAAGATGACCTTGAGTAGGGCGAGGTGGTGAACACATGTAATCCTGGTACTCAGGAGGCAGAGTTTGAGGCTAGCCTGGTCTACAAAGTGAGTCCAGGACAGCCAAGGTCACACAAAGAAACCCCGCCTTGAAAACCCAAAAATAATAAAACCTTGAGTTAATACTATTGTCTTTACCTCCCCAGTGCTAAGATTACAGGCATTCAGCATCATATCTGGCTGTTTTTTTTTTTTTGTTCTTTGAAACAAGATTTCCTGCAGTTCGGGCCTACCTTGAACTTGCTATGTAGCAGAGGGTGGCCTTGAACTCCTGCCTCCTAAGTCTTGGAATTTTTAGGCTTTCACCACTACAATGCCTGCATTTACTTTTTGTAATTACCAACCCAGAACCATTTCACATCCTTCAAGAATTCCAGCCTAAATGCTGCAGATGTAGCTTAGAAATAGAGCATTTGCCTACTCTGTGTAAGGCTCTGGGCTCAATACCCAGGACCAGAGAGGAAAAATTCCATCTTGAGCCAGGAATTATGTCAAATCCTATAATCTCAGGCTTTGGGGAGTTGTGGTGTATCTTGAGTTCAAGGCCATACTGGGCTATTTATTGAGACCCTATCTCCAGAAAGAAAATTCTAGCTTAGTGTTGGCGTTGCAGGTTCAGCCTCTGACCTTGGGAATGCTAGGGTTTCTTTGCATATGCTAAGCTAGCTTTAACAGTTGCTCTTTGCCTGCCCACTGTTTTATTGACAGTCTTTTCTACCAGTTTGCAGGGAGCTAAGAGTGTATTAAAAGGGTAGTATTTAAATTAAAAAAGAAAGGGTACAATTTTGAGTACTACAGCTAGAGGGCCTGTAACGGTAATAGGCCCCAACCTCTAGAGGTAGAATCCTCTCTGTGTTAGTTTCCTATTGCTGTGACAAATACCTGGGAGTAACAACTTGGATTAAGGCAATCTGGTGCCACATGTGTCTTGAGTGCTGGAGGCAGGAGGATCAGGAATTCAAAGTCATCCTTTTTTGCATAGGAGGTTCAAGGCAGGCCTGGGCTTCATGGAAACCCAGTCTAGAAACAAAAACAGAAACATAGGAAAAAACAAAGATGGTTTATTTTGCCTCAGTAAACTGGTTCCACTGTTATGGGCCTGTGGTAAATCAGAACAGGATGACTTGGTGCAGAACAGAGCATGGTGGGGAGTTGCTTGTTTCAAGGTGCTCAAGCAGAGAAAGACAGGGCTGGACCAAAGACATGATTGACATACCTTTCAGGGCAGATCCCCAGTGATCCACGTCCTCCAACCAGGTCCTACCTCTTGTTTTCCATCACCTTCCAGTAATGCTATCAGATTAGAAGTTCACTGTTGGACAAACCCATTGATTAGATCAGGGCCCTCACTTTCCATTTCGCTCTCAGTGATCAGATCTACCAGTGGAGACTAAGCTTGTAAACATAGGAACCTGTTCAGAGATAATTTTTTTTTTTTTTTTTGTTTCGTTTGGGGGTTTAGAGACAGGGTTTCTCTGGTCTGGAACTCACAGAGATGTGCCTTCCTTTTGAGTGCTGGGATTAAAGGCATGTGCCACCTCTGCCTGCCTTTCAGGGCTACTTTATATCCAAACTGTAACATCATCTCTCTTTTGACTTCATTCTCTGTCAGATTTTAAGTAGGCCATGGAAACACACATGCCTTTTTGCTTTTTCAAGACAGGGTCTTACTATGTACCTCTGGATATCCTGGGACTCTATGTAGACCAGAGCTCACAGAGCCAACCTGCCTCTGCTTCCTGTCCGTTGGGAGGCATATGCCACTATGCCCAGTACATGTCTTTTAAACATGACTGCCAGGCTATTTCAAAACAGCCTCACATCCTTTCCTTAGATTGAAGGAATGAAAGTGTTTGGATGGAATATTATTTTTCATAGAATTTGGACTATCCAGAGATTTTGACTCCAGACTGTGATGTTTGCAGGAAGAATGATGTGAACTTGAGTGACATAGTCCTTACTAAGACGACACCTCCTGATCAATTTCCCTTTTCTTGATGTTCTTCTTGTAGCACAATTATATGAAAGCCTTGGTGGGTCTCCAACAGTCCCACAGAAAATAGTCTCATCAATAGCCTGAAGACCAGCAGCTCTAGTCTGTTTTAAGGAAGCTGCTACACACATGCCCAGAGCTCCAGCCACCCTGCTGCAAGCTGAACCAAACCGAGAAACAGTCGCCTGCCTTCTGGGAAGGGTGTCCTCCCACCCTTGTTCCTCTCCACAGAATACTTTTGATTTTAATTTGCTTCCACATGAAAAATCAAGATAAAGTTACTTTCTAGTTTGGACTTTAAGTACTATTCTAAAAATTATTTCCTGTCTGAAAGGACATCTTCCTTACATACAGGTTGTGGCAATAACAAAGTCCTAGTATTTGCCTAGTAAGCATGACACCTGAGATTTGCTCCCTAGCAACACATACACACTTGGGATGAGAGAAGGACTGGGAGTGTAGCTTAGTGGTAGAATACTCATCTAGAATTCATAGCTTTCATTTCCAACACCACCAAAAATAGCCAATATTGTAGTTAGGCATGATGGGACAGGCCTGTAATTCCAGCACTTGGGTGGTGGCAACAGGAGGATCAGCAGTTCAGTCATCCTCAGCTACAAATCCAGTTCAAGGTCAGTCTGGACTATCTCAAAAAGCCATCAGAGCCTTGATTGGAAATCAAAACAGCAATCTAGGCTCCTTCTGACAGTGTCTCCCTCTAGTCAGCCTCTCTTCAGTGGGCATCCCGAGATGAGCTTGGTCTGAATGATTCTTACAGTTCTCTCAACCCGTGCTTTCCCTGTGCCCGGCCTCTGAAGGCAGGGGGAAATTCTCCTTCAGATATAGTGACCTATTAAAGGTGAGGCAGAACTGGGTCCCTATGCCCAGGAGTGCATGACCTTAGATACCACAGCCTTTCTGGCCAAACACATATGTAGAATAGAATAGATGTTGTAGCTTCTCTGCTTTGGCCCCTTCCTTTTCTTTCTCAGTGTGTGACTGAAGTGAAGGCGACCAGGTCACTCAGGACAGCAATAGGGATCACACCAACAGGGCTGATCAGGGAAGAGGAAACATCACTTCTAAGTTCTCAAGCTCTGTGTTCTTGGTGATGGTACCATAGGGAAAGAGCTCAGTGCTTTACTCAGGACAAACACTGGCCCCCTGGGGGCTTCTCAGCTGAGTGACATTTTTTTGGAGCTTCTTTGTAATCTTTTCTTCTGTTGTTGTGGGTCAAGGTTTTGACCTTGAACATGGTATGACAGTGATCTTCCATCTGATACCCTTGCATGCCCAGGATGATAGAGGCCTACAGTAGAATTACCTGGAAGCTCTGAGGAGGGAAGCAGTGAGAGAAAATATTCCAGATCACACCTCAGAGAGTAACTTCCAGCTGTTGGATTACTCTCTGAGTTTTCTATGAGGAAACATGTAAAGAGCTGGGAGAGAAGACGTGGCTAAGTAGCCAAGACTGCTTGCTCTGCAAGCATGAGGACCCAAGTCTCAATACCCTATATGTGCAAAAACAAAACAAAACATGGCTGCATGAGTGTTAGCCTCAGCACTGGGGTCCAGAGACAAGCAGATCATTGTAGAATGATTAATGTGAATTTAATTATAAATTAGTATGGTGGCAGTTTATCTTTAGCCAGCTACTGACCCAAATAAAGATACATTGAGACTATAATTTAATTAGCCTTGAGTACAATATTGAGCAATTGTTACTCCATTCTAAACCTTCAAGCTAGTCTAGCTTCCTCACAGCCAAAATCTCTATCATATTTGCAATTTTTAAAATCCCTGCCTGGCTCCAGTCCAATTCCCTTTTGCTTCCTGGACCTCGCCTTCATGGCTCAATCTCTTACTTCCTCTCTCTCACCCCCTCCTGGACCCAGTGCCCCACCCTATTCTATCTCTCAGCATTGGCTGGTCAGCGTTTACTGGCAAAACAGTGTTTATTAGGCATGTTTACACAAACTTGAGACCTAACAGACATTAAATATTACAATGCCATGTTCTGATTGAAGCTAGATGGTGGGACAGAGAAATCAGCATTGGAGTAAACAAGGGTAAACTTTACACAGTGCACAACACTATGTCAACAGATCCTGAAGAGCTTGCTGGGCATCTAACATATCCTAAATAATGGGCTTCCTGTGCAGTCAGAGACCCTGTCTCACAGTGGTAAGACAGCAACAGTGGAAGACAACTGATGTCCTGCTCTGACCTGGGTGTGGCAGCTACCCACACCCACAACTTGCATGCACCACCCCACCTCCTAAACCAATCCCTCTCATCTCCTTCCACTCCAGGGTCTCACCATGTAACTCAGAAGCTTGCTGGAACTCACATTAATCCTTTTGCCTCACCCTGACCAAGTGCTGTTATTGGAGGCATATATCACCACACATGTCTGAAGGAAAGGTATTTTCTTACTAAAAGGAAGAGCCATGTGACAGTATCTCAGGTGTGGTTTCCAGGTAGACTAGAAGGGGAGTTGGTGTGTATGATCCCCTTTATCAGGACTGTAGGAGTTAAGTGTCCTATCTCTGCCCGGAAGTCCTGCCTTCCTCTCCTACCTTGCTATAGGCCACTCAGCTCTTTATTAAACCAATCAGGGTGATGGAGAAGAATGTTATAAAACACTGGGACAGCTGATGCTTCATAAAGATAATAGCAAAGTCCAGCCTGCACACAACTCTCTGCTGGTACAGAAATTAGCACCTGAATAATACAAAGACCTTTACACAGTGCAGAAAAATGTTCCAACAAATATATAATTTTGTGGTTAATAGATATAAACAAGATAGAACTAATATACAACAAAGGCATAGAATTTGAAAGCAGAGGGGTGAGAAATTGAAGTTTGCCAAGGTAATCTTGTATTATATGGGAAAGAGGTAAAATAATTTATCCTTTATTCTTTTATAGGTACAATGCTTTTCCAATAGAAAAGGATTGACTCTGCCAGGGTAAAGGTGTTTGTGTGAGTATATGAAGAAGGATATTATTTCCCAAATGTCACACCGAGCCCAGGGTCTTGTTGCTAATGTCCTTGCCTGCCTTCTGTCAAGGAACTACATAAAGTCATTGGACTGAAAACTTCCAGTTTGCTTGTCCTTTCAAGCCTGGAACATTCCAGTTCATTGAGACAGGTTCTTACCACGTAGTGAGGCCGGCACTATATTTTCAGTCCTGACTGGAGTGCTGGGATCACAGGTGGGCCACACTGAGTCTCACAAACTCAGCATCTGCTAAGGAGTTGAGACAACTCTCTGACAACCCTTATTTGGGGAAGGGGTTAGGTAGAGAGGTAGGAAAGGAGTAGGTGGATAGGGAGTGACCTCTGACTCAGTTCCAGCTGTAGACTCAAGGGGGAATGAACTTTTCTCTTCCCAGAGCCTTAGTCAGGTTCCCATTTGAGTCAAAACTCTGGCCTGGGTACACAGGAAAAAAACAAAAGCAAAACCTTGCCATTTAGGAAAACAAGATACCACCCAGTGATATCTTAGAACATATCTAATTTCTTATGTGTTGTATCAGTCAATATACTATATATTCATACATATATTAGTCAGCATATTAGCTCAAAATTGCCTGTGAATAGTTCAGGTAGGGACTGCTTGCTTAGTGTTCTAGTTTCATTCTGTTGCTGTGATAAAACACTGTGACCAAAAGCAACTTAGGGGAGGAGATGGCTTACACTTCCAGGGTATAATCCATCACTTAGGGAGATCAGACCAGAAATTATGCTAATGTTATTATACAGTCTTGGACCAGCTACGTAGGTCCAAGTGGGCTAGGCCACAGTGGGCTAGGCCATCCTCCATCAGTAAGGTAACTTCCCCAATGAAACGCCACAGACCAATTTGATCTAAGCAATTCCTCAACTGAGGCTTTCCTCTCAGGTAACTGTAGGCCATATATGTCAAGTTGACAAAGCTAACTAGTATTCCTTACGTGTACAAGGCACTGGGTTCAATTTGCAGCACTGGGAGGGAAAAAATTTACAAATAGTTTTGGAGAATGTGCTCAGGCAATCAGAACAATAGGGTTCTCCTGTCCTAAGTACATTTCCCATCTCTTCACCAAGCCCTAGAGCTTACCTGTGGGGAATGATCATGCTTTGGCTTTCTTCCCTTTTTTATGAGACACCAAAGTTAACTTTAAGGGCACTAGTAGCTATTGGGTTTCAGACCCAAGACAAGCAGCTGAGGTGCCTATTTAACATATCAGAGTGGACCTGGCCTCCAGATTCTAGCCTTGGCTGGCATATCTCACCCTCTACATTGAACTTTCCAGCCCAGGGGTTAGGCCTTCCTCCCCCAGGCTCTTCACTATACAATCCAGACATTTTGGTTCTCTCTCTTCTCTCAGAGTTTACATGCTCTTTCCACTCCACCCTGCCCTCCCCCCCCCCAACTTCTGTCTCCTTGGGTGACTTCCCTGACCCCATTCCTTGGGACTGGTGAACCTGCCCCCAATAAACTTGCTTTGATACTTTAATTTGACTTCAATTGGCTTACTTTGTTATTGGGGTATACCTATCAGAAGCTGTCTACTGGAATGGATGTGGTCTGGGCCCATAGGAGATACTACTAGAAGCAATTCTCAAGGCGTTAGGTATTCAGTACTCTAGGAGTGGGAACAGATTTCGTGTTGGGAATTTTGGACTTTTTTCTTTAAACATATTTGGAGAGCTTTTTGTATAAAAGCATGGAATAGCAGGGCATGGTGGCAGACACCTTTAATCCTAGTTTAAGAGGCAGAGTCAGGTGTATATCTGAGTTTGAGGCCTGTTCTTTAGAGTGAATTCTAGATCAGCCAGGTCTACACAGTAAGACTATGTCTTTAAAAAAAAAAGTGTATATATATATATATAATAGGAAAGTATCCAATAAGCTCAGGCCAATCACAGTAAATATGGAGAATGAGATACAAATCATGTTATATATATTTTTTCTTTCTTTTTTTTTTTGAGACAGGGTTTCTCTGTGTAGCCTTGGCTATCCTAAACTCCCTTTGTAGACCAGGTTGGCCTCAAACTCAGAGATCTGCCTGCCTCTGCCTCCCTGAGTGCTGGGATTAAAGGCGTGTGCCCAGCTATGTTTTCTATTTTGAGACATAGTCTCACCTAGTACAGGCTGGTCCTAATCTCATTATGCAGCTGAGGATTACCTTGATGGCCCAGCTTTCTACCAGGATGTATTCCAGGGATACATTTTCTTTTCTTTTTTTTTCCAGACAGGGTTTCTCTGTGTAGCCCTGGCTGTCCTGGAACTCACTCTGTAGACCAGGCTGGCCTAAAACAGAGATCTGCTGGCCTCTGCCTCCCACATGCGGAGATTAAAGGCCTGTGCTACCATGCCCCATAGCATGAATGGCTATGGCACAGCATTTGATTTGAGTTTAAACTGGGTGAGGTGGTATGTAATCCTAGTACTTGCAGGCTGAGACCAACCTGAGATACGCACAGCAAACCAGACTCCAGAGAATCCTGAACTGTCTCAAAAGTGCTGCCTGTGAAAACCTGAATCAAAGATTCATGAGCCTTAGAATTTCCACTGGTTTGACATGCTTACTCTATTGGGTTCTGACCAGACTAAAGTTACCATTAGACTAGCAAATACCGTTAATCTGTCTCTTGCTTGAGAAACTGCTTATGTTGTTATTAGGGAAATGGGAAACACCTCACCTTAGGTTACTCTCAACTTAGTTTCCAAGTAAAATAGCCCTATTCTAATGTAAAGAAGCTGCCAGTGGCTTATTTGGCACTTAAGGCAAAGAGCTCCAATCTATTCAAAATCTAAAAGATCTGGGCACAGTGGACACAGAGGCTGAGAAAGGATGACTTTTTAAGTTTAAGGTAAACCTAAGTTACATATTGAAATATCTTAAAAAAAAAAAATAAAGCCTTAAAGGTAACTTAAGCCAGGCTCAGTGGTGCACACCTGCAAACCCAGGGAGGCAGAGGGAGGTGGATATCTGTGAGTTCAAGGCCAGCCTTCTCTACAGAGTCCAGGACAGCCAAGGATACACAGAGAAACAAAGAAACAAACAAACAAAAACTTATTGTTTAATGAGAGGCATTGTACAAACACTTTCACAATGTTATCTGTGTGGTAGCTACCCTTCTATTTTACAGGCAAGGCAGCAGAAGCCTGAGAAACAGCCATGCCCAGTGTCATATGACTAGAAATTGACTGGTACGGTATGGATTTACATAGTGCCAGACAGAACTTATCCACTGGACTATAGTAACCTAACATGTGCTGACATCTGTTGGAAGTGTAGAGTCTTATGGACCAGGATGTTTCTCGGTGGAGTGCTTGTCTAGTATTTGGGGAGCACTGTATAAACTAGCTGTGCTCGCTCATGACTGCCTGTAATCTCAGCACTAAGGTGCAGAAGGAGAGAGACCGTTGGCTAATACCAGGTCAAGGCCAGCTGGGATACACAAAACCCTGTCTCAAAAACAAACATTCAAAAATTAGAGAGGAAGAGGAAGTTCAGGGTTTCACAAGTACCTCACTTTCTTCTCACAGCAGGGAGAGAATCTGTTCACACTAAAACTTTCATCTTCAGCAGGCTGTGGTGTCTGGCACCTGTAATCCTGGCATCAGGGAGGCTGGGGTAGAAGGATTTTGAGTTTGAGGTCAGCACAGGATTCACAGCAAGTTTCAGTGCTGCATAAAGAAAACTCAAGAACAAAAGCAAAACAACAAAATGGCTGTGGGAGACTGAAACCCAGAGTTTAGTGGACCTTGAACTTCCACCATGTGCTTAGTTACCAGGAAGGAAAAAAAAGCCAGATTAAACTAAATAATGATAAAAAGAAAATAGATACTGCTAGCCTACCAAGTTAAAAAAAAATACATTTTAGGAGCCTGAGAGATGGCTCAGCCAGTAAAGGCACTTGCTGCCTAGCCTTATGTTCTAAGTTAAATCCCTGGGACCCACAGAGGGGGAAAGGAGAATGGTCTCACTAATATTATCCTCTGATTTCCACATATGTGCACCTGTGTGCCTCAAAATACACCATTCCACCGGGCACGGTGGCACAAGCCTTTAATCCCAGCACTCGGGAGGCAGAGGCAGGCAGATCGCTGTGACTTCAAGACCAGCTTCGTTTACAAATTGAATCCAGGACACCCAGGGCTACAGAGAAACCCTGTCTTGAAAAACAGAACAACCCAAACAAACAAAAATTCCAGCACTCAAGAGGGTGGAGCATGAAGAAGCAGTCCAGTGTTCAGGTTAAGTCTACAGATCTTGTTTAAACATCAACAGCTAATAAAGGAGTCTATTAGATCACATTTCAATTTATTGGTAAATCCAACTAAAAAATTAGTGGCTAATCTCCTCCCCAAAAAACTCCACAAAAGATCTGAACTCTCTACTAACTGCCACTTTCATGATAAGCAACTGCTAAAAAAATCAGCGTCATGCAAGTTAGCTAATAGTTTCACGAAATCCTGCTTTTTCCTTCCAGAAACAGAAAAGCTCGTAGTTTCAAGTTATCTAACTTATTTTTTTTTTTTTTTGAAGAAAGTAACTAATAACCTTTCCCCAGGACATTTTCCCCGAGATCTTAAGAACAAACATAGCCTTTCAGACTTTTGGGGTGAAGGCAGAATACCGCGGGAGGAGGAAGGTTAAGACGTGGTGGAGGGGAAAAACGGTGGTCGGGGCGGCTGGAGCCGAAGACCTGGAGGGAGGCTGGAGGGGGGGAGGGCGTGTCCGGGAAGGCGGTTCTTGAGAAGCGTCCTCGGCTCAGCTTGGTTTCCGTGAGAGCGGAGAGCGAGATGAAGAGGCAAGGGAGAAGAAATAAAGGGGCGAGCGGGCGAGAGGGACGGCCACGCTACCTCACAGCCTGGAGGCCAGGCTCTCCGAGGGCTCCTGGGCTTCGGGCGGAGGGCGGCGGAGGGCTTCGAAGGATGAGGGCCGGCGTCCTGCGGTCCCCGGGCCGTTCCCCGGACGTCGCCCAGGGAGGGGCAGCGGAGGCGCCCCTCCAGCTCCGGGGCCCGCCTACAACACTTAGCCCCGGGACTTATTGTTCCGGGAAGCCGCCGGCGAGGCCCGGCCCGGCCCTCGGGTTGCACCCCGCCCCTGTCAGGGTCGGCGGGCTGGGGCTGGCGCGCCGACTGGCGGCCGGTGGGCTGCCTGTGCGTGTCTCTTTAAGGGGCTGGGCCTGCAAGGCTGCAGGGCGGGCGGGGTGCGCGTTGCTTCGGGAGTGTGTGAGGGAAGAGAGCGGCGGGCGGTTGCCGGAGGGAGGGAGGGAGGGAGCGGGCGAGCCAGCCAGCCAGCGACGCGGGCCGCCCCTGCCGCCGCCGCGATCGGACCAGCGGCCTCCTCCCCTTCGGTCCCCTCCCCCGCGTCGGCCTGCGGCGGGGAGGGGGCTAGCGTCGCCTCCTCCAGCTGCTCCTCATGAAGCAGCTGCCGTCGCAGCCGAAGATGGGGGATTTCTACGATCCCGAGCACCCGACCCCTGAGTAAGTCTCAGGTCCGCGGCCTCCCGCTGCCGTTGGTCGCTTCAGCCGAGGGCGGCGCGTCCTGAGCGGTGGCGGCGCGCGGAGTAACGGGCCCCGGGCGGCTTCGCGCGGCCGGGGTGGGGAGCAGGTCGGGCGCAGCCACCCGGGGTCGCCTCGCTCGGCCTCCGTCGGCTGGCCCGGCGGTTGGGCCTGGCGCGGAGACGGCTGCTCGCGTCGCAGCGGCGGTTGGGGCGGCCCGGTGGGGGAGGGGCGGCCACGGCCTCCACCGCCGTTGCCGCGTCCTCAGTCGGCCGACCCGGCTCTCGGCGCTCCCTCGGCTCCTCCAGGAAACTCTGCGGCGGCCCGAGCTTCGGTTCCAAACCGCCGTGCGTGGTCCGAGGCGCCGCTGAGACCAAAGCCGGCGAGAGCGCGCCAGCGAGTACAGGCCGAGAATCCCCGGGCTCGGGTGGAAGCTCGGCCCGTCGCCCGGCCTACCGGTGACGGCAACTCCGACCGGAAGGGCCTAGCGCGCGTCTCCCCGCCGCGATCCGTGGAGGAGCCCCGTGTTGTCTTCTCGGTTTTGAATTTTTTTTTTTTTTTTTCTCTTTCCTTCTTGGGCACTCCACCCTGGCCCAGTAGCGCTACGAGGTTCACATTCTGCACCTTTGGCACTTGGGTTTTGTAATGGTGGCGAGGTTTGTCTGGCCCCGTTGTTGAGGTGACACCAGTTTTGTTTTTTGTTTTTTAAGCTGAAAGTGAAAACCTGACCAGCATTTCTTTTCTCGACTATGAGGCTTGAACACTTTGGCATACTATTTCTTAGGTAATGGAGTCTTACCTACAAGGATGACTTTTTACTGCGTGTGAAGATTTAGCTGAGACTTAAAAATCTCTTTGTATATTCTCTAAAGAAGATAGTGTTTTTGTAAATGGAAATATAGTTTTGTCCAATAGTTTCCCTTCAGTATAGGACATTTTTATATTTCTGTTGGGCAGTATCTGATACCACAGCAAGCTTCCAGTCAGATTTGGTGGCCTACACCTGAGGCTTGTAGGCAGCCTCCGCTGCTTTGTGAAGATGGCCTCAAAACGGCAACAACAGTAAACAACAAAAAAAAGCTTCCACTTAGAATCCGGAGTCAGTTCCTTCCCTAAGCCCTCACAAGAACATTTTGTTGTTTTTAGATAAATGGTCTCCCCTGTTTTCCAAGCTGGTCTTGAATTTACTGTATAGCCCAGACTGGCCTCGAACCTGGCATCCTCCCTCTTCAGCTTCCTTAATGCTGGGATTACAGGTGCTGACCACTAACTGACTTGAAAAAACCATTGTCAACTTGATTTGCTAGTATTGATGCCTGCACTTAGAAGCGTACAGAATTCATTTTAGAGTTAGCCAAAGTTAATGTTTATAGGAATTTCTAGTGAAACTGTTCAACTTTTATGACTAAATTAGAAGATACTACACTTTTTTTTTTGGAATATCTGCCAAACTTTTTCACCTTGGTTCAGAAATGTTTGATTCTTACAGAATCGTTCTTTGGTATTGTAACACAAAAGTTATTTCTGATGGATTGTTGGTTATCACCACACAAAAAGCAAAATCTTTTATGTTGCCTTTAAAAAAAAAATCTTACTGGGAGAGTTTTGACAGTCTAGTTTTAAACATAAGAACAACCTGAGTAATTTCACCTTGTTTTAAGCTCATGGAAACCCTTTAATGACCCTCTGGCATTTTAGTTTAGTCTGTAGTTGACAGATAATCTCGATACATAGACCACCATCTCTGTGCAGTCTTTATGTGATCTTAAAACAAAATCCACCTCTTTCTTGCAGTAGTAAGCCAGCATGGCTTTATCCTTTCCTGCAGCCTGGCTTTGTATTACTTTTTTTTTTTGTTTGTTTGTTTGTTTTGTGAGACAGGGTTTCTCTGTGTGTAGCTTTGACTGTCCTGGAACTCACAGTGTAGACCAGGCTGGCCTCAAACTCCTAGATCCGTCTGCCTCTGCCTCCCAAGTGCTGGAATTAAAGGCGTTCACCACCACCGCTTGGCTTGGAGTAACATTAGAATGTTTGGATTTATTGTACAATCAGTTCAGTATCAAAGTTCTGTTATAGGTTTTTATTCTGAGACTTGAAAAACTTCAAAAGGAGTTTGTATTATTCAACAAATGTTGATTGCATGCTTATCTTGTGCAAAGTAACATGCTAGCCCCAGGAAGGGCAAAGAGCCATTCTGTGACTTTTTCTGGGTTCAACAGTGAAGTCTTAAGATTACATTTTTTATTGGAGGAAAACATTTTTCATAATATGCGGAAAATGAAGTCAGATATATCTTTATTGTGCAGGTGAGGGAGGGTGTTAAGTGTTTTTTTAGTCTGGGGTTCTGTTTTTCTGCTTCAGAGTTTTTAGTAGTGATGAGTAAGTTCTGGTACATGCATATTTTTTCCAGTTTATTAACCTGTATAGGTTATAAACTTTTTTCTTAATACTGGCTTAAAGGTGTTTGTAGGCATCTTGAAAAATACCACCTGTTTTACATGTGAAGAAAAAGACCTGGCCAAGAAATGAAAAGTGAAGGGATAGCAGATCCCGTGAGGAAGTAGGATTTAAATTGTGAAAGGAGCACAGTGCAAGGTTAAAGAACTGCATTTCAGAGTCAGAGGAACCTGCACTTGAACACTGATTTAACCTTGAACAAATGACTTCATCTTTGAATTTGGGTTTTCCTATTTTGGAAGTAGTTATCCTAATAGTAGCAACTTGTTGGGGTTTTGGAGAAGATTGAGATAATACATGAACAGCTCTTGGCACAGAGTGTGTGGAAGTACTTTCAGCTGAGGTTATTAGGGAAATTTAAAAGGTTGGGGAAAACTGGTTGTAAAGAGACAAGTCATTCCCTTTTAGTCTTGGGGTAGTTTGAAATGGTTCTTTGAAAAAGAGAAGTTGAGGTGAAATGTAAGTTTGCACGTGAGTTGGGGCCTGATGATCTGTATTGTCTTCCACTCTTAATTAGATGCATGTGTGGAAGCCTTGTCTTTTCTTACGGTATAAATGACTTTGTATTCAGCTGAAGGGATAACAGTCGTTAGAGTAACTGCATTAAGTGTTCATTGTAGTGAAGGGATAGATATTGAAGACTTAGCACATCCAATGAGGTTTCTAGGACTTGTCATACTGAAGGAAACAAACATGATAAAAAGTAGGTTTTTATTGTTGTTGGTGCTGTTCGTTTTTTTTTTTTTTTTTTTAAACATAGGTCTGTCTTTACTAAAGGTTGGAACTGTAGGAATGATTGTTGTACACAAAAAGATTTATCATTGTGAAATTTACATTCCAGTGAGGTCAGTAAACGATAAACAGAATGGCCAAAGGTAAGCCATTGGAAAATCCTATAGGATATGGATGATTTGCAATTGTTAAAGAAGTCACATTATAAAATGGGGTAAACTGGTAAGCTCAGAGAGTGAGTTTTAGGCAGAGATATAAAGTATATGTGTGTGTGTTGGGTTGGAGAGTTGAGGGGGTGACTGGGCAATAGCCACTATAACGCAAGTTGAGGTGATAGTTCCAAAGTGCTGAGGCGGTATTGTAAGCTCTGCTCAGCGTGGCCAGAATGGAATGAGAAAGGACGTGACAGCAAACCCCTTAGGAGGGTACAAGTCTTATTAAGTTTTGTAGAACCATTCTAAAGATTTGGCTTTGCAAATCTTTTTTTGCTTGTGTTTTGAGCGGAATCCAAGCTGGCTTTGACTTTTGAGCTCAAGCGATCTTTCTGCTTCAGCTTCCTGAGTTGCTGAGACTGGATGTACAGCCCACTGTGAGTTTTAATCAAAGGAATGATATGATTTGCTTTCAGCTTCAGAAGGATCATTTGTAGTATCGCAGAGAGGAACAGAATGGAAGCCTGAAGACTTGTAAAGAAGCTAGTAATCCAGAAGAGAGTTGCTGGTGGCTTTACCAAGGTAGTATCTGAAACCGATGGGTGCTCAGTGTATGGTGAGGATTAAACTAATATGATTTGTTGACACCTGTGGCATGTGAGTGAAGTTAAGGATGCTGTTGAGATTTTCAGTCTGACCAGTTAGAAATTTGCTCTCTACTGAGAATGATGTAGAATGATGTAGAAGAAGCAAGTTGGGATTAGTAGTTCTTTTTTAGGTATAGTAAATTAGTGATGCTTGTTAGGCATTTAGGTTGAATTGTTATGCAATTTCTAAACTGGAGATACATTTGTAGTTATCTATATAGCTAGACTACAGAGCCACCAGACTGGATGAGATTACCAAGACATCCACTGTAGAAAAATAAAGACCAAAAATTTATGGTTTACAGTTTAGATAAAAATCCTACTTTGTAGTCAAGGCTAGTGTGAATTCCATGTTCTTGTGCCTTTGCCTCCTAAGTGCTGAGAATGTAGGTGTGCCACCACATCATGAAAGGAATGTGCTTTTAAAGTTCCACTGTTAGATTTAGTGTGTAAGCCTCTTTTCTTGTTATTTGTTTTTGAGACAGGATCTCACTGCCATCTCCTGGTGACCTTCAACTCCTTCGTTGGCCTTCTAAGGGCTGGGATTACAAATGTATACCACCAATAGGCCTGATGGTACAGTAACCTGAATTGATTGGGTAGTCTGAGGCAGGAGGATCAAGTAAATATTCAAGGCATGCTTGGGTTACTGAGTTAATCAAGGTCAGCTTTAGCAACTTAGGAAGACCCTGCCTTCAAGAAATAATAATAACTGCTTGCTTGGTATGCATGCAAACTCCAGTACTACAGGGAAAAAAGTGTACACTATTATGTTCAGCATAATTTCTTTTTCTTTATGACAGGATCTTTCTCACTATATAGCCTTGGTTTCCTGGAACTTACTATGTATACCAGGCTGGGTTAAAATTCAACAGAGATCTACCTGCTTCTGCCCCTTGAATGCTGAGATTAAAGGCCACCATACCCAGCAGTCGATTTATTATTTCTTTTTTTTAGACAGAATCTCTCTACAAAGCCCTGGCTGTCGTGGAACTCACTCTGTAGACCAGGGTGGCTTTATATTCACAGAGATTTGACTGCCTCTGCCTCTTCAGTTCTGGAATTAAAGGTATTTGCCATCATACCTGGCTCATTCTTTGTTGTTTATTTTTGAGACAGGGTTTCTCTGTGTAGCATTGGCTGTCTTGGACTGGCTTTGTAGACCAGTCTGGCCTTGAACTTACTCTTGCCTCTGCCTCCCTGAGTGCTGGGATTATAGGCATGAGTCACTATACCTGGCTGGCTGATTTCTTTCTTTTTTTTTTTTTTTTTAAACTTTTAACTTTATTTAGTTCACTTTACATGCCAGTCTTAGTCCCCATCCTCCTCTCCTTCTGGTCTCACCCTCCTTTTCTTCTCCCTCTCTCCTTCCCTACCCTTCAGGAAAGCCTCCCTCCTCTCCCCAATAACTCACCCAGCACTTCAAGTCCCCTCAGGACTGAACACATTCTCTTCCATGGTGGCCTGGCAAGGCAGCCCCACCAGGGGGAAGTGATCAAAAAGCATGCAACAGAGTCCATGTCAGAGACAGCCTCTATTCCCCCTAGTAGGGAACCCACAAGAAGACCAAGTTGACCATCTGGTGTATATGTGTAGGGACATGCGTGGTTGTTGGTTGGTGCTTAAGTCTCCTCAGGCCCCCCTGGGCCCAGGTTAGTTGGCTCTTTTGTTCTTCTTATGAAGCTTCTTGATTTATTCTTAATAGGCATTTATAGTAACTTTTTAAACCCTAGTATTTATTAATGTTCCGTGAATCTTGTCAGTTTTGCTGAGAAGCTAGGAAAGTCATGTTGTATGACAGCAAAAGACGTTGGGTTAGAGACTAGAAGGCTAACTTTTATCATTTCTGTTAATTCATTAAATAGAACTGTAGAATAGTACCTAATAACAAAAATAACAAAAACCAGAATAGTATTTTATAATGTACTAAAAGCAGTTGTAAGACTTGGAGAGCTCCTATATAGCTAGAATCACAAAAAATTAGGTTTAGATTTTTTTTTGTTTTTGAGAAAATCTAGCATGTATATTTCATTTTGTTTTTGAGTCAGGGTTTTACTATGTAGTCTAGGCTGTCCTGGAAGTTATTTACTACACTGGCCTCCAAAGTTCTGGTGTTGGGATTATAGGCATGTGCATAGAAACTAGTGATAGAAAAACCTATTCTCCACTCCACCATCTCGAAGGTTATAATAGTGGAGCAGATTTTTGGAGACTTTCCCAATCCTTCTGACTCAGTTTAACAAATATGTGCATTATAAATGATGGCTATGCTATAATTTTAGCCTAGATTAATCAATAATGGCAATTTTGTTGTTTGTATTTCCCCTAATTTGTATGTGTGCATGTGTATGAAAATAAGTGAGTAATCTATCTGTGAGGTGGACATGTGAATGGTGTGCTGCATGTGTGAAGGTCAGGGAATCATTTTGGGAATTAGTTCTCTCCTAACTTGAATCCTGCCAGCCCCTCAATTTTTTTGAAATTTATTTTTGGCTGAGCTGTTAGGGAGACATTATGATATCAGGCTCCTTCTTATTCCCCAAGTGTTTTAATATATGACCTAAGGCATTCTCTTAGGTAGCACATTTGGGCAACTTAATATTTATAGCCAGGCCATTTTTCAGTCTCTGAGTATATTTGTATTTAAAATTTAGAGGTAGTTTATGGTTGCTTATATATGGTAAATGCAAATGAAGCATTTTAAAAACAATAAGGACTGGTAGTCCTTTTTCATTTTGGTCAGGCCTAGTGATTACTTAGTGTTTTTTTCCAGTTGAGTAAGTAAACTGGTTATTTAAATTGAGTTCTGAAGTTGGTGTGAGTCCCAAAAGCTGCCTTTTATTTTAGAATGCTTTTTCTGTCAGATGCTAACATCTTGCTAGTGAAAATAGCTTTGGGATGATGTGGGTGTTGATAAGAATATAATTGTGCAAACAGGCTGATAGAAGGGCTTCTTACTAGGAACACTGCAGTGGGCTTGCAAGAATTTGGAGCAAGTGGTGATTTCTGACTATAGCTCTTGCTACTGCCCACTTTCTTGACAAGTATATTTAGACCTTTTCTTCAGGGAGAGTTATAGTGGTCCTAAATGTTCTTTGTGAAAACATGATGTCACTTATATTTGAATCTTTGCCTGATAATTTGGCTTTTTGGTAAATAGTTATTAATATGTTCTCTTTGAGTAGCCAGACAATACCAGGTTAACATGTAAGAAAGTAGAATAGATACTTATTAAATGTGCACATGGCTACAGAAATCCTTTCTGTGGGAACCATTTATTTTATTCAGCATGCACAAATGCTTATCTTTAGTTTTTGTTTTTTGCTTTTTTTTTGAGACAGGGTTTCTCTGTTTAACAGAGTTCTGTCTGTCCTGGACTTGCTTTGTAGACCATTCTATTTTGGACTTAGAAATTTGCCCTCCTCTGCCTCTTGGAGTACTGTGGTTAAATAAAGGTGTGCGCCACCATGCCTGGCTCTTATTTTCAGTTTTAAGTATTTATTTTGTATATGTGTGTGACCTATACTTGTGGAGGGCAGGGACAACCTTTGGAAGTCATTCTCTTCTATCATGCTAACATGCTAGTCCCAACGAATTGGAATCAAAATGTTGCCCCCCCCCCCTTTTCCTGGTTTTTGAGATAGGGTAGTTTTCTCTGTGTAGAAACTTACTCTGTAGACCAGGCCGGCCAGAGATCTGCGTGCTTCTGCCTCCCACCATACCCATCTGGGCTCGGTATACTTACTTTTTTGTCTGCTTTAAAAACATGACTGGCATTAATTTATCTATTACTTACCAGGGCAACTATATGAATTCTGAAGCCTAGACTACACACTTTATAGTACTGATTCTGTGCTAAAAGTATAGTTCTCTATAGTAAAGAGCTGAATTTTACTAACATACAATAAAGGAAGGACCTAGCTAGTAAAAATGTACTACAAAAGTTGCCTTAAAGTAACCCAAATAGGTATACTCTATGGTAACTTTTCCAGGTGAAATAAAAAAAACTATTATCCAATAACATAGGAAGCCAGTTGTTGGAATTATAAACATTATACACATATATTGCTTATTATACATATATAACATATTCTACATTTTAAAATAGTGGTGGCTGAATAGAAAAGACTTTTCTGAATTACAGTATTGATCGGGTACATTAGAATAATAAGTGTGACTACCAGGGAGAACTTAGTGTTCTTTGTTGGATTTTTGTTGTTGTTGTTGTTAGAGAAGATAATGATGTGGTACTAGACAATGTGAAATGAGGGGCAGGGATTAAAATCTATGATAGCATATATTTCAGCTGAGCATATATAACAACATTTTTAGCTGTATGTTTTTCTGATGTGCACACACTGCTTAAGCATTTCTGTTTTCAGTATTTTTCTATATGAGTGAAGATTTTATTTTTGGCTGTGAGTATGTGCGTATATGTGCATATCTGTGTGGGGCATGTGCACATGAAGGCAGGTACCTGTAGGGACCCAGGGGTCTCAGATACTCTGGAGCTGGCTTCACAGGCAATTGTGAGCTATTCTATGTGGGTGTTGGGAACTGAACTCAGTCCCTCTGGAGCAATAAGAGTTCTTAACTGCTGAGCTCTCTCTCCAGCCTTATATGAGTGTTTTAAAAGATGTGTGTATAAAGTTTTTCTTTAAAAAATTTTTTCAGTGTTGAAAACCAAGCTTGGGGCCTAATTCATGCACTATATCATTTTAGAACTCTAACTGAGCTATATCCCCAGGTGTTTTTTGTTTGTTTGTTTGTTTTTTGTATTTTCTGAGACAGGTGTCTCTGTAGACCAGGTTGGCCTTGAACTCAGAAATCTGCCTGCCATCCCAAGTTTACAACTTCCTGATTTTTAAGATGGTTTGGATGGTTACTAATACTGGAGGCTTGCTAGCTTAGCATTTACCTGTTTCCTGCAGGTTTGTTATGTACCTAAGTTACTGTAGATTGATCTACTAGAATATTCAAGGACCATGATGAGTGTTTAAATGTAATACAAATTATATCTAAGTGGTATATATACTTCATTACATTAAGCATTATGTACTTAAAGTTTTTCTATTAGCTCTTCTTGGCCTGGTAGCCAGGATTTATAAAAAATTAGTATTGTGCATGTATGTGCATGGCATGTGTACCACAGAATATATGTGGAATCAGAACAGATTTTCAGGGTGTGTTTTCTTCTTCCACGGTGGGTTCCAGGGTTTGAACTCAACTTTTTTTAGGCCTGTGCACGAGTGCTTTTATCAGCAGAGTCGTCTCACCAGCCCCCTGGTGTGTGTGTGTTTTAATTTCACTGTCATGGATCAATAACTTTTAGAACACAACAAAATTGAATTACTAGGAAAAAAAATTCAGACATTGAGGGTTGGAATATTGGCTCACAGGGTAAAGTACAGAGGACCTCGCCTCAGTTCACATCTATCTGACTTAGAGAATCCAACACTCTCTTCTGGACTCTAGGGGCACCAGGCACTTAGATGATGCACATATATACAGGGAAGCAAAGCATCCATACACATAAAAGTTTTTAAATTTAGACTGAAAATAATTGCGCCGTTGAGTAGTTATGTACTGAGTGTGGTGGTGGTAACACAAATCCACACTGGATGAAATGTCATGGAACTGTGTGTATACACAGAATTGATGTTTGAGTTCTGTGTTTAAAAAAGGGGATAACATGAAGTGTAGTTAGTTATGTGGACCTAGTTAGCTTTAATTGTCGACTTGAGGTGGCCTAGAGTCATTTTAGAGAGTAAAACCTTTATTTAGAAGTTTCTCAGACTGGCACCATGGTTTGGTCAGGTTGTGCTGGGCTGTTTAAGAAATCTTAGTAAGCTTGAGCCTGCAAGCAAAACAGCAAACAGTGTTCTTCCATGTTCCTTCCTGGCTTCCCAGAATGATGGACTGTATCGTGGAAATGTCAATTGAATGAACTCTTTCCTCTAAGTTGCTTTTGGTTAGTTTTTATCACAGCAACAAGAATCAAACTAGAAGCTGGGCGTGGTGGTGCACACTTGTAATCCCAGCACTTGGGGAGGTAGAGGCAGGCAGATCACTGAGTTCAAGGCCACCCTGTCTTGAAAAATCAAACCAACCAAACCAAAACAAAAAATCAAACTTGAACTTGGACCATATCAGTTTCTTGGTTTCATATTGTACTTAAGCTATATGGTTACTGTTGAAGAGAATATAGAATAAAGGATACTATTTTTTGTAACTTACTGTGACTTTTACTATTTTTCTAAGAGCTTCAAAGAATACAGGCTGATCATTGGTCAAGGTCACGTTGTTGTAAAAATTTCTAAACTTTTAAGCCTCAATTTTACCATATGATAAGAAGCAGTGAGTCAACTTGATTGCCCTGAAATCCAGTTCAGGGAAGAGTCCCTGTTGCTCTCCCCTATTGCTCTTCCCTAGACTCATATCTATACCATTCCTGTTTTACTTTTGTCTCTCATATCTTACCTCAGTCTATGTTTCTTGTTTGTCCAAATTTACTTACTGTGTGTCTGAGTTGTGCCATGTATGTTAAAATGAGCAAGATGTGTTTATTCAAATAGAGGAGACTAGTGTAAGCAAACTATTTTTTATACATTTCTAATGAAAATCACTAACAGCTCTCATTAAACATTTTGTTTCAAGTGCTTTGTTTCAAGAGGTTATTAGATACAATCTGTAAAGACAGTATTTGCTATCAGTTTATACATCTCTTCTAGAGCCTCTATTTTTGGGAATAACGTACTTTAGAAAATGTTGGACTTTATTCAGACTTAGTCTGACTGAATTTTTTGTTTGGTTTTGGATTTGGAGACAGGGTTTCTCTGTGTAGCTCTGGCAGTCTTGGACTTTGAATTTACAGAGATCCACCTGCCTCTGCCTCCCTGAGTGTTGGGATTAAAGGTTTGTGCCACCGTGCCTGGGTGACTTGTTTTTTTTTAATTAAACTTTTTTGTTATGTTTTATTTTTTGTTTCAGAGTCCCAAATAATCTAGTCTGGCTCCTAACTTAATGTAAAGCTGAAGATGATCTTATCTAACCCTCCTGCCTCCACTCCCCTGGGCTGAGATTGCAGGCATGCGTTACTTACTGTATCTGAAGTTTTGTTTTTATGTAATAGGGTCTATACTACATCCCATTCTGGCTTTGAACTGGTGATTTTCCTACCTCTTCCTCCTGAGTGTTGGGATTACAGGCCAGTCTGCATGGTAGTTTTATGTCTTTTCTTGTGAAGGACTCACTTTCCCCCACACTAATTTTTCTTTTGAATCTTCACAGTAAATGATTATAAAAGTAGCCTTCCAAGTGCTGGGATTAAAGGCATGTGCCATCACCTTCTGGGTGTTATTCTGTACTTTTAAGTGTTTGTAAGTATGCATGTGTACCATGTGTAATATCTGGTGCCCACAGAAGCCCTAAGAGGGCATCAGCTTCCCTAGGAACTAGTTATAGTGAGTTGTAAGCTGTCATGTGGATGTTAGGAATGAATTCTTGAATGCAGGATTTTAAAAGTTAATTTGTGGTCAGTCATGGTACATGCCTTTGGTCCCAGTATGAGGGAGGCAGAGGCAGGCAGCTAGGTTCCAGGTCAACATAGTGAGACTCTGTCTCAAAAAGATTGCTGATTTGTATAAAAGTCAAACAAATTGAAAGAGCTGACTTATCATTCCTTATTTTTGTCTTCTTGTTTAATATAGCTCAGCTTAAGTAAGAATAGGACTATAACACTAGCATAAAGTACTCAAATCTGGCAAAAGTATGGGATAGGTACAGTTTAAATTTTAAGTAGATCAGCTTATGTCTTTTGTCTGATTATAATAGCCAACTGATTGTGTTTGTTGCATTGATTAATGTTAGGATATATGTGTGAGAGTATCTTATTAAGTATTTGGTATCAAGGTTTTAATTTCATGGGATTTTGGGTAGTATGTGCAGATTTATAGTTTTCTCTGGGAAAATAGATGTAGTTGTATGTTTATTACAAATTTTCCCTGGGGTGCGTGTTTTTATTTTCTATTTTACTTTATGTTCATGGGTTTTTGCCTGCATGTATGTTTATGCACCACATACATGCAGTATCCATGCAGGCCAGAAGAGAGCATATCATCTACCATTTGGTTGGAGTAATAGGCAGTTGTGAACTGCCTTGTGGGTGCTGGGAATTGGACCAGGGTTCTCTGCAAAAGCAGCCAGTGTTCTTAGTTGTTTCAGATTATGAGCATTAAAGTGTTCCAAATGTTGTTTTCTTGAGGCAGGGTCTCATGTAGCACAGATTGGCCTTGAACTCACTGTGTAATTGAATATGACCTTGAATTTCTGATCCTCTGGCTCTTTCTCTAGTGCTAGGATTACAGGCATGTACTACCCTGGTGCTGGCTACTAAACCTGGTTTTTCATGAATGTTAGATAAGCATTCTTTTTTTTTTTTTTAATTTTATTTTATGTACATTGGAGTCAGATCCCTTGGAACTGGAGTTACAGACAGTTGTCACAGTTACAGACAGCTGCCATGTGGGTATTGGGACTTGAACCTGGGTCCATTTGGAAGAACAGTCAGCACTCTTAACCACTGAATCATCTCTCTAGCACCAGGCAAGCATTCTTTTGTTTGTTCGTTTTGTAGTTCTGACATTTGTTTCTCTGAGTATCCGTCACCTCTTGCTTACAGGGATCTGCCTGTCTGCCTTCCTGAGTGCTGGGATTACAGGCGTGCCCAGTGTAGACAAGCATTCTTAACTGAACTACATTCTCTAGCCTTCTTTCTGTCCCCTGACCCTGTTCCTCTTTGAACTTTAGGCTAGTTTTGAGATGTAACCAATGCTGGCCTTGAACTTGAATACTTTTGCTTCTACCTCTCAAGTGTTAGGATTACTGGTATGTAGATGACAATGCCTGGGTGGTTTGTTTAAGATAAGAATTTTGTTAATGTTGTTTAGTCTTTGTTGAACTTTGGGGTTCAAGCAGTCCCTGCTTAAGCCATCTAAAAGACTGGGACTACAGGCACAGGGCCTAGCTTTTATTTTGGAATCTGACTTTGTCTTCATTTTGTAGCCCCTTCTTCCTTTAAAAAAAAACTTTCAACATTATTATTGTATGTGTAAGAGGGAAGGTTATGTGATCTCTGTATGGACTTATACCTACCATGGCCTGCATATGGTCAGAGGCCATCTCTGTGTGGTCACTTCTTTTTGTCCTCCTTTCACATGTGGGTTCCCAGCTCTTCAAGCAAGCACCTTCATCTGCTGAGCCATCATGTTTCAGGACCACCACCTCATAATGTTTTCCAGTGATTCTGTAATTCATACTTTTTTCCTTCTACCAGCTGTATTTAGGATTAGGGAATGAAACAAAATACAAAATGGTTTGTATAGTATGGTTAAAATACCTAGAAGTATCACTGTTTAAATAAAAAGCTCCACAGACACCCAAATTGTTAGAAGGGTTTGTAGACCAAGATGATAATAGATTGGATTTGCGGTCTTTTCTTTTTGGGTGTTGGTAATTTTATTTTTTTCTTTACTATTTGTTTGTTTATAAGTTTCTAGGTAGGGTTTGCCTTTGTAGTACTGGTTGTCCTGGAACTCACTGTGTAGACCAGCCTGTAGATCTGCCTGCCACTGAAGTGTTGGCGTCAGAGGTGTGCACCACCACTGCAGGGCTTTGTTAGACAGTCATTTGCCTCTAAGCTTTATTCTCAATTTAAAAAATTATTTAATGTGTATGTGTGTGAAGAGAGTATTGAATTCTCTGGAGCTGGAGTTAGAGATGCTTATTAGATGTACCAAGGGTGCTAGGAGCTCAAAGGTCTTTTGCTCTTAACTGCAGTCATCTTTCCAGCCCAGCTGCTCAATTTTTTTGAGTCAAGGTCTGGCTGCATGAAGCTTGCTATAGACCAGGGTGTTCTTCAACTCACACAGATCAGTTTGCCTCAGAGTTTTCTGGGATTAAAGGCATAGGCCAACCACCACCTGGCTTTTTTTTTTTTTACTTTTTCTTTCTTAGACTTATTTGTTTTTATGTGCATGATTATTTTGCCTTCATGTATGTGTGTGCCATTTGCATTCTTGGTGCTCATGGGGGACTGAAGAGGATGTTGGACTTCTGGAACTAGAGTACAGTGGTGGTACCCTGTGGGTGCTGGGAGCTGAACCTTGGTTTTCTGTAAGAGTAGCAGATGCTCTCAGCTCATGGGCCATCTCTCTTCAGCACTAGATTTTTGTTGGTTTTTTTTTTGTTTTTTTTTTTTAAATAGGCGCTTCTCTGTGTATCAGCTCTGGCTGTCTTGTTACTCTCTTTGTAGATCAGGTTGGCCTCCACCTCACACAGCGATCACCTGCCTTTGCCTCCCTGAGTGCTGGCATTAAAGGTAGCACTAGATATTTTTAATGAGAGAAAATTTTAATTTGCCTTTGAATTTTTTGATTGTGTCTGTCTGTCTGTCTATCTATATCTATCTATGTATCTATCTTTAAGGCAGTGTTTCCTGTAGCCTAGGTTTGCCTGGCTTGTTATGTTGCTAAGGATGACTTTATGGACTCCTGATTTCCCCTACCTCTGCCTCCCAAGTTTCAATGTTAGGTGTGTGGTACCACACCTGTTTATGCAGTGCTGAGAATCTACTCGAGGCTTTATGTATAAATGTCAAGTACCCTACCAGCTGAGTTAAGTCTGAAGCCTTTACTGTTAAGACAGGGTTTGCTAAAGGACCCAGGCTAGCTTCCAGCTCTTTCTCCTCCTGCCTGAGTTTCTTGACTATGAGATTACAGGTTTATCCATCTAGGAAAACATCTACAGCTAACTATGTTGCCGTTGATAGCCTATGTGTCTTTATGCCTGGCAAGATATTATACATGGGGGATAATATTCATCAGAGAATTGAGGAAGTACAGCAGTTCAGACTTGGTGTTTGATTCTTCATAGGAATCTGTGTGGGTATCTTTGTTATAATACCAGGTGCTAAGATGTATGAGGTAGTTGCACTGTGATGTGGGGTGCAGTTAGCCAAGGGACTGATGAATAGTTACTAATGGCGGTGGCACATGCCTTTAATTCCAGCACTCGGGAGGTAGAGGCCAGCGGATCTCTTGAGTTCAAGGCAAGCCTGGTCTACAAAGCTAGCTTCAGGACAGCCAAGGTTACACGGAGAAACCCTGTCTGAAAAATCAAAACAGATAAATGAATGAACAAATGAATAAACAATAAGTTGCATGCATATGCACACGCCTATACGTGCATAAAACTGTGATTCTTCTTGAGAGACATGTCCACTGCCCCTTATTTGTTGCCTTCTTTCTATCTCATATTTAGGTAATAGTGAAAGGTTTTTAGTTTCTTGTAGGAACTGTTCTGTTTCAATCTTTGCCTTTTGCTTGCGGTCATGCCAAAAGAACGTTCATTAAAAACTAATACTCTCTTTGGGATTTTTTTGCACTCCTGTTCTTTTAAACCAAGTTGTTTCTCACTTTGCTACATTGTATATATTTCAGTTTTCATGTTTACTCCTTTATGTTGGAATTTTATAACAATTGTATTTTGCTGCTTATTAAAAAATGTAAACAACTCAAGGTCAGGGTATTACTCACTTTTTTTTGGTTTCTAGTAAACATAGTGGTTTGCCCTATCGTCATTAAATAGTTACTACAAAAATGTAGCTAAGACAATGAAAGAATGGACAGGATTTAAAATTATCTGTTTTAATGAAAGATGCATTTATATTAAGTATTTATGATTCTTTTTATTCTTTTGCATGTTTTCTTGGCTGAATGGGAATAGAGAAGAAGAAAATGAGGTAAGTATAATTGAACATTTTAGAGTCTAGATAAGAGCTGAAATATTTAAAGTTAAGTCATTTTGATTGTGAAATGAAGTTAATAGTTTTGCTGAATTTTATTTATTTTTTGGAGCTATAGTAACTAATTCTAGTGAGTTATTTTTAGATTTAAAAGATTTAAGGAATTTAGAAAGGTGGCAGGGGCTAGCAGTTCTAGAATTAGTTTTATCTGTTTCTGTGCATTAAATTTTCATATAAAATTTAGTTTGAAAAGTAGATTGTTTCTTAAATATTTGAAAGCCACTGCTGTATGTATAATGTAATATGTGTGTACGATGTAAAAGCTTTTATTTCTTCACTTGAAATTATTATATGCTTTTCTTTATTTTGCTTTTTTAAGAAAGGTTTTCTATCTAGCCTCCTGCCTCTGCCTCCCCAGTTCTGAGACCAAAGTAATGGGCCACCATGCTTAGCTTTAAAACTGATTTTCAATTTTACCATGTTCAGGAATAATATTTCTCACCTGAATAATAGCCAAAATAAATTAAAGGACATCTACTAGAAAGATGTTGTAGATGGCATTTGTTGTTGTTGTTTTGTTTGTTTGTTTGTTTTTGATTTTGAGACAGGGTTTGATCTTTGGTGTTTTGTAGATAAATAACACACAAAAGCACCTGTTTTTCTATACTGAGGTGTGATTTACTGCCATGTATATAAATGTCTTCTACATTACCAGGTTAATAGAAATTCTTGTTGAAATGTTACTTGAGCTGAGCGTGGTAGTATGGTTGTAATCCCAGCAGTGGGTAGGTGGAAGTATGAGGACTAACATGAGCTCACAGAAAAGATTCAGCCTCAAAACCAAAAACCAAAAAACCACCACCAGAACAAAAACCACCTTCCAAAATAATAAAAACAAAACAAAAAATAGCTTTCCCTCAAAAAAAAGGACTGGGTATCTAGAAAATAAGTGCCAATAAATGGTAACTGTTAAAGCTGGGGCTATATACTTAATGATTCATTATTTTTTATACTTTCGGTTATGCCTAGAGTGTTTCATAACAACTGAATTCCATTTGTAGCAGAGTGAAAGTCCTACTACTGTTTTTTTATTTCCCTGACAAACATTTTAAATTGTGATAGTGACATTTTGAAAGAAAGTGTTTGTTACAGTAGTAATTGTTCTGTTCTTTTGTAGGCAAAGATTGAAAATGTGCAGAAAACAGGTTTCATCAAAGGACCAATGTTCAAAGGTGTTGCTTCTAGTCGATTTTTGCCCAAAGGCACAAAGACAAAAGTTAATTTGGAGGAACAGGGACGGCAAAAGGTATCATTCAGCTTCAGTCTTACAAAGAAAACTTTACAGAATAGATTTCTCACTGCACTTAGCAATGAAAAGCAAAGTGATTCTCCAAACTCTCCATCTACACCTCTTCAAGTAGACTCAAACCCTAAAGTTAAAATGGATGCTGGAGATACTCTTCCTGCTTCAGAAGAATTTTCCCCACCAAAATCAAGAGTGGAATTGGGTAGAATTCATTTTAAGAAACATCTACTTCATGTGACATCCCGGCCACAGCTGGCTACAACCACATTGGTAGCATGTTCTTCTCCTCCTCCTCCAATACAGTTACCAGCTGCCATAGCAGAGTCAACTATAGATTCACCACCTTCATCTCCCCCTCCACCACCTCCACCTCCCCAAGCCTCGTCACCCTCACCACCAGCACCAATATCAGAGCCAGTGACCTTGCCACAACCTCCACTAACAGTACTAATGACATCACCAGGACCCTTACCAGTGGATGTAGCAGTTAGGGCTCAGAAAGAACTGCCAGTTAAAATTGTACCTGAATCTTTAGAGGTGGATATGAAGCAGGATATTGTCTCTAACAGTTTGGAAGAACATACAACTCAAACTTTGAAGGAACAAGCAGAAAATCTTCTGCAAAAAGAAGATTCCCATATTGGGAAGGAAGAAGTTTCAGATGGCTCTAAGATAAGCCTCAGTTCTAAAAAAGCAAGTTCCAAGAAGAAATCTTCACAATTTGAAGGCGCATTTCTTGGTTCAGAATCTGATGAAGATTCTGTGCGGACTTCCTCCAGTCAAAGATCACATGATTTAAAATCTTCAACAAGCATTGAGAAAGAAAGAGATTTTAGAAAGAGCTCAGCACCTTCAAAAAGTGAGGATTTGGGGAAATCATCGAGATCTAAAACAGAGAGAGACGATAAATACTTTAGCTACTCAAAACTTGAAAGAGATACTAGGTATGTATCTTCCCGGTGTAGGTCTGAAAGAGATCGAAGGCGAAGCCGATCTCGTTCTAGATCTGACAGAGCCTCTAGAACTAGTTTGTCTTATTCTCGGTCTGAACGATCTCATTATTATGATTCTGATCGGCGCTACCATAGGAGTTCCCCCTATCGTGAGAGGACACGCTATTCTCGGCCCTATACAGATAACAGGACACGGGAGAGCTCAGACTCTGAAGATGAGTATAAGAAGACATATCCAAGGCGCACCTCCTCCCATTCCTACAGAGACCTAAGGACATCATCTTATTCTAAATCTGATCGGGATTGTAAAACCGAGAACTCTTACTTAGAGATGGAGAGAAGAGGAAAGTATTCTTCAAAACTAGAAAGAGAATCCAAACGGACTTCAGAGCACGAAGCCATAAAAAGATGTTGTTCTCCCCCAAATGAGCTGGGATTCAGAAGGGGGTCATCATATTCCAAGCATGATAACAGTACTTCCCGTTATAAATCTGCCCTTTCAAAACCTATATCCAAGTCTGATAAATTTAAAAATTCTTTCTGTTGTACAGAATTAAATGAGGAAAGCAAACAATCTCATTCATTTAGTTTGCAGACTCCTTGTTCAAAAGGTAGTGAATTAAGAACAATTAATAAAATTCCTGAAAGAGAAAAGACTGGGTCTTCTTCTCCATCAAATCAATTAAATGATTCACCTACTTTTAAAAAGCTAGATGAATCTCCTATTAAGTCTGAATTTATAGGACATGATAGCCATGATAGTATTAAAGAATTGGAGTCATTATCAAAAGTGAAAAATGATCAGTTAAGAAGTTTTTGTTCCATTGAATTAAATATAAATGGATCTCCAGAGACAGAATCTGATGTGGCAACATTTTGTACTTCTAAAACAGATGCTATTTCTTTGACTTCTGATGATAGTGTGACTGGATCAGAGGTATCCCCTTTGATCAAAGCTTGCATGGTTTCATCAAATGGATTTCAGAATATTGATAGATGCAAAGAAAAGGACTCGGATGATACTTGTAGGGAGCATAATAAGTCAAAAAGTCCGTTTAGGGAAACAGAATCTTCGTCATCACCACACCATGATAAACTCATTACTTTGCCAGTTAAGACTATCGATTATTCCAAAACATTAATTAGAGAGCCAGTTGATAAGAGACATTCTTGCTGCAAAACCAAAGATTCAGATAGATGCTGTGCTCCAAATGAGAGCTCCGAAGCTGAAAATATTGAACCTTCAGTTACGAAGATTTCTTCAAATAGCTTTATGAACATGCATTTGGAATCAAAAACAGTTACATGTGATAACAGAGAGCTCTCCGATCAGCACTCAAAATTTTCATGTGATGGATATAAGCAGAGCATCGGTAGCAGTAGTTCAGCTTCACTTAACCATTTTGATGATTTGTATGAGCCTATAGGGAGTTCAGGTATTGTTTCATCTCTTGAGAGTCTTCCATCAGGAATAAGATGTGAAGAGAACACATCTCCAATTATAGATGCAATGTTGAGTAAAAAAAACACAGAGTTTTTAAACTATGCAGGGAAAGAAACAGAAGCAGGTAGTGCCCTTCCTGATTCAGGGAAAGGATTTGCTTCTTGGGAAAACAGGCATAATAATGTGTTATCTGGGCAGTCTTTGCAAGAGGCCCAAGAAGAAGGGAATTCCATATTGCATGAGAGAAGAGGAAGGGCAGACATCTTAGATGAGGAAGAACAAAGAGGCCATACACATACATCTGATGATTCAGAAGTTGTATTTTCTTATGATTTGAACTTAACCATGGAAGACAGTGATGGTATAACTTACACCTTAAAATGTGACAGTAGTGGTAGTGCTCCAGAAATTGTTTCTACTATCCATGAAGATTATTCTGGATCTTCTGCAAGTTCAAGTGAAGAAAGTGATTCAGAAGATACAGAGTCTGATGACAGCAGTATTCCGAGAAACCGTCTCCAGTCTGTTGTGGTTGTGCCAAAGAATTCTACTTTGCCCACGGAAGAGACAAGTCCCTGTTCTTCACGGAGCAGTCAGAGCTACAGGCATTATTCTGACCACTGGGAAGATGAAAGGTTAGAGTCAAGGAGACATGCATATGAGGAAAAGTTTGAGAATATGTCAAGTAAAGGCTGTCCCCAAACTGAAAAATTCTTCCTTCATAAAGGAGCAGAGAGGAATCCAGAAACTTCTTATTCACAGTTCAGCAGAAAAGTAGATAATCACCTGCCTGAAATTGCTCATCCTCAAAGTGATGGGGTTGATAGTACAAGTCATACAGACTTGAAATCTGACCCTCTAGGTCACCTGAATTCAGAGAATGCAGTAAGAGCCAAAACATCTAGGCCACAAGAGCTACCAGTTTATTCTTCTGATGATTTTGAAGATATCCCAAATAAGTCTCGGCAACAGATGATTTTCTCTAACAGGCCAGATAGCAGTAGACTAGGAAAAACAGATCTGAATTTTTCTTCCTCTTGTGACATTTCCCGCATGGATGGAATGCACTCATCAGAAGATCTCAGAAACTTAGGGTGGGACTTCTCCCAACAAGAAAGGCCCACCACCACATACCAGCAACCTGACAGCAGTTATGGAGCATGTGGACCACACAAGTATCAACAAAGTACTGAACATTACAGTGGGACTCATAATTACTGGCAGGGCAATGGCTATTGGGATCCAAGATCAGCAGGTAGACCTCCAGGAACTGGGGTTGCTTATGATCGAATTCAAGGGCAGGTACCAGATTCTTTAACAGATGATCGTGAAGAAGAGGAGAATTGGGATCAACGAAGTGGATCACATTTTTCAAGCCAGTCAAAGTTTTTCTTCCATCAGAAGGACAAGGGGTCAGTGCAAGCACCTGAGATAAGCAGCAATTCAATTAAGGACTCTCTAGTTATGAATGAAAGGAAAGATTTTTCAAAAATCTTTGAAAAAAATGATATAAAAGAAAGAGGGCCTCCTAAAAAACGAAGGCAAGAATTGGAGAGTGATTCTGAAAGTGATGGTGAACTACAGGCTAGAAAGAAAGTTAGAGTGGAGATTGAACAAGGGGAGACATCAGTGCCCCTACATTCAGAGCTGATGGGGCCTTCCTGTGCTATGGATGACTTCAGGGACCCACAGCGGTGGAAAGAATTTGCCAAGCTGGGGAAGATGCCTTGCTACTTTGATCTTATTGAAGAAAATGTTTATTTAACAGAAAGGTGAGCCTCACATACTTTTTGAATACATTTTTGTTACTTTTTTATAAAATAGTAATAGGTGCTCAGTAGTTTAGACTGAAATAAGAGTTGAATGATAAATTTCAAGTAACAATCTATAAAATGTTTTCCATTCAGATTTACTAATAGATTCCATTTTTTTTTCCATCTTGAAAAAGGACTAGAGAGATGGCTTGGGTTAAGAGCACTGGCTACTCTTCCAAAGGTCCTGAATTCAATTCCCAGCACCCGCATGGTGGCTCATAACCATCTATAATGGGATATGATTCTGTCTTCTGGTGTTCATGAAGACAGAACACTAATGTACATAAAATACACAAATAAGTTAATCTTAAAACAAAAACAAAACCCTCTGTTCTTAACTTCAGGTTGCAGTATTTTAGGAGCTGGAGAAACAAATGGCTCTGTGGTTAAGAACACTGACTACTTTGCCAGAGGACCCAGGTTCAATTCTGGTACCCACACGGCAGCTCACAACTGTCCAACTCTAGTTCCAGGGGATGTGACACCCTCACACAGACATACATGCAGGCAAAACACAAATGCACATGAACTAAAAATAGATAAATTTAAAAAAAGAAAAAGGATGTCTAGTTTGGTTTTTTTTTTTTTTTTTTTTCATTTGGTTTAAAAAAAGTATAATGTCCAGCACTTACAAAGCAGAATCAGGTGAATCTCTTCTGAGTTTGAGACCAGCTGCTCTGCAGAGTGAGTTCTAGGATAGCCAGAAACTGTGTCCCAGGGGTGGCATGGGTGGGGAAAGATAAGCTAGTCTGATTTTTGCATATGTAACTCTTTTTTCATGTGGTCTTAAAAAGTTTAATTTAAGGTAGCCTACTTTTTCTTCTTAATTCCTTTTTAATGTGAAATTGTGACTGAAAAATGAAAGAAAAAGTCGAGTGAGCAGACAGGTGATGGTTCAGTGGAAGTACATTTGCTTTGGTTGCAGAGGATGCAGGTTCAGTTCCTAGCACCCACACAATAGGGCCACTCTCAGCTGTCTGTTACACTAGTCCCAGGACATCCCACGTTCTCTCCTGGTCAACTCAGGAACTTCACAAACGTGGTACACAGACATAAATGCCAACAGGACACTCATACACGTCAGAAATAAGATAGTTTTTAAAAAGGGCCAGTGATTGTTAGAAACTTTTTTCTTTTTCCTTTTATTCTTTGTTTTCGTTTTAGACCGTTTGTGTAGTCTTGGCTGTTCTGGAACTTGGTCTGTAGACCACGCTGGCCTCTGCTTCCGAGTGCCACCACCCTAGCCTGATACTTTTGTCTTTAAAACAAGTGCACATGAAGCCAGCGCCTTTAGGTATGATAAACCATAATTAGAGTACGGTAGTTTTTCTGCCAGTTGTCTTAAATTTTTTTAAATTTACGTATAATTATTTATTTTATGTGCATTGGTGTTTTGTCTGTATGAGGGTGTCAGATTCCTCTGAAACTGGAATTGCAGACAGTTGTGAGCTGCCCTCTGGGTGCTGGGAATGGTGCATATGTGGGGGAGGGGCAGAAGTGGGTGTTGGATACCCTGGAGCCTCAGAGGCAGTTGTGAGGTGGGTGTTGGTAGTTAGACCCCTGGTCCTGTGAAGAGCAGCATGCCGTCTTCACTGTGGCGCCATCTCTCCACCTTCTCAATGTGTTTATGTGTACTTTACTGCCATTTTCCTTTGTGGAAAGTTTCCCCCAGCTGAGATTCATCTAGTTATCATCCTTTAAGCACTTCAGAAATTTTGTTAAAATTTTCTTTGTACTGTATGCATAAATTAAAAAGACTTTATTCTATTTATTTATTTTTGTGGCAAGGTCTCATTCAGCCCAGGCTGGCCTTGAACTCTTGATTTTTTCTGTAAACTTCCACTTCCCAAGTGCTGGGACTACAAGTACATGTCAACACTATCAGTTTTGGCATGGGTTCTTATGAACAGCTTTATTTATCTACTAAAATATCTTGTGTTTTTGGTTGGTTTTTTGTGTGTGTGTGTGTGTGTGTGTTTTTTTTTTGTTTCTAAGTGCCAGTGTCTTTAATAATCTTTACACATTTATTTCCAAATTTTTATTGAGAAAATTTTGCTCCGGAATTGTTTGTCTAATTTATTCATTTTTACATTTTTGCTTTTATTTTTGAGATTGTCTCACTACATTTGTGTGTGGGCCCAGAACTCTTTGGATCTCTATCCTGCTGCCTTTGCCTCTTTTGAGCTACAGGTGTTCACTAGCTTGCTTGCTTTATTTAAAAAAAATCGACTCACTTTTTAAACAGGTGTGTACAAGTGTGACATCACTAAAAATGCCATGAAAGATTTGGTTGAATTATACACATTCTCTCTCACTCACTCTCACATTCTCTCTTTTTCTTCCCCATCTCCCCATCTCTCACATGTGAACCATGATCTCACTGTTTAACTCAGGCTGGCCTAGAGCTTGCTAAGTTGCCAAGACTGACATAAACTGCATATTTTTGCCTCAGCCTCCCTAGTGCTGGGATCATAGGCATTGTACCACTGTACCTAGCTCTGGCAGAATCAAAGCTCTTGATTAAAAATTTGTTTTGCTTTTTTTGAGATGGAATGCTATGTCTACAATTTTTTTTTAAGATTTTATGTGTATAAATGTTTTGACTGTATGTATGTATATATGCACACTGCCTGCATGCCTAGTACTTTTGGAGGCTGGAAGAGAGCACTAAAACTGGAGTTACAGACAGCTATGAGCCATCGTGTGGGTGCTGGGAACTGAGCCCAGGTCCTGTGCAAGAACAGCAAGTGCTGTTAACGCTGAACCATTATCTTAGCCCCATGAAACTTATTTAGGAGTTGGTCTTCCTGAGGCAGCTGAATTGTTTGTTTTTCATGAGTTCTGAAGTTCTGATTTCTGGGGGTTTGGTTTTGTTTTACAAAACAAGGTTTTCCTGTGTAGCCCAGGCTGGCCTTGAACTCAAAGATTTCCTTGTCTTGGTTTCCTGAGGGTGCTATGATTATAGGCATATACCACCTTGCTCTAATTCTCAAACGTTGGCTAACTAGCCACATCATTATTTGAAACTCACAAACTTTGCTGTTTTCTCCTAATCTTGGTATTTTGAAATTGCTCAGTCTGAGATTTAGCTGACCTGAACTAGGAAGTAAGGATTGAATTTCAAGACTAGAACTCATTCCTCCCCAACATTGCCACATACTCCTTTTTCCCCTCCCTCCCTTTCTCCTCCTGTGGTGCTGAGGAATTGAACCTAGGGCTTTCGTATTCTATCAGCAAGTGTTCTACTAACTGAGCTAGCAGTAGTTCCCAGACCTTTTTCCTGCAATCCCCCAAAACAGGGTCTCATACTGTTCTGGCTGGACATGCACTTGTGGTTTAGGCAGGCCTTGAACCTGTGTCCTTTCCTCAGGCAAGGGAAACTAGCTTGGATTACAGGCATACACCACCACACCAGGCTTTTATCTAACAAATGCCAATGATTAGATTGTTATTTTTTTTTTTTTCATCTACTTTTCCTTCTCTTTTTTGGGGGGGGCGGGTGTGTGTGTGTGTGTGCGGTCTGTGGGATGAGGTTGAGGGGGTTAGAGTCTTGCCCTTACAGTCGAGGCTGGCCTTGAACTCAGTGTTTCTACTTTAGTATTTTCTTCCTTTTGAGTGGTAGACTTAAGAAATGAATGTGAACCTGAGATTCAGTACTCATTTGATTGAATATATTATCTTCAAGAGACTTGCGTAACTTAATTTTATGACATTTTTTAGAAAGAAGAACAAATCCCATCGGGATATTAAGCGAATGCAGTGTGAGTGTACCCCTCTTTCTAAAGATGAAAGAGCGCAAGGTGAAATAGCATGTGGAGAAGATTGCCTTAATCGTCTCCTTATGATTGAATGGTAAGGAAAACGTTCCTTTGCTCTTACTCAACTCTTTTATTATGTGTCTTTATGAAAAATAATTAGTGAATGATACAATTTTAACCTTTTCCCTACATGTAAATGAATATTTATAAATAGAGCAATAAAAATTTCAATGTTTAGTAGAAAACATATTATGACAGATTTCCCTGCACTAATTATAGCATCTGCCACGTAAGTGGCAGTTCTATTGCTAATACTAATGTTCTGTTACTACTTTTTCTTTCATAGTTCTTTTGAAATAGGATCTCTTATGTAGCTCTGGTGGCCCTGGAACTCCCTGTGTAGACCAGGCTGCCCTAAAATACACAGAGATCTATTTGCCTCTGTCTCCTGAGTGCTGGGATTAAGGCTTGTACACCACCATAGTCAGTCTCTGCTGCTGCCTTTAATTTAGTCCTTTTGTGATGTTTGTGCCCTGAGAAGTAACTTGTGGTAACTTTAAACTTTGATGATGAAATAAATCAAAGATGAAGTACCGGGCTGGAGAGATGGCTCAGAGGTTAAGAGCACTGGCTGCTCTTCCTAAGGTCCTGCGTTCAGTTCCCAGCAACCACATGGTGGCTCACAACCATCTATAATGAGAACTGGTGCCCTCTCCTGGCCTGCAGGTACACATGCAGGCAGAGTACTGTATAAATAATAAATAAATAAATCTTAAAAAAAAAAAAAAAGATGAAGTACCAGCACTCAGGAGGCAGAGGCATGCAGATTTCTGTGAGTTTGAGGCCAGCCAGGGAAGGGAAGGGATAAATAGAAACCCTGTATCAAAAAATCAAAACCAAGACAAAAAAAAAGCTCAACCCCCCCCCTTTTTTTTTTTTTTGATAGTTTCTCCAGAAAAAGCATTAATGTGTAAACATAGGCTTTTTGTTTGTTTTCTTTGGTTGGTTGGTTTTGTTTTGTTTTTCGAGATGGGTTTCTTTGTATAGCTTTGGCTGTCCTGGACTTGCTTTGTAGACCAGGCTGGCCTCAAACTCACAGCAATCCATTTTCCTCTGCCTCACTGAGTACTGGGATTAAAAGTATACACCACCACACCCAACTCGCATTTTTTTTTTTTTATATGTAGAAATAAAAACATACTGCATATACTTCTGGATAATCAGACCTAATCAAACCTGTCTACTTTTTTCTCCCAGCAGCATTACATTTTCTGTTCATAGTTGACCCACAGTAATTAATTTTCTCATGGTACATACTGATTAGTATAATTCATAAAATGCTAAATATCTCTTATTAAAATTATTTTCTTTGTTGTTTAACACAGGGTGTAGGTAGCCTTGGCTGGTCTGGAAGTTGCTATGTAGACTACCTGGGCCTAGAACTCATAGAGATCCACCTGCCTCTCTCCCTCTTAGCAGAACTGAAGTCGTGCATCATTATGCCTTGCTAAAAATGTTAGATAGGTTTTTTTAAAACCAATTTGATGAGTAAAACATTTTTTTCTTATTTCTATTTTATTATTTTCTATGTATGGGTATTTTTGCCTGCCTGTAAGCCTGTGCACTAAATGCATGGTACCTGTGGACGCCAAAAGAGTGAGTTTGACGCCCTGTAACTCGAGTTTCAGATGGTTATTAGCTGCCATATGTGTGCTGAGATGCAAACCCAAGTTCTCTGGAAGAACATCTGGCCCATCTCTCCCATCTGATTATTTTAATATGAAAACATATTGGGATAAAAAGAAGTTGCACACTTTATCCCAGCACTTAGAGGAAGAGCCGGACAAGTCTCTTGAGTTTGAAGCCAGTCTGTTTTATATCAAGAGTTCCAGGACTGCCAGGACTACTTAGTGAGTAGACAACCTTTTTTGATGATGAGACAGTTGTGACTTTATAGCCCAGTCTGGTAATCAATTACTGTGTAGTCCAGGTTGGCTTCAAACTCTCTGAGATTGTTTCTCCACAGTTTTTCATTGTGGGAGTACAGGAATGAGCTACCACTCCACTTCAGGGCTCTTTTTGAGACAAGGTTTTTCTTTGTAGCCTTGTCTGTAGACCAGGCTGGCCTTGAACTCACAGAGATCCACCTGCCTCTGCCTCCCAAGTGCTGGGGTCACAGGTGTGCAACACAGTGTCCATCCAGCTCAGGGCTCTTTATTTTTAATGTTAATAAAGTTGTTTTTCATAGCAAAGTATAACTTTTATTTTTGTTCCTATTAAGTTTCATAAAAATAAAATACATTTATCTCAGAAAAAAAATGAAAAATCACTTATTTCTACTTTTAATTTTGTATTTATATATGTGTACATGTGTGTTGTTACATTCAAAAGACCAAATTAATGATTTGAATGTAATGTAAAAGGAAGTGCACTTAAGTTAACCTAAGCAAAATAAAATTAATACAGATCAGATGTCTGTTGTTGGAAAATTAATAACTGGGCTGCCAAGTTGGCTTAATGGATAAAGGTCCTTACAATGCAAGCCTGATGTCCTCGCTCCCACATAATGGAAAAGAGAACTAACTCCTGTGAGTTGTACTCTAATTTCTGCATGCATGCAAGATAAATCTGATTTAAAGAATATTAATAACTATGATCAGAAAACACATGCATGATAACATAAAAGTTTAATAAGGTTCATTGGTACAGCTTTGATTAGCAAATCTAGTAAATGTCAATGTACTCAAAGATTATATGCAGATGGGAATTACTTTCTAGACAAAAGTAGCAGGCAGATATTTTGATTATCAAATGGTTAGACTATATTGTGCATATACTCCTTCAAGAGCAATATAGACACTGAAATTCTAAGTGCTTTTGTAATATAAGTGGTAATATTGAGTAATGTTCATTGGTTAGCTACACATAAACTGCGATAAAGATATTTGTTGTTATATAACACAGTCTAGCAAAAATGTTACAATTCTTTATGGTATTTAAAGATTTATCTTTTACTCATTTTTTGTTCCAGTTCCTCTCGATGTCCAAATGGAGACTATTGTTCGAATAGACGGTTTCAGAGAAAACAGCATGCAGATGTAGAGGTTATACTTACAGAAAAGAAAGGCTGGGGCTTGAGAGCTGCCAAGGATCTACCTTCGTAAGTTTTGTTTCTATGACTTTTCATTTTTGTGTTGTTGAATTTGGTTAGGCATTTTGTAGGAAGACGATTTATATCAGTGATGCTTACTAATGGTGATTATGTTGAATGACTACTTGGTTTAATAAATTGATTTCCACAAAATTATGAAAAAGTTCTTTGAGGCCTTTCATTCAGCTGCATCTTCAAGGCTGAATTGTTAGTCTCAAGGTATTGCTTGTTCTTTAGACTTCTTGATGTAAATTCCCACTCTTGGATTATTTAGTGGTTAGTTAGATTCTGGTATTTTAAGAACTTGTTTCAGGTAAAAGGGTTAGTGTACTGTCATTAAAGTAGAATGTTTGGTATAATACAGCCCATTTTAAGAGGGGTCATTCTAGTGGGGTCTGACTCCTGAGTGAAGCTCTGACTTTGGGAAGATAAATTTCCTTAAACTCTGTTGTAAAACCTGTGTCACATAGTATCAGTGATGAAATTTAGGGAGGAGAATTTGAAAGGGAAAGATCCTATATAAAGTATTTTTAGCAGTTACATAATTCACAAGACAGCCTGTGTAGGACCTCAAATTTTGTTACTATTACATAATACTTACAAAGTTGATACATTTCTTTGGTCGGAAAGAAACATCTTAGGATTGATTATTTTTACTTTCTATGTATGGATGTTTTACTGCTTTGTCTGTATGGACGTTGCACCACTTGTGTGCCTAATGCCTGAAGGAGCTGATGAGTATGTTGGAGCCCATGGACTTGGTCCTCTGGAGGAACAGGCTGTGTTCTTACTTGTGGAGGAGCCATCTGTTTCGCTCCTTAAATATTGATCATAAATATACTAATTTAACTTTTTAGGTTTAGCCTTGTGTAACTAGAGTGTTATTACTGAGATCTAATGTAGGCTGTTATAAAAATACATTTATTTACTGTGTTTTTCTATGGGTATTTTGAAATTAAGACAGTCTCATTATGTAGTCCTGGCTGCCAGGAAACTTACACTGTAGACCAGACTGGTCTTGGACTCAAAGGGTTCTACTTGTTTCTGCATCCCAATTGCTGGAATTAAATCATGTGCCACCTTGTCCAGCTGAGTCTTATTATTAATTTAAGTATTTATTTTAGTTTTTTAAAACAGGGTTATCTGTTGTGGCCCTGGCTGTCCTGGAATTCACTCTGTAGACCAGGGTGGCCTTGAACTCACAGAGATCCTTCTGCCTCTGCCTGCCAAGTGCTGGAATCATAAGTTTATACCATAACAGATGGCCTAATCTTTTTTGTTGTTGTTGTTTTTTAAAGAATTCTTTTCAGTTGGTAGGGTAACTTGAATGAGCACACTGATTATATCAGTATCTGATAAACAAAACCAAAAGATTTACTTTTGTGAGTGTGTTTGTGTGTGTCTGTATAACAAACTTGTGAGAATTAGTTCTTTCCTTCTACCATGTATATTTTAGGAATTGAACTCAGGTTCAATCAGACTTGGTACAAGTACCTTAACCTCTTGAGCCATCTCCTCCCCCCCCTTTACATTCTTAAAATTGTTTCATTGTTGCGTATTTTGAGGGTTAAAACTTCCAGGCAGGTTATTTCAGTTTACAGCGGAGGAACAAAGCATAAAAAATAAAGCCAATAGTTGAAGTCCTTAGTGGAAATAAACTCTCAGAGAATAAAGGGATGTAAAGAGACTTGATTTAATAGCTTCATAAAACATGGGTGAATTACCAAGGAAAGAACCATCAAGTATATAAGATAGCTGACAGAAGCCAACGAGAGATTAGTCACATTTACTTGTGATTAATCTCTACACAAGTAGAGGCTACAGAGAAGTCACAAAAAATGCAGTCAGAGAAAAGGTATACTTTTGTTGTTAATATAGGATGTGCATTTAATCCTATCCCTCAAGGCAGAGTCAGGCAGATAAGTTTCAGTACAGCCTGGGATATACAGAGAAAGTATCTTGGTCCCTGTTCTATTGTTGTGAAGAGAACGAAGGCAACTCTTATAAAAAAAGTGTTTATTTAGGAACTTGCTTACAATTTCAGAGGCTAGTCCATTATCTTCATAGTGGGGAGCATTGCGCACGAAAGCAGACATGGTGTTGGAGAAATTGCAGAGAGCTATTTCTGATGTGCAGGCAGCAGAGAGAACCTGGACTAGCATTTGGCTTTTGAAACCTTAAACCCACCCCCAGTGACTTACTTCCTCCATCAAGGGCACACCCCCTGATCCTTCTAATCTTGTTAAAGAGTTCCATTCCCTAGTGACTAAGCCTTCAAATAATGGGGCCCATTGCTATTCAAAGCATCACAGAAATCTTGTCTTAAAAAACCAAAACCTTGCCTGGAGAGATGGCTTGGAAGTTAAGAGCACTGGCTTTTCTTCCAGAGGTTCAGAGTTCAATTCCCAGCAACCACATGGTAGCTCATAGCCATCTACAGTGAGATCTGTAGGCACACATCTGGCCTGTAGGCACACATCCAGGCAGAATACTATAATAAATAATAAAAAACAAAACAAACAAAACCAAAACCCGTGGTGGTGGTGCAAGTGCAGTTGCACAAGCACACCTTTAATACCAGCAGGGCTTAAAGACAGCCAGGGCTACACAGAGAAACCCTGTCTCAAAACAAACAAGCCAAAAAAAAAAAAAAACCTCTGGCTAGAGAGATGACTGAGTGGTAGATAACATTTGTTCTTGCAGGGGACCAGGGTTCAGTTCCCAGACCCACATGGCAACTCATAACCATTCATAATTCTGGTTTCAGAGGATCTGACATCAGTAAGCAACCAGGTATGCACATGGAACACAGACATATATGTACACACAACACTAGTCACAGAAAACATATACATCTATTATTGATACCAAATTTCTAATTGATTCCTAGGAAAATTAATTATTCATTATTTTTCCATTCCTTGGTCCAGGCCCCTGAACAACTCACTCTGTAAGAGTAAAGTTTGACTTTCATTCTTACAGAGTATAGTTTTCTTGGTCTTTATTCTGAATATTTTCTAAATCGCCTGTGGTATGCTGTCAGTCTGAAAAGTATTCAGATATATTACAATGTAGACTTGAATGTTATGATTTCCAGTTGGCTGTAGAGTTATATAAATTGCTGAAACCTCATTGGAGTTACTTGTGAAACTTCATTCATTGTCCTTCTTCATAACAGTTAGGCAACATGTCATCTGGTCTTTAGGACAAGTCCAGGTCTGAAAGCATGGGTGCTACTTTATGCTTTTTATATAATTTTTTCCTTTTCCCTTCCCTTATTCCTCCTCCTCTCCTCTTATTTCTTTCTGGTGTGAAAGATAACTCTATCTTGGGATATTCTTGCATAATAAGGCCTCTTCATTGCTATTTTGTACAGCTGTTTTATGCAAATTCATATATATTATGGGTAGTATTCTAGGCAATGAGACCAGCCAAGAAGCCAGAGCCAATTTGATTTTCATCATCATTAAAGAACTCAAGTAAGGGCCCAGAAGGGTTGCTGTATTTAAATTGCCTTAATTTTTCCTAGCATTTTTCAATATCATAGTTTCTTTAGAGCTCTTTTTACCAGTTATGAATCACTAACTTTATATTTGTAAGCCATATTTAAATTGTGTGTGTGTCAGTGTAACTCAGGGCATTACATAGTGCAAAGAATATACTTTACCAGTGAGCTTCATTCCCAGCATAAACATTTATTTTAATGTCCATATAAAGAATATGCATCTTGGAAGTATGTATAAAGCTTAAAAGTTTCTTGACTCAGCCAGGGGAGACAGAGAGGGAGGTGGATCTCTGACTTGAGGTCAGCCTGGTTTACAAAGCAAGTCCAGGACAGCCAAGGCTACATAGAGAAACCCTGTCTCCAAAAAAGTATCTTGACTGAATGGTCTTTTAAATATTTTAGGAGAGAGGTAGGTGACGCCTACCTATTGTCTATGCCTATTGTCTTGGTGCTGAAGAGACTGAGGCGGGGGGGGGGGGGGGATCTCAGGTAGAAGGCCAAGGCATCAGATACATGATATTTAGTAGTTTTTTCAGAATTTGTAAGTTTTCAGTATAATTCCTAGGCTGGAAGTGCAATTTTTTTTTTGTTTGTTTGTTGTTTTGTAGGAACACCTTTGTCCTGGAATATTGTGGAGAGGTACTTGATCATAAAGAGTTTAAAGCTCGGGTGAAAGAATATGCCCGGAACAAAAACATCCATTACTATTTCATGGCCCTGAAAAACGATGAGGTGAGCAGCATGGATGAGTTTACTTTAAAACAGATCTGGAAACTGTTGCATTGGTTTTAGGGTGTGGTGAGTTGATATATTGATTGATCTTTAAGTGACAAAAATTTGTGGCCAGAAGAAATGAACAAAATTTAATAACCATCTGTGGTGGCCAGTGCCTCTAATTTCTGCACTGGGTTGGTGGAGGCAGGAAGAACAGAAGTTCAAGACCATCCTCATCTATATGGGGAATTTGAGGCCAGCTTATGCTACATAAGACAGTGTTTCAAAACAAACCAAAACAGAAAGGATCAGAATAGTATGGAGTTTCTATTTGTTGACAAAAGGATGGGAAAGGATGGTGGTTATATGTAAACATGAACATATATGCTTCATATGACAACTTTAAAAATCATGGATGATTTGCAGAATGTTTTTATGTGGGTTATTTTAATGCTTGGAACTGTAATTCCATTTTAAAGTGATATTAATGAGCACGTTACTTGTTGATTCAAACAAGTTTCACACAACTTTTTTATGAGAAATGACATGTTAATGTGTTTTGTATTTTATAAATCTTTTCAAAAATGTGTGGCTTGGTAAAGTTCTGCTAGATCCTTATATCTGCTTCTGTCTTCAAGGTAGAAATGCTAATTTTAGGGAGCTATGTACCTCTAGACTTACTGGGTGTGACCTATCAAATTTTCACTCAAGGGCATTTGGACATATACTCAAGTTGTAAAGCTACTGAACTGTAGCACCGTACCTCTTTTAAAAAGAATTATTTCACATGTGAGATTGAAATGCAATAAAATATGAGAAGTAGCTAAAAGTAGGTAAGAGAGACAACATATATATTTTCTGGTTTGTTTTTGTTTTGAGACCAGATCTCACTTTGGCCTATCTAGAACTGAATAGGCTGGCTTGGATTCTTAGTGATCCTCTTGCCCCTGCCTCTGGACTGCTGGGATTAAAGGTTTAAGACACTGTGGCCTAGCACTTCTGAGTCCTTCAGTATAACCTTGAACTTCTGATCCTCTACCTGTCAGTTTCTAGGTTTACAGGCATGTGCTACTACTATATGGTTATATGAAGTGCTGAGGATTGAACCCAGGATTTCTACATTCTAGACAAGCACTGTACCAGCTGAGTTTATTCCCAGCTTCAAGAAATAGTTTTGCCATTAGGTGAACTATCTGTAGTTAGCAAAAATTCCAAAAAAGCAGTTCGCCATTTGTTACTTTGTTATAGAAAGTTCTCTAAAATAGGGTAAGAGTCAAAAGGATGTAGATGTGTGTTTCATGTTAAAATTGTCTTACTGCTTTTCTTTTTCAAAATGCATGGATATTTTAAGATCTCATTTTAAGACTCTTAAATTTTCTTCTTTTCCCCAGATAATAGATGCCACTCAAAAAGGGAATTGCTCTCGTTTCATGAATCATAGCTGTGAGCCAAACTGTGAAACCCAAAAGGTATGTTGGTGTAAATATATTTAAATTTTGAAATATTTATTCAGGATTGCCCTTTTGGCTATTAATTTTAATTGCATCAGAGGTGTTCTTAAGTTTTTCTTATTCTACTTTATTTTCATTTTGGAATAAATTTAGATTTATAAAAATACAAAAATATAGTATTGAAAAATAGTACAGTGTATGCCTAAATAACCATACTTTAATGATAATATCCAAGGTCATTTTGATTAATCAAAAACTTTAGTAAAGTAAGATTTTTTAAAGTCAGATTTATATTGTTGCTTGTGTACGTGTGTGTGTGTGTGTGTGTGTGTGTGTGTGTGTGTGTGTATGTGTGCTCATGTATGCATTTGTATATTCATGTACAGGTCAGAGAAAAACTTGCAGGAGTTGAGTCTTTCACTTTGTGGGTACAGGGGATTGTACTTGGTGATTGATTGCTACCATATGCCTTTACCTGATGAGCCATCTTGTCAGCCTTTTAATATAATTTTTATAGCTATAATTTTTCTAGTCTAAAATACAACCCAGAAATTTGTTACATTTGATAGTGTCCTTGCTTATAATCTATATTTTATTTCAAAAACACCTTAACACAAACTTATATCTGAATTTTTACCAATCCCATACAGAATCTTTTTTTTTTTGTAATTAAATTTTTTTTTAATATTAAAATTTGTTGCCAGGCAGTGGTGGCACACCCCTTTTATTCTAGCACTTGGGAGGCAGAGGAAGGCAGATCTCTTGAGTTTGAGGCCAGCCTTGTCTCCAGAGTCAGTTCTAGGACAGCCAGGGCTACACAGAAAAACTGTCTTGAAAAAAACAAAAGAAACAAACAAAAATTTATTATGTCTATGTCTGTGAGTGTTTTGTTTGCATGTATGTCTGTGCACAAGGTGTGTGCAGGGCCTACAGAATCCAGAAGAAGGCGTAGGATTTACCTGGGACTGGAGTGGTGAGTTACTATATGGGTGCTGGGAATTGAACCCTGATCCTATGGCAGAATAGCCAGTGCTCTTGACCAGTCAGTGATTCATCTCTCCTATCTTTTCTTCCTCCTCCTCTCTCATTTGGCTTTTTCTTTCTTGTCCTTCTTCCTTTTCCTCCTTCTCTCCTGACTTACTTTCTTCTGAGACAAGGTCTCATTATGTACAATCTTGGCTGCTCTGGAACTTTCCATGTAGTCCAGTTAGCCTCAGATTTGCCTGCCTCTGCCTCCTGAGTGCTGGGACTAATGACATGCATCACCAGGCCTGGCTTCTTGTTCTTTTAAGGAGATTTATAGTTATGTGTAGTGTGAATGTTTCTGAGTATATGCTATGTGTGATGTATGAGTGTCTGTGGGGACCAGAAAAGAGACATTGGATTACATGGATTCCTGAGTTTCAGGCAGTTATGAGTTACCAGATGTGGATTCTGGGAAGTGAGCTTGGGTCTTCTAGTAGAGCAGCAGGTGCTCACAAACCATTGAGCAATCTCTCCAGCCCCTATGTTCAGATTCTTTATCAATACTCCAGGTGCCGGTTTGTTTTATAACATTTGTATGGCATAACTAGCCGAAATAGAGAGGAATTAGAAATTCTAGATTTAGGATTTGGAGAGATAGCTCAGCAGCACTTCTTGCAGAGGTCCCAGGTTTGATTCCCAGTACCATGTGGTGGTTCACAGTATATGTAACTCCAGCACCAGGTGATCTGATGCCTTTGTCTGACCTCCATAGGTACCAGGCATACAAGCGGTGCACATATTACACGCAGGCAAAACACTCATACACAGAATAAAATAAATCCTTAAAACATGAAAAGAAATTTCATGAAAGCTATGGTTGAGAGAGATAGTGTAATAGATGGAGAAAAGTGCTTGTTGTACAAGCCTGATGACTTACCTGAATTAGGATACCTGGACTCCACAATTTAAAAAGTCTGGGTGTGTGGGTGCATGCCTTAATCCCAGCACTCAGGGAGGCAAGTTCAGCCTGTGAATTCAAGGTCAGCCTGGTCTACAAAGTGAGTCCAGGACAGCCAAGGCTACACAGAGAAACCCTGTCTTTAAAAAAGCAACCAACCAACCAATCAACAAAAAAGATGTGGTAGTGTTCATCTGTAATCCTAGTGATCCTATAGCAGGATGGGAAGTGGAGACAGGAAAATGATCTGAAAACTTGTGGGCAGAAACAAGAGAGGTCCTTTTTCAAAACAAAATGGAAGGTGGGTTGAAGATATGGCTCAGCAGTCAAGAGCACATTTCGATTTTTTACAGAAGACCTGGGTTTGTTGCTGGAAATTAGGCTGAGGTTGTAATACTTAGTGACACCAAAAATCCCCTACTTGCTTTTTTTTTTTTTTTAAATCAAATTAGTTTTCATTTATGTAAATATATTTAAGTTAAAAGCAGCAAATTTTTTGTTTTTTCTCTTTGCTGTGCTAAAGACTGTATACAAGGCCTTGTGTTTGCTAGTCCCATGCTTCCATTTAGCTACATTCTCCAGTCCAGCGATGTATTTTGTTATATTTTAAGCAAATTATAGATATTGAATCTGATAGTCTGTTAAATAAGAATGGAATGTTGGTTAGTTTTTTTAAGAGATAATCCCCTTGTTTTGAGAAAACAACCATCACATAAAGATTTATATGTGTTATTCAGTCAGATAATAATGGTCTTTCTACAGATGCGTGCACAAACAGTACTTGGTTACTAATGTCTATTCTCTTCATTTCAGTGGACTGTGAATGGACAACTTAGGGTTGGATTTTTTACCACCAAACTAGTTCCTTCAGGCTCAGAGTTAACATTTGACTATCAGTTCCAAAGATATGGGTAAGTAATAGTTTTGCTGCTTCTGGTATGGAAAACAGATTTTCAAATACAGAAATATGAAATTCTTGTGTGAATTATTTAGAAGTTTCATATACTGTATTACATGTATAATATATTACTAGTTCTCATCTGCCATATACCATCTTAATTTTTTTCCTTTTTTTGTGATATTTCTGACTACAAAGGGATTTAAAGTATAGGAACTATATAATACTCCTCTGAACTCAGTAAAACTTTATACTATAGGGCTGGAGATGTAGTTCAGTCAATAGAGTGCTTTCCTAGCGTGTGTAAGGCCCTGGTTTTAGTCCCAGCACTAAATAAAAAATGGAGTGTGGTGATGCATGCCTGGAATCCTATTTTGTGAGACAGTGGTTCTCAACCTTCTAACGCTGCAACCTTCTTAGTTCTTAACGTTGTGGTGATTCCCCAACCATAAGATTATTTTTGTTGCTATTTCATAACTAATTTGCTACTATTATGGATCATAACATAAGTGACCCCTGTGAAAGGGTTGTTCAACCCAAAGTAGCCCTGAACCACACAGGTTGAGAATTGCTGATATAGGTAGGAAGTAGAGGCAGTAGTAACATAACTTAAGGTCACTCTTGCCTGTGTATCAAGTTGAGGGCAGCCTGGCCTTCCTCAGAAAACAAAACTAATTCATTATAGAAATGCCAATTTGGAATGTATACGTGTTGAGAGAATAATATCCTTGTTTAACATTTATCTATTCTTGGCCAGTATTGTTTGACTTATACCATATTGTACCAGTAATATATTAAAAATACCTTTGGGAGGTAGGAGAAATGTCTAAGCGGTTAAGAGCACTGACTGCTTCCTTTTCCTGAGGACCTGGGTTTAATTTCCAGTACCTATATGGCATCTCACAACTGTCTGTAACTACATTTCCAAAGGATCCAACACCCTCACGCGGACATACACGCAGACAAAACACAAATGCACAAAAATAAAGATAAAGAAATCATAAAATAATTTTTAAAGGCTTGGGTATTCCATCAGTTGGGAAATAGAGGCAGGTGGATCTGTGAGATCAAGGCCAGCCTGGATCTGCGTAGTAAATTCTAAGCCAGCCAGGGCTCTATAGTGGGACTGTTATTTTAGCAGGGCAGAGTGGTATATGCTTACCTTCCCCATATTCAAAAGGTAAAAAATAAATAGAATAAAGTTAAAGGGTGGAAATTTTAAGTAAGCTGTAAAACTTTGAAAGCTTTCTTCCTTCTCAGATTATACCTTTGTGACTTGGTGGCTTTTGATGCTTGTATTAAAAGGCACAGAGAGATTAAGTTTCTGGGATATTTTAATCTTTTTTTTTTTTTTTTTTTTTTTTTTTTAGTGCTATTATAGGATAAAATATAATTTTCTTACTTTGTCCAGTTTTCTTTTTTTTTTTTTTTAAACTAGTGGCTACTTTTCTTGGTTGTGATGCTGTTTCAGATATTCCTTCACATATTTCATATTTTAGAACTTACTGATTGTTCCAGTTTTGAGACTACCTCATTATAAACCAGAACAAATGTCAAGAAATATTCCTGTTTTTACTGCCTGCTTCCCTTATCAGTAGATAAGTACAGACGAGGCTCTGTGTAGGATTTCTGCTGTTTTTTTCTGAGGGAAAAGAAACTGGATACAGTCATGAATCCTTCTTTGTTTGTGAAACAATTTGCTTTTTTGCCTCTAATAGATTGTAGAGGTGATGTCTACCCAGAGCTGTAGACTTAAGTCAATAGTCTTTTCCACCACTTACTTCCCTTGCCTCTGTGGTTTCATTTCATCAATTACTACTATATTTGTTATTACAGGAGCTCATTCTTTGTCATGTGTTTAATTTAAAATATTTCTATTTGAGTGTCATGATACTGCATTTTTTTTGTTTTTATAATAGTGGATCTTACTTTTTTGGTGTACCGATTAAACAATTTTACAGAAATAATAGTTGTCTAAACTGTGTTAGCAATTTTATTTCTAGCACAGCTGTGTATATAGCTTATTTTCATGTTTCAGTAAGTAGTTTATAAAATTGAGAAATCATTCTTTAAGTAATTGACCTGTTTTATCTAACAAGTGATAGGATGGAGCCAGTCCTGGTGGTGCACACCTGTAGTCAAGCTGCATGGGAGGCTGAGGCAGGAGATCTGCAGGTTCAAAGCCAGACTGGCCAACCTGTTAAAACTCTCAAAATTAGAAAGTAGAAAGGGGGCTGGAAATAAAAGCTTGTTAGTAGAATTCTGTTTAATTTGTGGAACACGTGGATTGAATCTGTAGTGATATGTACACACAAATTGAGAAACAGGATGGTGGTAGAAAAAGGAATTACTGTATTTTACAAGTAATTCTTAGACATTTCTATTAGATTTGTAAGAATTTTAAAATTAATACTTTACTATTTTCTGTAGGTTGGTATGGTTTTTAGCATGTTGTCACTTTTATGTGCTTTCCTTTCAAATAGCTGAGTTCATTTCCATGTTCCCTAACAGCAAAGAAGCTCAGAAGTGTTTCTGTGGGTCAGCTAACTGTCGGGGTTACTTGGGAGGAGAAAACAGAGTCAGCATTAGAGCAGCAGGAGGGAAAATGAAAAAGGAGCGCTCTCGAAAGAAGGACTCGGTAAGTGTGCTGCTATCTGTTCTTCAAATTTTATGATAAAAGTTTTAAGAAAGTAGCTTTTCTGATTAATTTTAAAGGAAAGTCTAGGTTTGGATGAGACACTGGAAAAAAAGTGTGGCTGGCTGTTTTTATTTTAATAGGGAGGGATTATAATGGAGTACTGGGAACTTCTAAATTATGCTTAAAGTTTTTGGCTCATTCTTTTTTGAGCTTGCCTTTTTTCGGGGTTGAAGGTGTGCATGTGCATGCAGCTCCGCCAGGTGTGAAGGTTAAAGGATAGTCTGCAGGAGTCTGTTATCTATTTACAAGTGGGTCTCAGGGATCAGACTCAGGTCACCAGCAAGCACCTTTAACTGTTGAGCCATCTAACCTGCCCTGTATGTATCTCACCGAATAAACATACCAGTTTATTTAACTGTGATACACATATTTGGGTTGTGTATTCGCATTTTGTCATTATGAATGTGACTATAGTGAACATAATAGGCATTTTCCTGGTGCAGAAGCAGGAAATGTTTCGTTCTTCTAAGTGGAATTGGTGGGCAGAGGAGGTACAAAGCTAGTGCTTTGAGTTTTCTGTTTTCATCTTGTATGATTTGTTCTTTATCTCCCTTAAGGATAGCTTTTTAAAGAAAATCATTTCTGAGTGTTGTGTCTGCTTATGTGTCTATGCACTGCATGCATATCTGTGAAGGGCAGAAGAGGTCATCAGGTCTCCTGAAATTAGAGTTGCATACTGTTGTGAACCACCATGTGGGTCCTGGGAATCAAACCTGGGTCCTCTGGAAGATCAACCAGGGCTTTTAAGTGCCGAGCCATCTTTCTAGCCCTAAAGGACAGTCTTTATATTTTACATTGATTATAACATCTGCCATCTTAGCATCTAGAAGTACATATACTTGAACTACATAATCTCTTTTCCTGCTTCCCTTATTCTTTATCTTTATCTTTATCTTTATCTTTATCTTTATCTTTATCTTTATCTTTATCTTTATCCCTTATCTTTCACATCCCAATTTTTTTCTTTTTGTTTGTTTTATTGGTGTGTGTGTGTGTGTGTATGTGTATGTGAGTACTCGAGAATGTGCTTGTGCCCTGGGAAATATGATAACAATTTACAGGCATTTTTTTTCCTCTCCTACTGTGTGGGCTATAACTAAGTTAGACATGGAAGCAGGTGCCTTTATACACTGAACATGTCACTGACCTGATAATTATTGTGTAGCCAGAGTAGGCCTCAACATTTGGAAATCTCCTGTTGCAACTTCCTAAGAACTTGCATTATAGGCCTGATGCACCATGTCCAGAAATGCTGAGTACTGGGGAATCAAACACGGCGGTATGTGTGTTAGGCAGGTATTTTGCCATTGAACCTCATCCCCAGGCCTTAAGTAATTTCTTGTTCACATAGCTGTTGAATGAATGAAATGCTTTTCAGATTGATCTTATCAATTTATATTTCTTTTTATTTATGTATTTAAAAGTTTCAAGATAGTTTCTCTGTAACTCTGTCTGTCTTGGAATTCACTTTATAGACCAGGCTGGCCTTGAATTCACAGATGCCCATCTGCCTCCTGATGGCCGGGATTAAGGCTACCTTAGCTGGCTTTCAATGTGTATTTCAGCAGTAGATTTGATGTTATCAGATGTTGTGCCTTGCTTTGAGACAGAGTAGCCTAGGCTAGCCTAAGGAGTTCATGGTCTTCTGCCTCAACTTTCAATGTTGATTTTCAGGTATGGCTTAGTGGTGGGTGTGGGCACATGCAGGCATGCTTGTGTGGGTGTGTGCGTGTTTCTTGCTCCCGCCCCCACACCCACTGCTCTAATAGCTTGGTTACTTCCTGTGGCCTTATTTTTCTTTTTCTAAATTACTTGTGGAGCTAAATTTCCCCCCCCCCCCCCAGGTTGTTTGAATACATGAGTAGGTTGTACTTTTTTTATAACTAGATTTTTTCTTTGCTGTGGTAGGTGGATGGAGAGCTAGAAGCGCTGACGGAAAATGGTGAGGGCCTCTCTGATAAAAACCAGGTTCTTAGTTTATCCCGGCTCATGGTTAGAATTGAAACTTTGGAACAGAAACTTACCTGTCTCAAGCTCATTCAGGTAGGCACTTTGATACTAATTAATTTTTTTGTTTCTGAATTTGAGGTGGGACATTTAAACTAAAATTTGGCTAATGGAGAAAAGTTAACCATGTTTTAAATGGACATTGAAATTCTTTTTCCTCTTTTTGGTTTTTCAAAACAGGGTTTGTCTGTGTAACAGAACCTTGGTTGTCCCAGACTTGCTTTGTAGACCAGGCTATCCTTGAACTCAGAGAGATTCACCTGTCTCTGCCTCTTGAGTGCTGGGACTAAAGGCATGTGACACCATGCCTGGCTTGACTTGCAAGTTCTTTAGGACTTTGAAAGTTCATACTCTTGAAAATGGCTAAACAGTTCAGTATTATTTTCTTCAGTTAAAAGCACATGGTGAGATTTCTTTTAGTGTAATAATTCATGGTTCTTGATACAGCTCTGTTTGTCTGCGAGTTACTAGTATACCAAAACTATTTTACTATAAATCTCAAAGCAAAGAATTTTAGCAGTTGTATTCCAATTTACTAAGTATGCCATAAAAAATAGATAATAAAATATCTAAAGAAATCTTAACAGGAGGTTTGGTGGTATAGTTTAGTGGTAGAGTGCTTATCTAGCATGATGAAGCCACAGGCGCAAACCCTAGCTTTGCAGAAATGAAACAAAACAAAACCAGTTATCAGGAAAGAAAAGGCTTTTTGAATAAGAACCTCAGTGAAAGAGAAAAAAATAATTTAAAAGCTAATTTTCATGGTTATAGCATTTTCAGCAAAATTTGTCATTCAGAACAGAATTTCTTCCCTTAAGATTATTTTTATTTTCTCTGTGTGTATATGTGTGTGTTGCCTCTGTGTGCATGCATGTGCACTATGTGCTTGTCTAGTACCTGCAGAGGTCAGTAAAGGGTGTCAGATTTCCTTGAACTGAGTTCCTAAATTTGTTTATTTTTAAGTTATTACATTGATTTATTGTATGTGTGTGTACACATGTCTTTGGAGGTCAGTGGAGGAGGAACTCCCTATTTTTACCATGTGAGACCTAGGGATTGAACCTAGGTCATTAGGCTTAAAGACAAGCACCTTTAATTTCGTGAAGCATAATTTTCCACTTTATTAGTAAAATCTAAATGCAATATATATATATTTGGTTTTTTGAGAAAGGTCTGTAGCTCTGGCTGACCCAGAGTTCACTCTGTAGACCAGGCTGACCTCAAACTCAGAGATCTGCTTGCCTCTCCCTCCCAAGTGCTGGGATTAAAGGAATGAGCCATCACAAGAGATATTATTTTCAGTTTTGTAATTATATTCCTTTTAAGTAACTGATTAAATTCCTAAGAGACATGAAAGTAGAATGGGGACTTATTGGAAAGAAGAAATGGATCAGTGAGAATGGGAGTGACAACAGATAATTGAGGGGGAGTATGATAAAAATACATTAAAGAAAAAATTTCTTAAATACTACAATTCTTTTTAGTATTTGTTATATTAGATGTCTAGTTATATTTAATAAAAATAGAGCTTCTGGGATGTGTGCATTAATTTAAGCATACTAATTCTCACCATGTGCTTTCTATAACATTTGGCCTGGTATTGCCTCCCTAACACCCTACTTCATGTCTTTTTCTCCTATGAAAGAACACACACTCACAGTCCTGCCTCAAGTCCTTTTTAGAACGCCATGGGTTGTCGTTGTTGTGGATCTGGATGGCAGAGCTTGGTGATGGCCGGGAAAGTAACCAGAAGCTTCAGGAAGAGGTCAGTTCACAGTACTCCCACATTTCTTAAAACACTTCTGTTGATTGCTTAGTTGGAGGTGATATGATATTGGTGATTATAAATTTAGCACTATGCCATTAGTATCTTTGTAGGTCAGTGGAGGAGTCAGTTCTCCTTTTTTACCACGTGAGACCTAGGGATTGAGGCTAGGTCATTAGGCTTAGAGACAAGCACCTTTAACTGTGTGAACCGTCTTGCCAGGCCCAGGTCTGAATATCATTGTAAATGATGTGTTAATATTTTATTTTGCCTATATAATTTTGCCCAAATAACTTTTATGTTTATTATGCCTATATCATTCCTGTAGCTATAACCACACATATACCTTAGTTTGGCAGTAAGTTTGCCTTTGGTTTTCTCCATAGCATCTTCTAAAGTCAGCAAGTTTTATTTACCAGGAACTGTAACATACGATATATCATGATAATAATTTAGCTTATTGCTAAGAGTTATTTTTAAATTATGAGGAAAATAGAGAAAGTTTGAATTTTTGAGTTCTGGAAAATTATTGGCAAGATAGAGAACATCATGAGAAGCAAAGAAATGTTTTCAAAGGTCTAAGTAAAGATTAATTGGCAGTATTATAATAAGTGGGTTTGCAGTGTTTACAACGTACTATGACTTTTGATAGGTAGCTATAGTTTCTACTGTAACCCCAAAGTCAGTTACTTAATAAAGTTTTATTTGTTTGTTTATTTGTTTATTATTAGTTTTTCAAGAGGGTTTCTCTTTGTAGCACTGGCTATTCTAGAACTCCCTCTGTAGACCAGGCCAGCCTCAAACTCAGAGAAGTCCACCTTCCTCTACTGGGATTAAAGGTGTGTCACCATGACCCAGCCAATGTAAACACGTTTAAAAATAAAGTACTATAGTGGACCTGTAGTAAATTTTTTTTGCCTTCTTCAAAGAGATCTAGAAGTTTGGGAGGTCTTAGGTTTCTATAGAACAAAACTGGAGACTAATTTGTAAGAAATATTTGAATTTCAGTTTGAGGGATATGTCTATAGATGAAAAAGGGTCTTTTTTTTTTCCTAGTTATTTATCACAGGCAAAGTTCGAAGATAATGTTTGAGTCTTTCAAGTATGGAAACTATCATTTAAATACATGGTGGTGTGTGGTTCCAAAGCTTGTGTTATAGTAACTTGGAGAATCTTACAGAAAAGGACACTGAAAATGAGAAATGAGGACCAGTAGTTTTCCTTCTTTCTTTCTTTTCTTCCTTCTTTCTTTCTTACTTTCTTTCTTTCTTTCTTTCTTTCTTTCTCTCTCTCTCTCTCTTTCTTTTTTTTTCTAAGACTGACTATTTATCTATCTATCTACCTACCTATCTGTCTATCTATTTATTTATTTATTTATTCATCTATTTATTTATTTATTTAACTATCTATTCATCTGCTTTATTTATTTATTTATCTATCTATCTATCTATCTATCTATCTATCTATCTATCTATCTATCTATTTATTTATTTTTGCATAGTGCTCTATCTGCATGTATACCCGCACACCAGAAGAGGGCATCAGATCCCATTATAGATGGTTGTGAGCCACCATGTGGTTGCTGGAAATTGAACTCAGGAACTCTGAAAGAGCAGACAGTGCTCTTAACTGCCAAGTCATCCCTTCGGCCCCACCTTTTTTTTTTTTTTTTTTTTTTTTAAGCTGCATAGTTTTGGGAATTCCCTCTTTGTAGAGAATATTTATCAGTCATACATGGTGGAGTGAGGAGTCATTATGCCATTACCCTGTACTTTCCTAATTGCAGAAAAGTTTTTCTTCCTTCTTAAAAGGAAGTGTTAGACCCTTCAGCTTCATCTGTATTTATGAAGACATAAGTCTTAATTTAATAAGACAATACCCCAAATGTACTATTTCCTGTATAAGTCTATCTGATATTTGAAAGGTCAGCTATACAAAATGATTGATTAAATTTTTATTATGTTTAATCAGATTATAAAGACTTTGGAGCATTTGCCCATTCCTACTAAAAATATGCTGGAAGAAAGCAAAGTACTTCCAATTATTCAGCGCTGGTCTCAGACCAAGACTGCTGTTCCGCAGTTAAGTGAAGGAGATGGGTATTCTAGTGAGAACACATCACGTGCCCACACACCACTAAATACACCTGATCCTTCTGCCAAGCCGAGCACAGAAGTGGATGCGGATACTCCCAAGAAACTCATGTTTCGCAGACTTAAAATTATAAGTGAAAATAGCATGGACAGTGCAATCTCAGATGTAACCAGTGAACTAGAATGCAAGGATGGCAAAGAAGACCTTGACCAGTTAGAAAGTGTCACTGTGGAAGAAGATGATGACTTGCACTCACAACAGCTGTGTGAATCCAAAGTGGAGAGTGAGACTACCATCGAAGTCAGTAAAGTACCCATGTCGGAACCGGAGGCTGACCCTGACACAGAGCCCAAAGACAGCAATGGCACAAAACTAGAGGACACTATTGCTGAGGAAACACCATCCCAAGATGAGGAAGAGGGTGTGTCTGATGTTGAAAGTGAGAGAAGCCAAGAACCACCAGATAAAACAGTGGATATAAGTGATTTGGCCACCAAGCTACTAGACAGTTGGAAAGATCTAAAGGTAAGAAAACATTTTTATTGTTATTGTAACTGAATTATTCAGATTCAGTGTGCTGCAAACCTAAATAAAAACTGGCAACCTTTCTAGTCATGAGTATTTTTGAAAAATGGAATATGATCTCTGAGCTAGTGATAAATATGTTTTTAACTCTTTAAGATTAATATGGTTCTTTGTAAGTTGTAACTGACAAACCATTATGCAGATAACATCCTCCTTTTCTCTCACTGAGAAAAGTATATCATATTGATGACTTTATTAATTCAAGGGCTTGTCATGTAAAATAAAACAAAACAAAATTCTTTTTTAGTATTAAACTTATGTATGTAATGACAGCAAATGTTTATATTAATTGGAAATCAAGTGACTGGGTTAATAGAAAATTAACAATGAAATTAATTGGAAAACTGACAATTTAGGAACTTCTTGTTATAAAATGATTTTGAAATTTTATTTTTGAAAATACATTATTACACTAGCTTATTTACTTTTGTTTCTGAAATAGTCCTGCTCTTAAGTTTTTTTGTTTTGTTTTTTTTAATTGGACCTATAGTGGGGGAAGGCATGCATAATGAGTGGTTCATTCCTTTAATCCCAGCACTGAGAAGGCAGAGGTAGGAGGATCTCTGAGTTCAAAGCCAGCCTGGTCTACAGAGTGAGCTTCAGACAGCCAGGGCTACACAGAGAAACCCTATCTTAATAAATAAATAACAAAAAGGGAAACGTTTGGAAACTTTATATCATATGTATGGCATTTATATTTTATTATATTCTAGATAAAGAATGAAATAAGATGTGTAGAATTTGCCTTTCAGAAAAACCAGTCTGGGTCTTGAGTAAATACGAATGTATAAAAGTTTGAATCTGCAAGTGCTCTGGCTCTTGGATCTAGTTTTTGAGGACCCTATGGGAACAGGGTATTTCCTATCTTTGTGTTTACTATTCCTCTTTTTCTTCTCTCAGAGTTGAAGCAATCAGATAAATCAGTAGTCCAGTTTTTTTGTAGCAAGGTGACACTACAAAAAGCTCATCGCATTAGATTGTGTGATTTGACCCTGTGCAACTTAGATTGGACCCAATGAGTAGTTGGTTGCTTGTGTGTTGTGTTTCCTGTTCACTGTGTTGAGACCTTTTCATATACCAGTCTGTGCTTGCTCTTATGTTTGTTACTCTTGGATCACTTAGAATTTAGCATAAGCTCAGCTTTATTTAGTGTGAAACTGACTTTTTATAAATATAAAAGGATGTATTCGTAGTAAGTCTGTTTATGGTGCCATGCATAAACTGCAGGAATCAGAATTGTGGTTAAATGAGAGAAAGTAGGATGGGCACTTCTTGGCCCTTTTTTTAAAGCCTGCTTTGTGACAGCACAGGGTCCTAAAAGTTCCTCTGACGTTTGGAGGCGCTGTCAGCCTGCATGATGACAGTAATTTAGTAATGAAGGTACACAGGTGGACACAGAAAAGACACATAAAACCACAGTTTCATAGAAGAAGAGAGAATGCTGTTGTAAAGCCATTGTTGTAAAGCTGGAAAGTCTCTGGTAGATAGTTCTCAGACTGTTATGATATAATTTCATGCATTTGACTTTTGGTGTAATAGTTTATATCTGAAATTATAAATGTATGATTTTCTCTCTGGGGTGTATTTAGACTCATTAGGTAGAACGGAAATAACCTCACTTTGAACACCCATTTTTCAGTCCTACAAAATATTTCTTCTTTTTCTTCTTCTTATCCTTTGAACTCCTATCTGAAAGACCAAAGTAGATTCACAATAATTTTTATATTAATGATTAATGATCTTCTTGATTTTAGGTTTACATTTTTATTCATATATCAAATAAATTCTTAGATTTCATATTTTGTATTTATCCAAGTTCTTAACATTAAGGGAGCCATTAAATAAAATTCTCTTTTTTCAAACTTGTTTGTTTGGGCATTGCATCGCTGAAACATCTTTACTTACTGTGAACTGTGATGTTTTGTTACATATTGGTGCTGGGGTTCTTAATTCTTCTATTCTTTTCATTAGCATTTACCATGTCTCAGATTTCTAAACTCTGATTACTGTTGTCTTTTGAGTTCAAAACAAAACTTGAGGTGGCAATTGCCTAGGAGTCTGAAATCAAGAACTGATAAACTGGATATGTTTTAGAGAAACGTACTAATCTAATGTGGTTACTGTATACCATACTATCCCGGCATTGAAAGAGTTAACTACTTCTGTCTGACTTCACCTATGTGTTCAAGTAGACATTAGCTGAAAAGAAAAGGTCTTAATCTTTCAGTCTTACTAAGAACTTGTGGCTAAGCGCTGTGTTAGTTGCTGATACTTAGTTCATACTAAAAAGCATTGATTGAGGTTGTTTTGGCCACTCTAACCCCCCCTGATCTTGTGGGGTTACTATAACATTGCTGGACATGCGTTCCAGTTGTCCTTTCTACACTGGATGGAGTAAAGACCTGAGCAGATAACTTCATACTCTTTAATCTTGGTTTTGCTGTGATGACAGACTATAAGGATCATCAATAAAATGTAAGACGGTGGGAGGGAAGGGAATGAAGCTTCATGAATTACTCTTTGTCCTCCCAGATCTGATGATGATCCCCCTTGTAACTTGAACCATTTCCATCTAGCTTCTCAGGGCAGCAAGGAGCTTGTTAACATCACCAGCTGACCATGTGTCTCCTTTTCTCAACTCCATTTCCAACTTCGTGCTGAAGAAAAACGAGAACCTAGCGTGCGTTCTGTGAAGAAACAGGAAGATGGTTGGGAAGTTGGATGATGCATGAAAAATATAATAGGTGAAAAGAGGACAGAGGTGGTTAACTCACTGGCGCCGGCATTATTTTGGTGCGTTCATTGCCAACAATTGTTGTCGTTCCAGGAAAATCTCTACTTCTGGCAAAAAAAGGATTAAGTGAGCTACTTTTTCTATACTTTATATACACAGGACCACTGCCTAGGCTTGCAGGGCATTGGCTATACACATTTCTTCTAGAGCAGCCCTCACATCACCTAGCTCATTGCTACTTACAGACATGTTCATTTTCATGTGCAGATGCAGCCTAGATTTCACAAGACAAAACAGTGGTTAAAAGTGATAATTATAACTTGAATGGAAAAATCTTTATTCAGTTGGATCATATGAAAAGGAGGTAAGGTTCTCATGAATTTGGCAGTTTCAGTTGCTGTTAACATCCAGAGGTTATAATAATTAGTAATTTAAGGCCTTCTTTACAAACACTTAGATATAGGATGTGCATCTCTCCTTCTGGTCACTGTGGGTAGCTTATTTCTAGCTGGATTAGATGACTTAGGGATAGAAGCTTTCTGTGAGTAATAAATTAGTACAGCTTAATGACTACTCTTATTCTCTTATCTTTTTGTAGACACTACTTTTACTTAAAAATACACTGTTTTATTTTAGCCAGGTGTGGTGGCACACACCTTTGGCCTTGGTCCTCAGAAGGCAGAGTCAGGAGAGGCTGGGAGTTCAAGGCCAGCCTGGTCTACATATTGAGGTCTAGGACAGCCAGGGCTATGTAGAAAGACCCTGTCTCAGAAACAAAACAAAACAAAACAAAAAACCCACCATTTGGCTAGGAAATTTAACATTAAGCTTTCTGTAGAAACTTGAAATATAATTACCTAAACTGAATGGATTTGAGTCAATACTTGGAATTTCACTCCACCACTCAGATTGTCTGTAAAAAAGATTTGTACAACATTTGGAAATGAAGTTGCATGTCCTCAGTTTCTATGATAATTTGAAAAATCTTTAGAGTAAAAGAGGATAAGCCTGTCTGTGTAGAGTTACCTCCAGGAAGTGCTGCTGTTTTAGATAGTGCTGCACTGAGAATATTTTTAAGTCTCTCCCTCTCTCTCTCTCTCTCTTTTTTTTTTTTTTTTTTTTTTTTGGTGTTGGGAGTGGATTTGTTGACAGGGTTTCTCTGTGTAACATAGCCCTGGCTGTTTGGAACTCACTCTGTAGAGCCAGGCTGGCTTTGAACTCAGAGATCCACCTTCCTTTGTCTCCTGAGTGCTGGGATTAAAGGCAAATGCCACCACTGCTGGGCTTAATTGTCTTGGTTTTTAAAAGACAAAAATGTTTTAAAACTTATTGGTTTATTTATTCATTCTTTGTTTTGTTTGTGAAAACACGGGTTCTAGCTATAATAATCCAGATGCCAAGATTAAAGATGTGTATTATAGATATGTGCCACCACTCTTAGCCTTGAGATTCTTCCCTACTATGTCTCACTATGTAGTTCCTGCTGGCCTGGAACTCACTATCCACTGCTTCTGCCAAAGGCATATACCACATCCCTAGCGAGGTCACATTTTATTTAGTGGTCCATTTTGTTACATAAATTGTTTTTATATAAGTAGTCCAGCTTGTTTGGGCTGAGGGAGAAGGATCATGTGTTAGAAACCAGCTTGGTTACATAGTAAGATGTTGCCTCAAAAGGCAAAATACCAATTAGAGATTTGAGACACTGCTGGTTTTGTTTTTAAACGTAGCTGTGCTCCATGCTTGTTATTATATATTGGCTGTGGCTCCTAAGTTAGTAGACTTTGGTAATTGCCACAGAGAAGTGATAGATTATGATAGATTATAAAGATTGTAATATTTGTCCAGAAAAAGTTTACCAAAACCCGTTTCAATGATAAAACACAGAATGTGGCTGCTTTAAACATCCTGCCTTATACATTTGGGTGATATATTCTGTTTTCCCAAAGACAATAATCATGTTTCTGTTGCCTGTGAATTTAATTTTTCTTGTTACGTCTTGACCTTTGTTTAGGAAAAGATAGTGTAAGACTATATGAGAAGTGGGAGAGTAATAAAACATTATAGGAAGAACTTCCTAGTAGGAAAAGACCTAAGGAATGTTGTTTTTCCTTGGGACCATGATCAAACCAGTCAGTAACTTGAGATTTTTCTAGTGTAAATTAAGCCATATAAAATTTTCTAGTTAATTACAAATAAAGTTTCTGATTTTGAAACATCCAAGAATATTCTGTATGCATTCTGCATGAAATGCATATTCTAGTGATAAATATATAGAAAATTGGCTTAAAAAAATCCTCCAAGCCCTGTATTCAGAGTCTATGTTAATATTTTGCCTGATTTTCTCTGAATTTTTCTAAGCGAAAGATATGTATTCCTATCAGGAATATTGCCATGTTCTTCACATTGTACGCACTGGTTCCATTGCGAATTTTGTCAACTTGAATCACATCACCAAAGTTGTCTGCTGGGCTTCTGCAGGTTACTATACACCTGTGAATGGTGGCTCATGCCTGCAATCCCAACACCAGTGAAGATAAGATACAGTAGAAGAATCCTGCTCCAGGCTATTTCAGGTCAGCCTACGCCACACAGACAATTCCAGGCCAGTGTGCCTACACATTGAGACACTCTCTCTCCTTCCCTTAGATGGGAAAAACAAAACAAAAAATAAACTGCATATGAACAATTTTGGAAATATGCAAAGTTGTATTTTCCACTGAATGTGTCCATTAGATTCTGCATTAAGTTATTTGCTTGAGTCACTGATGATTACCTAGCAGTGCTTTTAGACTCATGGATTCTTGTTCTGTTTAAATTATGCTCCATTAATTCCAGTGTTTGATGCTTAAACTGCCTCATTTGGCCAGTGAAAATCCCTTCTTGTTGGCTTCTGTATCATTTTGATGTGTTTCTGTTTGAAAATTTCTGACATAGCATGCTCTTTGAGGTGAGGTTCAGTTTGTATTTGCCCTTCCTAGCTCTTAATTAGCCATTTTTTCAAGAAGTGCTTATTCTTTCTGGTGGGAAATTTTTTTAATTAAAGAAATTATGTACCACCAACCCTGAGGGACCTACTTGATGGAACCCATATGATGGAAGGAGAGAACCAACTCCCAGGCATTGTCCTGTGCCCTCCGTATCCTACAGGTTAAATAGGTGATATTGTATCTGATTAACACTTCTGATGCAGTCTCATCTTGCTTTTACTCTTACAGACTCCTATTCTTGCTTTCATTCTTTGCTTTCAATATATTATCCTTGATTATCTTTTAAAGTTATAGATGAGATTAAGAGAACTATGTAGTAGCATCGCATAAACCCTTTAAAAACATTATAAATTAAGTACTTAAAGAACAAAACCTAGACTGTTATATCTGTCTGATCTTGCCCAACAGTTTTTCTCGTACATGAGCCATGTCATCTGTTCATATATTTTCACCTTTCCATTCTTCAGGCATACTGTTAGCCTAGTTTGGAATATGTTTTTAATCTTCCTTTACAAATTTGATTTATGATTTTAGTCATCCTTTATAAACTACAGTATGGTAGTATAATGCATTATAGTATTCCTAACAGATTATGAAAATTACTTGCATAGATGTTAATTCCTTCTTTCTAAACATGATATCCTCAAGGGCATGGACCGTTTAATGTTTTTTATTTTTGAAATGGGATCTTATTATGTGACTGACATGGAACTTGCTTTGTATACCAGCTTGATATTACATTTGTTCTCATGATTCTCTGCTTCTGCCTCCTGGGTGCTGGGGTCATAGTTTTGGACCACCTCATGTAGCTGGGATCGTTCCTTTTTTCTTTTCTTTTTCTTTTTAATTTAAAGACAGGGTTTCTGTGTGTAGCCCTGGCTGTCCTGGAACTCTTTCTGTAGACCAGGATGGTCTCAAATTCAGAGATCTCCTGTTTCCACCTCCTGAGTGCCGGGACTAAAGGCATATACCACCACTGCCTGCTTAAGGATGGGTTCTTAATGGCTATAATAAGACTTAATATTCCAGTATCTTTGTACTTTACTGTTAGAGTAAAGTACCTCTTAATTGTACTCTCCAAACAGTAGATGATATGCTCGGTATCTAGACTCATCTTCTGGAAATACAACTTTATTCATGTCAGTGTCCTTTAAATTTTTTTTTTAATGGTTCCATATTTACACTGCTGAGGTTACATTTTTCTCAGTGTGGCTTGTGTGCACAACAGTCTGACCTCCCCGTATGTCTGCCATTTCATCTCAGATCATTCTGGTCCAGCAGTCACGGTCAGCTTCTCATATTTTTTTATTTTCTTTTACCTGAAGTACTTGCCTTTCTTTTAGGTTTCTCTTCTAAGTTTCTTCCGTCCCCATGGGAAACGATTCTTCTTTTCCAAGACAGTATTCTTTTCTGCCCTTTGTGTGTATTCTCATCACATCCTTTCTGATCATAGCAAATGGCTTTTCACAGTAGTACTTAGAGCAAAGGCAGAGATGGCTTTCCTTTTGGCTTCTGTAGTCTCTTTGGTGTTCTTAGTATATATATATATATATATAAAGAGTTTGCCACTTTGTAAATACTTGAGTGAAAAAGTAAAGTCATAATACCACTATTACGTCTTGAGTGTATAGTGTTGGGTTTTGTTTTTGGTAGGAAATTAGAAAATATTTATGTAGATACCATGTGGTTATTTCAACCTGTGAAGTATGTGGTGGTGTGTTTATCAGCTGCAAAACAGAAACAAGAGGACTATGAAGTTAAAATTTTTAGTTGAAGGAGCTGACTCCGATTTTCTGATTTAAGCCTTATACATCCCAAATAATAGTGATTTCTTGTTCTTGTCAAGCATCTGTGGAATTGTGGAATTGTTGATATATACATGTCACATTTCTTTCAATGTGCTTCAGATTTAGGAACTAGTAAGTAAAATTCTTTCTGCAGTTGTAGCAACTGTTACTTTAATGTTTGCTCAAGTATCCTCCCACTCTTATTAATGTGGTTTTCAGCATGTGATTTGTGCTTGAACGTTGAAGGGACATTCATAACTTTTGAAACACATAGGCTTTTCTATTGAGTACTTAGAACAGTTTTTCTTATAAAATGCGTATAGGTGTCAGATGGGAGAGGAATGAATTGTGCTCCAAAGGTGTTTTCTGGATGACTTGGTTAGAGGACTGTAATGAGTTTTATGTTTAAAACATTATAGTGGATATAATTACATCTGTCTGAAAAGTGTAAGGAAAAAAAATCTTAAATCTGGATTTAATTTGCTTAGAAAAATAAGAAATTGGAGACATATTTAATCCTGACTCTGATTAATCATTAATAGTTACTATTCTATTTGAATATGCTTTTTGTATTTAGTACAAGTATCTGGTCCAGGGTCTTAGACAGCAGGACTGTATTAGCTGTTAACTTTCAATGCTTTGTATGATTTAATCTAAACTCAGTGAATATATATGGAATAAAAGTGAGCATTGCTAAGGGAGATTCTTAGGATTGTAGTCAAGATGGAAAGAGCTTGAGGAGGAGAGGGTAAGAAACACAAACTTCAATCAAAGCACAATGAAGTAAGAGGGCTTTGCCAAAGAGCAGCATCTTAGCAGTTGCCTCTTGGGTAACCAGGAACATGCAGGACTAGTCCTTTGCATACTATATACCTAGGGCTGCTTCTGAAATGTGTGACCTTTTCTTTTCTTTTCTTTTCTTTTCTTTTCTTTTAATTTATAAAGACTTTCTTGTAAGATATGCAAAAAATGTATATAATGAAACGTTTCTTTTCTATTCCTGTCTCCTGTGGTGGTTCTCAGGAACAATCAACATACTATTTTTTTTTTTTTATTCAGCCTTTTAGGAAGAAATCATGCATATCATGCATATATATAGACAGCTTTGTAAAATTTTTTTATTCAGGTTTTAGTATGTGACCCAGCCAGGCCCGGAACTTGGTCTATAGACTAGGCTGGTTTCAAAATTAGAGATCTGCCTGCCTCTGTTTCCTAATTTTTGCATTAAAGATGTTCAAAAACACACCCAGCCTGCTTTTTACATTTGTAGTTGATAAACTATGACTATTTTTATACCAGCTTATGAAGAATATTTTTAATACAAGTATGGTATTTGGTTGTATAAATATGCCATAATTTAATCAGTTATTATATTATATCTCGTACATGTTGATTTCCTTTCTTAACATCAGTTACTTAAGCATTCATACTTAAGCATGAATCATTTTCTGTATTATTTGTTACTTCATTACTTTGCTCAACCTAGTTGTACTGGTACTTTTTTTTTTTTTCTTTCTTTCTTTCTTTCTTTCTTTCTTTCTTTTTTTTTTTTTTTTTCTTCTTTTGCCTTTTTGAGACAGGGAGGCAGAGGCCAGTGGATCTCTGAGTTTAAAGCCAGCCTGGTTTACGTAGTGAGTTCAGGACAGTCAAAGCTACACAGAGAGAAACCCTGTCTCCTGGGGAGGGGAAGAATGAGTGAAACTAATATGGTACAATGCATACTGTTGTCATACAGTTATGTATGACACAGAATTTAGAATTTAACTGTCAGAACCTCCACACTCTTTATGTAAGTTTGTTAGCATTGTCTTCTGGAAGATAAAGTTTCAAGACTGTATAAATCTAAGAAGTGCCTTTAATTTATTCTCTTTTGTTTGGCAGATATATAGTTACCATTGTAAAATGTAAGTTTTCCTTTAGAATGATGATACTGGACCTGGTAGCATGTTTAGTGGTGGAGTGTGCGTTGGACATGCTCAAGAACCTGGCTCCAGTTTCCCTCCCGACCCAAGAGAGAGAAAAGCCCCACTTGACTTAATTTTCTAGCTACAGTGTCACTATTGAAGTCTGAACCTTTTTTTTTTTTTTTTTTTTGAGGCAGTTTCTTATGTATCTCTGGGTGACCTCAAACACTGAAAGCTAAGGATGACTGTGAACTCATGGTCATCCTCCCTCCACCTCGCAAGTGCTGGGATTGAGGGTATTCACCACCATACCTGGTTGTGTTGTGTCTGAGTTTTTTGAATACTAGGCAAATATGCTACCCATTAAGCTGCACCTCCTGCCCATCTGATGAACAGTAGTTGTAGTTTCTCTAAATTCTATCACCATGAGATAAGAGTCTTCACTTGTAGGCTTTTTCTTAACATTGTTTCCTCTTTTTATCACTAAATATATGTTATTAATTATGTTGCTGTGTGTGTGTGAGTACATGAGTGCAGATGCAGAGGAGGCAGATGTGTCAGACTCCATGAGGTTCTGGGTCACAAAGTGGTAGTGGGAAACCTCTTTTGGAATAGTACATGCTTTTAACTGCTATCTCTCCAGCCTTTGTTTATTTGTTTGTTTGTTTTTCTATCTCTGACCTGTTGGATTTCCTTTCTAAGATGTAGAACTTCTGGCATCTGGCATTTATCCCTTTTTTGGGGAGGAGGCTGGGGGGGAGTTAGGGGTTTTTTTTGTTTTGTTTATTTGAGACGGGGTTTCTCTGTAACAGAGCCCTGGATGTCTTAGACTTGCGTTATAGTCCAGGTTGGCTTCGAACTCAGAGTTTCAATGGCCTCTGTCTCCCAAGTGTGTGTGTGTGTGTGTGTGTGTGTGTGTTTTAAAGGCTTGCGTCACCACACCCGGATGGCATTTATCCTTTAATTTTGTTTTTCAGCTTCTCATTTGACAAAGTAAGACTCAGTCTTAGAAAAGTATGGCTGGGTGGTTCTGTGTGCCTTTAATCCCAGCACTTGGGAGGGAGAGGCAGGCAAATCTCTGTGATTCAAGGACAGCCTGGTCTACATAGAGAAACCCTGTCTTTAAAAAAAAGAAAAGAAAAGAAAAGAAAAGCATGAAGTTCTTTGGAGACAGTTTGTTCACCATGTGCTCACCATGCAAGTATGAGATCGGAGTTTGACTTTTTGCTCTGTTTTCTGAGTAGACTCTTAGCCTCTTTTTTGTTGTTTATATTTTCTTTCATTTTAAATTAATTTATTGTCTCAACCCTTTTGTCACATTTTAAAATCCAGCTTATTTATTCTTATTCCAATTTTTTTTTTTTTTTTTTTTTTGGTTTTTCGAGATAGGGTTTCTTTGTATAGCCTTGGTTATAATGGACTCACTCTGTAGACCAAGCTGGCCTCAAACTCACAGAGATCTGCCTGCCTCTGCCTCCCCGAGTACTGGGATTACAGGCATGTGCTACTGTACCTGGCTCTAAGTTCTTTTGTGTATATAGATTTATTTTACTCAAATGTGGGTACATTTTCACAACAATTAGAAATGTCTTCACACTTAAACACATACCCTAGTTTAATAACTGCCTGAGATAGCTTGTTTCAAGTTAGGGGTAAACGTTCGGGTAGATATCTCTAATCTGCCTCCCAGGATTGTTTGTTTGTTTGTTTGTTTGTTTGAGAAATATTATGGTATAATAAAGATTGAGTGAATCTGAACATTGGTTCCAGGCAAAATCTGAGTTAATTTATTTGGAGGCTTTTTTACTTAGATAAAAAGTTTGTTATGGTTCAAAGCAAAAACAGAAGGAAAAGGATGAAGTAGCTTTTCTATCACAAAGAATAATCCTAGCACTCTGGATATGGTGGCAGGAGGAATTCAGTGTAATCGTCAGCTATACTGAACTTGAGGTCAGCTTGTGTTTTGGGACACCCTGTCTCCAAACAACAAAAAGGTTTGTATTTTGTACAAAATCTAGGCTTGGATGATCTCAGGTCCAGGATAGTTACTTCTTTAGTCTTTTTTGCATGATATATATATAATATTAATATATTAATATATATATATATATTAATAACCTCTTCTTTCACAGTGTTAGAAATATGGGAGACTTAGAAAACAAACAAGTCTCTGCCATTCTGCTGGGTTTTTGTTTGGTTTCTCTGTGCAGTCCTGACTGTCCAACTCACTTTGTAGAGCTGGCTAGCCTCAGACTCACAGAGATCCACCTGTCTCTGCCTCCCAAGTACTTCGATCAAAGGTGTATATCCCCATGCCCAGCTGTGTTTGTGGTTTTAAGAGCCTCAAGTAGCTCAAGCTTGCTTGGACCTTGCTGTGTAAAGCTAAGATTATCTTGAACTTTTGATCATCCTGTCTGTACCTCCTGGTGCTGTGATTTGCAGGTATGCTAATCCACCAAGACCTGGAGCAGCCATTTTCTACTATTCTGGGAATTCCTTCATGGCAGGTAGTTTGTATCTCAGGGGTGCAAAATAAAAGAGTATTGGTATCTGCTTTTAAATTATATTGATGTTTTTATTTTATATATCAGCAAACTAGATTTGTTCTTGGCTCATAGCACTCACAGCTTGAATGTGTGTATGTGTGTGTGCTGGTTGGGAGTACTACGTAGACATTAAAGAAATGAAAAAGAATGATATCAAAATATTGAGTGAAGTGACAGAAGTAAGATTCTTTTAGGCCTAAGTATAAGGGTTGAACACAGCCCTGGTCTCCTAGCTCACAATATTGTCTTATAGTATGCCAGGCTCTTGCCTGAGAATGAAGAAAAATAATTTTATTTTGAGGGCTAATGTGAGGAAGCCCAATTCAGATAAAACGTTTTCTTCAGTGGACTTAATGACCTATAACTGTGACATTACTCCTAGTAGACTTCCCTGTTACTCAGGCCAATACATTAGTACTCTTCATGCATCAGATAGAATGATCTTAAGAAATGTCAGAGTAGCCTTCACAAGGCTGCTTCCTCTTATCTTTCAAAACACCATGGGACTTTGATGCAGTCCATTTTCATTTTTAGAAGTCCAATCTCCTAATACATAAATAATAGGGAGTAGAAAATAGGTTTTCATGTGGTTTTGGCTTCAACAAATTAGATTAAGTTAGTCAACTCCTAATCTTGGGTATATACTAGTAAAACTTGTTCCATTTATTTGTAGGTGGTACTAATCATCTTTACTACAGTTAAATTATCAGCAGTTAGTGATAGTAACTGTAAGAAATATATTTTTAAATATAAAGAAACATGTAGTTTGGGCTGGAGAGGTGGCCTAGCAGTATGTATGGCCCCTGCTCTTCCTGAGGACCTTGAGTTCGATTTCTAGTACATATACCTGGGAGCTCACAACCACCTATAACTCCAGCTCCAGGGAAATCCAATCCAGAGGCCAGATGTATCATGTACATATGCGTACTCACAAACACATAATTTAAAAATAATTTAGGGGCTGGAGATTTGGCCCAGAGGTTAGAGCACTTACTGCTCTTTCAGAGGGCCCAGGTTCAATTTCTAGCACCCACATGAAAGTTCACAACTGTCTGTAACTCTAAGATCTTACACCCTTACACAGACATACTTTCAGACAAAACAATCAGTGCACATAAAATAAATTTTAAAAAATTTAGGAAATGGCCTGTGTGTGTCTGTGTCTGTCGTGTGCAACTGTGCATATGTGGAGGACAGTTTTTCACAATCACATTTTTCTACTTATGTGAGTCCTAGGAATTGAACTCAGAGATCCTCTTAACCTGCTGAGCCATCTTGCTGGCCTCAGAATATATTTTCAGCTTTCCAATTGATGTAACCTTTTGCAAGCATTTTCTATGGCACATTAACCATCACAGAATGGGTTCCCAAATTCAGAAGTCCATATAATATTTTATTTTCAGCATTTTCATGAACACTAATACTTTCAGGATCTTACAGAAAAGAATTTAGGCTTGTATTTGGTATATCTATTCTAAGTATTCCTTATGTTGGATTTTTGAGTGCCTAAATTTACATAGTATTTTCAAACAGTCATTAAACCTCAGATTAATTTGTGGTATAGGTGGTTGTTGGTAAGTAGTTCCTTTACTTTTCTCCAAGTCTGGTTACTGACAGTCAAACAAGTATAGGCATCTCAGAGAGTAGAGAAGCAAATTGAAATGTGTCTTCTCCACATGCAAAAGCAGCTCAAGAAGAAAGAGAGCCTTGATGTTCTGAACCAAGGTAGTTCTTTCCCAGAGTCTATCTTGCTAGGAGGTATGAGAACTTTTTAGAAAAGCCTGAATTTGAATAGTTCTCATTTTTTACTGTGTGCGTCAGTTATGTGATGATCTTTTTTACAAAAAAGGATTTCTAAGATTAGTTTGTCTTGGGTGTGGTTACTATGAAAGGCTCCTGGAGTCATTGTGCAGCTGTGGGATAGAATCACAGTTTTAATGGAAGTCCTTAAACATAGGAAGGAGTGTTCTAGAGGCTAATGGAATGGAGGAATCTACATTTATGCATTAATTTCAGAGTGTTTCTCTATGCCAGAATAATGCTATCAGCTGTATCGTGTGTCATCTAGTCAAGCAGGTGTGTTGGAGTGCAATTCTTATTGCATGATAGTCCTGAATAGGTAGCTAAACTTCCAAATAAGTTTCCTTTTTGTAAAATGGAGGGCTAGGCAAACTTTTTTTTTTTTTTTTTTTTGGATGGTGCTGGGCATAGAGCCTAGGGCCTTGCACATGTTTAAGCCAGTGCTGTACCACTGGGCTGCTTCCTTTAACCCAGAGGTTTGTTTTGAAGCTCATATAAGATTAATACATATGAAGCATTTAAACGTGACATGTTGTACATAGAATAAATGCACAGGTAAAATTATCTATTGGATAAACTGTTAGTGTGCCTATAATAGTGGAGAGGTTCCATTCATACATACTTACACACACACACACACACACACACACACACACACACACACACCTTCCCCCCCCCTCCCCCCCCAAGACATAGTCTCACTATGTAGCTCTGGCTGTCCTGGAACTCACTATATAGACCAGGCTGTCCTCAGACTCACAGAGATTGGCCAGTCTCTGACTCCTAAGTGCTGGAATTAAAGGTGGGTGCCACCATGCCCCACTTGAATATTTTGTCTTGAACCTTCATTTGTGTACTTCATTTGTGGACTGTTGTTCATTTTCCCCAAATATTACTGGATTATAATGTGAAATAAGTTTAATTTTCTTGGAGTACCTTTTCAGAATTGGATCACTTGGTTACATAGCTGATAATTAGGCAGTATGTGTGTGGTATATTACACAGTTACTGGCTTGTTCTGGTGGCACACGCCTGTGATCCCAGCACTCTGGGAGGCAGAGGCAGGAAGATCTCTGTGAGTGCAAGGCCAGCCTGGTCATCAAAGCAAGTCCAGAACAGCCAAGGCTACACAGAGAAACCCTTTCTCAACAAACAAACAAACAAACAAACAAACAAACAAACAAACAATTACAGTTATTATAAATGGAGAGAATCATTGAGAATGTGTAGGCTCATCATTGGTTGGCTTATTTAATTCAATTGCTGTGTAAGAGCTTGTACTCATCTGTTACCTAGTGGATGAGAATAGTGTGGAATTGTCAGACCAGCAAAGTATGCTCTTAGAGATTACGCAGCAGGTAAATGTATTTCAAGACATAAAAACATAGTTCACATTTTTCATGATCAATTTTGGTACAGTCTTTTCCCCCAACCATTCTTTCCTTCCTTCCTCCCTTCCTCCTTTGATCTCACTTTTAATCCCAGCACTTAGAAGCCAGAGGCAGGTGGATCTTTGTGAGTTTGAGGCCAGCCTGGTCTACAGAGCTAGTTCCAGGACAGCCAAGGTTTAGAGAAACCCTGTCTCCAAAAACCAAAAGGAAAAAAAGAGAAAGATAATTAATACAAACCTTGATAACTATGAAATATATACATATATATCTTTTATTCATTTTCATGTAGCCAGGTCCTAGTTTATTTAAAACCAAATGGATTAAGTTTTGGAAAATACTTAAATACCAACCAATCTGCTTTCTTTGTAGTGTGTTTCCCCACTTCCCCATAGCTTTATGTTATCAGTTTCGAAGCAACTGTCTCATCACCCCACAGTATCAACTCATCTTTTGTTTTGTTTTGTTTGCAGGAGGTGTATCGAATTCCAAAGAAAAGTCAAACTGAAAAAGAGAGCACAGGTAGGTTGATGAATACTTGTACCTTTTTAAGAATTTATGTAATCAAGGAATCAACTAATAAGAATTTTAGTGTTCGTCCCTTTGAAATAAACATACGTAGAAAAATGAAACATAGCATGTGATGGTTTGGAAACTTGCACCTATATTCTTTTTTAGTGGATTTTCCTAAAGAGATGTTTCTTAAATTGCCTATGCTGTTGGCTTTACTAACTTATTTTTCATTTATTTATCCTTTTCCCTCTAAAGTAGAGAATCTTGTTTATTTTCTTGCTCCTTCAGTGCTGAGGATTGAACCTGGGGCTCCTCACGTGCTGGACAAGTACTCCAGCACTGAGCATTTCTCCCTGGCCCTAAAGTAGACAGTCTTTAAAAAAAAAATTTTTTTTAGATGTGTATATGAATGTTTTGCCTGTTTGTATGTCTGTTTATAATGTGTTCGTCTGGTGCCTGGGGGAGGCCAGAAGAAAGCTCTAGAGCCTCTGGAACGGTTTTGAACAACCATATATGTGCTGAGAACCAAACCCTGGTCCTCTCCAAGAGCAGCAAGTGCTTTTAGCCATTGAACCATCTCTTCAACCCTTTAATTTTTTAAAAAGAATTATTCATTTATCTTTATGAGTGTTGTACTTGAATGTATATGTGTGTACAATCTTTGTGTTCCTGGTGCCCTCAGAGGCCAGAAAAGAACATCAGATTTTCTAGAATAGGACCTATACATGGTTGTGAGCTGTCATGTGAATAGTAGGAATCAAACTTAAGTCTTCTGCAAGAACAGCAAGTGCTCTAAACAACTGAGCCATCTCTCCAGCCCCAAAGTAGACATTCTTAAATCCATATTCTTAGAGGTCTGTGGAGCAGTGTTTACCTCTAGCTGTTCATATGTAGAGTTGTGTGTGTGTGTTTATGTATACTTTACCAGGGAAAGCTAAAAAAATCTTAGCAGAGGCATGGCAGTTCACACCTTTAATTCCAGCACTTAGGAGGCTGAACCAGGTAGATCTCTGTGAATCTGCCTGGTTTATAGAGTGAGTTCCAGGCCAGCCAGGGTTGTTACAGAGAAGTCTTGTCTGAAAAAACAAAAAAGGAAAAAGAAAGAAATTTTACTAGAGTCTTAAGAAGTCAGTGACTACTAAGGAAGCTCAAAATCTTTGGTACAGAACAGATAGTATATGCTAGTTTCTTGACTTTACTGTGTCATTGTGATTCTACCAAAGTTTAAGGAGCCAGAGCAGTGAACACAGTTATTGGGGCTGTGGTTGGTTTCTTTGAATCCCTTTCTGCTCTGACCCAGTGTGGCTAGAGTGAACAGCTCTGTGTGTGTGTTGACCTTTACCTTATTTTTAATGAGCATAGGCTCTTATACTTTCAGTAAACACTATGTGATATCCTTCACTCCATTGTTATCTCTTTTGCAAATCTTAAAAGTTCTGATGGTTTATTCTCTTCATAGCCAGACTTCTTACATGGGACTATAAACTCCAGTAAGGTAGAACCATTGGCAGCACTGTTTTTAGTGAAGTTGTTAGAGGCTACCAGTCTAGGCTTATCTGTGTTAGGCAGTTAGCACTACAGGCAAACCTTCCAATATCTCAGGGTTACCTCCAGTGTTTTCCAAGTGTCTAGTCTAATGTGGCCCTTGGGGAGCTTCAAAGGATGAGCTTGATTTTTTTTTTTTTCCCATGAGCAACCTTTCATAGAAAAACTTCAGTCTTTCTCTTGCCTGTGGAGTATTCTTGCTTAGTCTCAGACTTAGAATGAGGAAATACAAATTTAGTTTTGCTTCTTCAATGTCAAGCAGCTAAAAATTAGAACCTTTAAAATTCAAAGTCAGGACTAGGTGAGGGGAAGAATCCATACATTTATTTTTGGATAGAAGTTTTATTATATACTTGATGTGTTATTTTCCTACTAAAGTAAACTTAAAAAAAATAACCTATCCCCTAGTAACTGAACGGGGAAGAGATGCTGCCTTGAGAGATCAAACAGCTCCAAAGACTCCTAACAGGTCGAGAGAGAGAGACCCCGACAAGCAGACTCAAAATAAAGAGAAAAGAAAACGAAGGGGCTCTCTCTCACCACCCTCTTCTGCATATGAGCGGGGAACAAAAAGGCCAGATGACAGGTAAGTGTTCATGTAAGTTTTTTTTTTTTTTCATTTGGGCAAATCAAAATGTTTCCAAGTCAGGTCACAGAAAAGAAGACATATAAATGGAGGGTTGGGACTGGTGAGGTGGCTCAGTAGGTAAAGTAGGCTGCTGCCAAACCTGATGGTCCTCAGTTTAATTCCTGGGACCTACATGGTAAAAAGAGGGAACCAACTCTTGGCTGGTTGTTCTTTAACATCCACATTTAAGCTCTGTGCACAAACACAAACCATGTTCACACTAAATGAATAGAATAGAATAGAATCTTTTAAGAAGGGCTGCAAAAGGAGAAGGATGTCAGGAATTAGAGGGTATACAACTAAAATTTACTATATATGTTTATAAAATTTTCAGAGTTTAAAAATAGTTCATTGGGAAAAGACGCTAATTGTTAATTAAGCTTGGTGACCTAAGATTTTTTCCTATAGCTCATATGAAGAAAGAATACCTAAGTCCTTCAAGTTGTACTCCGACTTTTGAAACTGTATTGTGGCGTGCCTGCTCATACATTCATAAAATAAGTATATAAATAGAAGAAAGATTTATTTTAAAAAAAAAAGTGTCTAAGTTAAGACTGGGCACAGTAGCATGCAGCTATAATTTATGTGATCGAGGTAGGAGAATTGTTTAGAGCCAGCTTGGTCTACATAGCAAGTTCTCTAGACTATGCGGGGTTACTTAATGAGACCCTTTTTCAAAAGATAGGCAGACATACACATCACTGGCTTTGAGAATTCATATCTTCTAGGTAACCAAGTATAAGATTTTACTGTTGAGTTTTTTACTTATCTGTCTTCAGTCGGCTCTCACTATGCTACCATAGTTGGCCTAACTTAGAGCAGTCATCCTGCCTTAGTGTCCTGAGTTCTAAGGTGACAGGTACTAGCTACTATACTGACTGGCTTTTGTGTAGGTGTTGAGGTCAAGGCCCAGATACTCCTGTTAGTCAGCATATTGGATTGTTGGTTGGCTCATGTCACTTTTTTTTTTCTTCATTTATATACAAAGAAATGGGTTTTATCCTGTTATGTTTTTAAATTTTCTGTATTTGTATAGAACCCTAAGGAAGACTGGGAAGCTCATTTCACTAATTCAGATATATAAAATCTAAGAATAGAGATGGAATTATTCAAGTGTTGGATTTCCTGAGGCTTCTCTTCTAGCTGCCAGATTCCTTACTTTTTTCATTTGTTTTATGACATCTGGGAATTGAACACAAGGCTTTGTACATGGTAAACACACACTCTGCCACTGAATTATATTCCCCAGCCCAATGTAATTTAATGATTCATTTTTAAAGCCAGGTATGGTGGCACCTTTAATATCAGAAGAGGCAGGCAGAGATCTCTGTGAGTTTGAGGCCAGCCTGGTCTACAAAGAGAGTCCAGGACAGCCAAGGCTATATAGAAACCCTGTCTCAAAAAAACAAACCAAAAAGAGAAGAAATGATTAATTTTTTAAATATTTGTGTGTATGTGCACATGTGCCTTTAGAGGCCAGAAGCATTAGATCCTCCTAAAACTGGAATTATAGGCAATTGTGAACTACCTGATATGGCTGCTGGGAACTGAACTGCAGTCATGTGTAAGAGCAATACAGGCTCCCACTGAGTCATCTTTCCAGCTCATTTGTTTTGTTTTGTTTTGTTTTTGTAGTGCTAAATATTGAATTTAAGCAAGCCCTGGATAACAACCCCCGTTAACTAATTTTGAGTACAGCTTTTAGGCAATGTCAAATTAGATTTGATGTGGTTAGTGGTTTTTTTCATGAATGGTCTACTGTCTTATAAATGTTTTGATGTGTCCGTGATTTGGTAACCTTTTGTGGTATTGTTTTCTTTGTAGATATGATACACCAACTTCTAAAAAGAAAGTACGAATTAAAGACAGAAATAAACTTTCTACAGAGGAACGTAGGAAGTTGTTTGAACAAGAGGTAGCGCAGAGGGAGGCTCAGAAGCAACAGCAACAGATGCAGAACTTGGGAATGACATCACCACTACCTTTTGACTCTCTGGGATATAATGCCTCTCATCACCCCTTTGCTGGCTATCCACCAGGTTATCCCATGCAAGCCTATGTGGATCCCAGCAACCCTAATGCTGGAAAGGTGCTTCTGCCCACACCTAGCATGGACCCTGTGTGCTCTCCTGCTCCTTATGATCATGCTCAGCCCTTGGTAGGACATTCTACAGAAACCCTTGCTGCTGCTCCATCAGTGCCAGTGGTGCCGCATGTGGCAGCCTCTGTGGAAGTTTCCAGTTCACAATATGTAGCTCAGAATGAAAGTGTGGTACACCAAGATTCCAGCGTTTCTGTAATGCCAGTACAAGCTCCAGGCCCAGTCCAAGGACAGAATTACAGTGTCTGGGATTCAAACCAACAGTCTGTCAATGTACAGCAGCAGTATTCTCCTGCACAATCTCAAGCAACCATATATTATCAAGGACAGACATGTTCAACTGTCTATGGTGTGACATCTCCTTATTCACAGACAACTCCTCCAATTGTGCAGGTAATTACTAGTGGAACTTCTCTTTTGTATTTTAAAATCTGTTAATGCCATGTTAATTAAATGTGGTATAAGAGAAATCCTGTTGATAACCTGATTTCACTTGAGATGCTGATTAATCTGATATGAAGGAAGAAATCCTGCCATAGGTTATTTTGTTTGGTCTTGGTGCTAGGGATGAAACTTTGGGCCTTTTGCATAAACTCATCAGACATTCTTCCACTGCATTATATCTCTAGACTTTGAATCCATTGTATCTGTATTGGTTATCTACTGTGTAAAATGCTGGGTGGGCTGGTCTTATGACAATAGTTATGTCACCGTTTCCATTAGTAGGGAATTTAGAAGCAACTCACCTTGGGTGGTCTGGATCCATGAAATTACATCTCAGGCTAGGATTGTAGTCATCTGAAGGCTAGATTAGGAATGGAGGATTCACTTTGCAGCTTATCCACTACCAGGGCTTCCCAGTAGGACTACCCACAGTTCCGATCACTTTGCTATATTCTGTTCACCACACAGAGAGTTAGGGGAGACTACCTTAAGAGTGAGCACGTCAGGCGGTGGTAATCAGTGGAGAGTCATCAGGAAGACTTGACCACTATAATCTATAATGAAAATAACTTACTGACTCCCTAGTTACTTTACATATCTTTTGTTTGTTTGTTTGTTTTTTGATAGGGTCTTTCTGTGAAGCCCTGACTGTCCTGGAATGCACTCTGTAGACCAGGCTGACCTCAAAACTCAGAGATCCGCCTGCCTCTGCCTCCTAAATTCTAGGATTAAAGGCTCAGCTACTTTACATATTCTTGAGTAGTAGATAAATAGATCCTCTCTCTTTCTCTATGAAATTAGTTATCAGAGGTAATGTAGGGATATGAGTAATGAGAAACACGTGACAGGGTTGTTAGTGTTTATTTTGAATCCCGACTATCATTTACTTTATTTTTGGAGAAGATGTGTGTGTTATTGAGTCTTCGTTTCCTCATCTGTAAAATGGCAGAATGCCTCTTTTTTGTATAAGATGATAGATAGTATAGTGATGAATTTCAAAAGTTTTAGTCATAGTTATGCAGTTACCTTACTGCTGAAGGAAGTATTACCATTAATGTTCTATGAAGTACAGCTGAGTCATGTTCATCTACTGTTATCTGGGCCTCAGATATAATCTCTAGTAAGTGACCTTAAGGTCTATGATGTTCAAATCCTGTGTTTCTACCATAAGCTGTGATATTTTTAATGATACTATGATATGTGACATACAAAAATTAAAATTGTAGTAAACTTATTGTTTGTATCTAGTATAGCATTTGGGAAAGTTCGTTATCATAAAATGACTTTTTACTGTGTCTTTAAGCAAAGTTTCATTTATTTTTATTATTATTGACCAGGCTGGGCCTTGAACTCAAGAGAACTACCTGTCTCCCAGGTTCTGGGATTAAAGACATGTGCCACCACTGCCCAGCCACAAGCTTAATTTTAACAGAGGTCATATGATCTGTAGTTGTCTCGACATTTAAGAGTGACTTAGTTTTACAAAGTTACACTAGGCCACATTTCAGAACACTTCAGTGCTTCAAAATATTTTCATTTTATAAAATGTTGCTCAGCCATTTTCCCTTCTTGAAAATAGAAGAAGCAAGCTGTCAGCCAGGCTTGGTGGCAAGGCATATAATCCCACCCTCACCTCTTTTTAGTGCTAGGAAGCATCCCGTGGTGTCATATGTTTCAAACAAGCACTCTACCACTGAGTTACATCTCCAGCCCTCTTTCTGTTTTGTTTTGTTTTAAGCAAGGTGTCACCTCATTAAGTTGTCTAAGCTGGCCTTGAACTCACTTTATAGTATGTAAAGTTTCAATCATTTGAAGTAGCAAGCCAGTCTTCTCAGGTTTACAGAGTTTTAACAGTGATATAACATTTTATGTGTTTCACAAATATAGATACTTTTTGCATTATTTTATTTAAACTGAAAACAAGTTAATGACGTCTTAAAGTTTGAAGTCCTTTCTTTTAAAAGCCTGTTAAGGTGTGTGTGTGCGTGTGTATATGTATATAAAACATTATTTTTTCCATTTCTTCCAACTTCTCGTATGTAACCCCTCCAATTCAAGTTCCACCCTCTTTTTCGTTATTGGTGTGTGTGTGTGTATATGTGTACGAGTGCACATGTGTGTATCTGTGTATTTCTAAATACATAAATAACAACATGCTCAGTCTTTGTGTCATATATATATATTTGTGTCATATATATATATATTTCAGGGTTGACCACTTGGTATTGGATAATCAATTGGTATGCTGAGACAGGATCTTCATAGGTAGCCCAAGTTTGCCTCCTGCCTCAGACCTAAGTGCTTCCACCATATCCAACCTTTTTTTTTTTCTTTCTTTTTCTTTTTTTTTTTAAGCACCTATCATTGATGTTGGTCTTGACACCTGCAAATGATTATTAGCTGCTTAGTTAGGGAAAGAAAATATTGAACTCTGGGGGAAAGGGTTCATTTTAACTATATATACTGATGAATGCTATGATTGGGGGTGATTATTTAGCTCAAGTGCTATGTAGTCAGCATTTTAAGAAATCATTTTCTTTGGGAATTATTGTTCTTTGAGTTATTCCTGGTGGCAAATTCTAACTTTTTTTTTTCTCAAAAGATTTATTTTTTTATTGTGTCTACTGTGCTCGGCCAGCATGTATACCTGCATGCCAGAAGAGGCCACTAGATCATATTATAGATGGTTGTGAGCTACTATGTGGTTGCTGGGAATTGAACTCATGACTTCTGGAAGAGCAGCCAGAGCTCTGAGCCATCTCTCCAGCTCTAAATTCTCATCCTTTAGACAATGTTTTTGCATTTAAGAAACAGGTCAAATTTGGCACCTGATTTTATAAATTTAGATGCTGCATTTGTGATCAGAGGTTATCTTGTTGCTAATGTTTGGAATTAGTCTAAGAGCTAAAGAAATACAGCTCTAGTCATCACTTTAAAATTTTTACATGGGGCTGGAAAGGTGGCTTAGTGGTTAAGAGCACTTGCTGAGTTCTCAGAGTTTGGTTCGCAGCACCAATGTCAGACACCTACAGGTGCTTGTGGCTCCAGTTCTAAAGTATCTGACCCCTTCTTCTGGCCTCTGAGGATACCTGCACACATACATGGCATTGATGCATACAGACACGTACACAGAAATAAAAAAAACTAACTCTTAAAATTTCTGCTTCTTAGACTTTTTATGATCACAGTGTCATTGAATGTCAAGGAATTTAGCCTCCAAGATACTAGGTTCCCCCACTCCCATTGTGGGCTTGTATGCTTTACCTCCTGTTATCTCTAGAAATAACATGTTTCCCCCTGGAACTGTTTTTGTTTGGTTAGTTTGTTCTTCCCTTTGCTCTAAATTGGTGTTTGGGATTGGTGTGGTGGTGCATGCCTGTAATCCCAGCATGGTTGGAAGCTGAGAGAGGATAATGAGTTCAAGGCCAGCCTGGATCACATAGTGAGATACTGTTTTCAAAGAGTTAGGAGAGTAGGATAGTTGTTTTGCTCTAGCTTTTAAAATGTTGTGGGAAGTCGGTATTAAATGCTTGTAACACAAATTACATGGGACGATTATGAAATTTATTCTGTAGGAACTAAGGTTACAGATTCTGGGAGGTTTTTTTACTTAGTCCTGTAGAAATCCCCTCGCATGGTCTAATAGAATAATATCATCTGACACAATCTAAAGAGATCTTGTTAGTTGCTCAGACAGAGAAAATAATGAAACTTAAGGACAACAGTAGACTAATTACAAGATTGCTGAGTGACCTAGCAATAGAAGAGTTAGTTACACATGCTGTCCGTGTGGAAGAACATGTAAAGACAAAGCTGACACAATGTGCTAATAAATTAGGTTGGGAGGCGAGCCAGATTTTTTTTTGGTTTGTTTGTTTGTTTTTGTTTTTTTTCCCAGTTCTCTGCAATATCTGGTGTTAAGCTTCATGGGCTACAGAAGATCCAGTTAATCAATTTACTGCCTCTAACCAGTCTGAAACAAACTGAAGTCAGGATTACCAGCCTGTAGGAATGTACCTTTATCATAGTAACTTGGGGTTATAGCTAGTTTTAAACATTGATAAGCTTTTGCTGCTAAAAATTTCTTTTATATTGACTTCTGATTATTATCTGGGTGGATATTAACTTTTTAGAAAGTCTTTTTGATGGCATATTACCTGTTTTACTCTGGTTTGGGATCTGAGCGTGATTTCTTTTATCCTCTTCTTGTGGCATCAAGAAGTAGTTTGTGATTCTCATTGAGAGTCCAAGCTGGCTTGGTGGTACACATCTGTAATCCCAGCACTCAGGAGGCAAAGGCAGGTGGTTCTCTGTGAGACTGTGGCCAGCCTGATCTACTGAGTTCCAGAACAGCCAGCACTAAACAGAGAAATTGTGTCTCATAAAACCAAAAAAGAAAATCCAATCTCCTATTAGTAACCTCTGGCTTTTAATATCATGTTATATCCCAATGTCACATTCTGTTCAAGGAAGTTTTGGGTTCAATTCAGATTTACAAATAGTCAGAGAATAATAGTATGTATGGGGAAGTGATCCAAGAACCATTGTCAGTGAAAAACTGAGCATCATCTCAAGGAAAATATTTACTAGGAACACTTTTTTCCTTTGTTAGACTAAGTTTTCTTCTTTGCTCCTAAGTGGAAGATTTAAGCTATAAATTTGGATGTTTAAGATGGCTTTAGTAACTTTAATTCTGACTACCTGAGGATTATAGTATCTCTTTGAAGTTGGATGAATCCCTGTGAATATTATCCTTTTTAATGTTCAGAGATCCACCTGCCTCTGCCCCTCTGAGTGCTAGGATTAAAGGTGTACGCCACCACAGCCCTGCTCTTGGCAGACTAGATCGGAACAAATACTGCATCTGATAATCTGTGTCTGATTGAGAAGTGGAAGGGCATTCTGGATTTATTCCTTATAAATCCCTATATAGTAAGAATTTTAGGTTCATTATATTCTGCTATCTTTGTAGGAGTTATAGATTACCAAAAGCTTAAAAACTAGAATTGAATCTTAATATTTAATCATTTTCTTGTACTTTGAATTGCTGCTGTTGACCTCACTAAAGCTGCATGTGGAGATATATGCTTATAATTTCAAGCCTTATTAAACTGAGACAGAAGGATTATGAGTTCAAAGCCAGCTTGAGCTATAAGGGGGGAAAAAGAAGTTGGGAGGGTACTTCTAAAAATGGACTTCTAAAAATGTGTGTGTGTCTGTGTGTGTGTCTGGGTATTAAAGTCCCCGGGGCAGCCGTCATCACTCTAGTTTTCCTGAAAGATAAACAGTTTCTATGAATAAAAGAGAAGAAAGGTTTGTGTATTTGTTTACTTTTGTGCTAAGCACACTGATGTAAAAATGAACTATTTGGTGATACATATCTTTACTCTCAGCACTCAGGAGGCAGAGGCAGGAGAATCTTTGTCAGAGCTACATAGTGAGACTGTGTCTCAAAAACCAACTAAATAAACAATAAACCAAAAACCTTTCGTGTTTGAAACAGAATTTCTGTATACCTTTAAATACAGGTATATGTATGTATAAGAAATACCTTTTTTTAAAAGGGGTATATATACCTTTTTAAGCTTGTCATATTGGAAGTAAGTTATTGCCTCACATAGTATGATCCAGAGAAACATAAATAATTATGACTTTGTTTTGTCTTTTAGAGTTATGCTCAGCCAAGTCTTCAATATATCCAGGGACAGCAGATTTTCACAGCTCACCCACAAGGAGTAGTGGTACAGCCAACTGCAGCCGTGACTACAATAGTTGCACCAGGGCAGCCTCAGTCCTTACAACCAGTAAGAAATACTTCACTTGTTAACCCTCTCTTTGGCTGTAAATCTTGTCTTTCCAAAAATTTTTTTCAGTATGCTTTGTAATTTATGTAAGCCACTAATATTTAGAGAGGTGAGGCTGGCTTCTAATTCACAGAGATGTGCCTGCCTTTGCCTCCCAAGTGCTAGGATTACAGGCCCGCCTTATATTTTTATATTACAACTTTTGAAGTAATAATTTTTCTAGACACAAATCAGGGAATGATGTACTGTAATCCCAGTACTCAGGAGGTAGGGGGGTCATGAGCCCAAGGCCATCCTGGGCTACACAGGTGAGTTTAAGTGCAAACTCAAACTTTGTCATGGTCAAAACCCTGTCTTAAAAGAACTAATTTGGGGCCAGTGAGGTTTACATCACAAATGTCTTTGCTGTGCGGGCTTGACGGCCTAGGTTTGATCCCCAGAACTTCTGTAGAGGCAGAAGGGGGGAGAACTGAGTCCTAAAGTGGTCTACTCCAACTTTCCCACCATGTGGTGGCGTGCATGTGCCTGCACTCACATCACACAATAACATTTCAACACACACCCCTGGAATATCTGTTTGTATTTACCCAGTACTAGAATATGATATATAATGGCCTAGGCTAGGGATGTAGAAATATGTAACATACCTCACTTTGTATGTTGTATAATATTGAAAGATGCTTTTGGTGTGCTGAAATGTATATAGAAGGATACATAAAATCTTTATGAAATATTATTGGGTTTCAATAAAATGGATTGTATTTGGAATGGAAAAGACTAAATAGAAGTGATATGGTCAGTATTGTTTTAGAACACTTGACAGTTCTGGAGAAGACTCTTGAAGCAATCTGGTACTCGATGGTGTCTTTAAAGAGACAGGAAAAATAGTGGAGATAGAATTAAATGCAGTATGTGAAAAAATTGGAAAATGCTGTAATGAGCCTGTAAGTCAGTATTTGAAGGCTTGCTCTAAGTTGGCCTCTGCTAGGTATTGTGTATATGATGAATCAAATTCTTTTCCTGTTATAAACTGACATCCTAAATAAGAGATGATGGTCACTATCTTAGTCACCATTCTATTGCTGTGAAAAGATGCCTTGACCAAGGCAAGGTGGTTTTTTTTTTTTTTTTTTTTAATTTTTTTTAATTTTTGGCAGTGAAGCCTTAATATAGGGTTTCTCTGTGTAACCTTGGCTATATTGGAACTTATTGGCCTTAAAGTCACTGAACTCTTCCTGCCTCCTCTTTAGAAGTGCTATTGTTAAAGGTGTGTGGCAACACTATCCAGCCTGTTTTTGTTGTTTTGTTTGACAAGATAACTCTTATAAATGAAATCATTTAATTGGGGTTCTGGTAAGGCCACACCTAAATTTTTTCAAACAATGCCATTCCCTGGTGAATAAGCATTCAAATATATGAGCCTATGGGAGCCATTCTTATTCAAACCATCACTTTCTACCTGCTCCCTGGCCCTCATAGGCTTGTGGCCATTATCATAAAGCAAAAATACTTTCAGCGCAACTTCAAAAGTTCTCATAGTCTCAATACTGTTTAAAAGTTCAAGAGTCAAATATTTTTAACTGTAACCCCTGTAAAAGCAAAGGCATAAAGCAGATCTTGTACTTTCAACATTACCATTCCAAAAGAGAGGAAAGAGAGCATAATGAGAATGTACTGGACCAAAGTGAGACCCAAAACCAGCCAGGCAAATTCCAAATTCTGCATTAGAATATCTGATATCAAAGCATCCTGATCCACAGGCCAGGAAAGAAACACTGGGCTTGGCGTGGGCTTTTGAAACCTCAGAACCTACCCCCCCCCCCCCAGTAACACAAGGCCTCCCATGAGGCCACAACTTCTAATCCTTTCAAATAGTGCCACTCCCTAGTGACTAAGCATTCAAATGTATGAGCCTATGGAGACCATTTTTATTCAAACCACATACTTTCAATATGATTGAAAGTAGTCAAAGTTTAGTGTCGTTGTAGGCTCATGCCTTTAATCTCAGCCCTTGAAGCCAGCCTGGTCTTCAGAGCAGACATCCAACACTACACAGAGAAGCCCTGTCTCAAAATCAAAATAATAATAATATAATAAACACTGAAAAACTTGATGAGGTGGCTTATACCTATAATCTAGCACTTGGGAGAGTGAGATGGGAGAGTTACCATGAGTTTTAAGCCAGTCTGAGGTATGTAGTGAGTTCTAGGTCATACCTGTATCAAAAAGAAAAAAAATAAGATGCAGATATTTAAAGATTTGACTTGAGGAAGGACAGAACTGTTTTTAGATATTGGATTAATAGTCACTAATAATTTGGAAGAATCTTAAGGAGCATAGACGCTTAGAGGGAAAAGGTAATTTTACTTGACTGCATAGACCTGTGGAAATGAGTCTTAAGCAGGGTTCAAACTTTCGACTACACTAAGTTGAGTGGTATAAACTAAAGAATGGACAAACTAGGAATGTTCAAAGGTCATGATTATTTAAGAGTGGAAGCATTTTATCTCAGTCTGGAGGCTCAGGTCCCTCTTTAACAGCTGAAGCAAAGATAAAGCTGGAAATTATTCATTAATTGTTTTATATAGAAGAAACGTTGAAAGCTATATATGCAAATACTGATTGTTCTAATTTCTTAAGGCTTGCTATTACAAAGTACTGTAGACTTGGTGGCTTAAACCGCAGAAATTAATTTTTAACAGTTCTAGAGACTGTGTAAAATAAAGGTGACAGCAAAGTTGAATTTTTTTCCTGAGGTCTGTCCCCTTGACTTGCAGAAATGTTTTCACATATTTTCTTCTCTGCAAGCTTCCTCTGTTGTCATGTTGTTTTTTCTTGGTGCTCTTGACCTCATTGAACCTTAATTACCTCTGTAAAGGCTTTGTTTCTCACTAAGGGCTTCACATAAATTTTGGGGGAATGCTTTTCTCCAGTGTAGTGATTATTAGGTTTTATGAAAGTGGAGAGATGGCTATGAGGTTAAAAATGTAGTTAAAAACAACGAATACTAGCTGAAATTTCATTACTATTTAAGAAAAGTACAGAAAAATACAGTGGATAAAATGTTACCATTCCGCCTTCAGGCTTGTTTTTAATGATGTAGGCCTGCTTAAACCCCAGCCAGATAATGAGTCTCTGGAAGTTCTCTCTCTCTCTCTCTCTCTCTCTCTCTCTCTCTCTCTCTCTCTGTTTTTCGAGACGGGTTTCTTTGTGTAGCCTTGGCTGTCCTGGAACTCTCTCTCTGTAAAATAGGCTGGCCTTAAACTCAGAGATCCACCTGCCTCTGCCTCCTGAGTGCTGGGATCAAAAGTGTGGGCCACTACCACCCACCACCCACCATCCATCCATCTTTCTTTCTTTCTTTCTTTCTTTCTTTCTTTCTTTCTTTCTTTCTTTCTTTCTTTCTTTCTTTCTCTCTCTCTCTCTCTCTCTCTCTCTCTCTTTCTTCCCTCCCTCCCTCCCTCCCTCCCTCCCTCCCTCTTTCTTAAGTTGTATATATTTTGACAAGGTTTCTTTTGTGTAACCATGGCTGTCTTAGACTTACTCTATAGACCATACTGGCCAGGAACTCAAGATCCACCTGCTTTTGTCTCTCCGGTGCTGGGACAATTAAGTATGCTCTACTACACACAGCTATTTTTTATTTTAGTGTATGGGTGTTTTGCTAGTATGTATGTCTGGCAAGTATGTCTGTGTTTGGTGCCACATAGATTACAAGAAAGTATCAGATTCCGTGGAACTGGAAAGTCGTTAGCTTCTATGTGGGGACTGGGCATCAAATCCAGCAAACAAGTGCTCTTAGCCTCGGAGCCCCAGTATCCTGAAGTTTTATATGCCATTGTTTTTTTTTTTGTTTTGTTTTGTTTTGTTTTTTTGCTGCTTGTTGGTTTGTTTGCATTAAAGCTCGTAAATACTGCTTCAGATGATGAGCTGTTAAATATTTTTTAAATGTGATACCTTTAATTTTGGGTTGGGAGGTCCCTAAGGGTCTTCATATATATTGTCTTTTTAGCTATTTCCCATAGAATACCTTCTGTCTATCTTTTTTAAGGGGAACTAGATATACACTTTTTATATTGCTTAAGTGGGCATTTTGCCCTGTTGTGACACACTGAAAGAAATATTACTGATCAAATATGTGTTTATGTATTTTTTAGTCTGAAATGGTTGTAACAAATAATCTACTGGATCTGCCACCTCCTTCCCCTCCAAAACCAAAAACCATTGTTTTACCTCCCAACTGGAAGACAGCCCGAGATCCTGAAGGGAAGATCTATTACTACCATGTAATCACAAGGTAAGACGTTTTGCTGGGCACCCCACATCTGGTTTTACTTGGTCAGTTACGCTGCCAGCCTGAAGTCTCATAATTATTGGCCTCTCGCTGACCTAAAGGACTGCTGAATTTCTAGAATGTCTATGTGGGTGAGCAGAGAACTAGTGCCAGGTCACATGTGTTTGAAGGATAGGTGTGCTCATGGTTAGTCTAAGTTGGTGTTCCTCAGGAATCATCCACCTTGTTTTTGTTTTGTTTTGCTTTTTAGACTCTTATCTCATTGGCATTTGAGGCTATCTGATCAGGCTATGTTGGATGTCATCAGTTACCACCTGTCGCGCACACACACAGGGATTATAAGCATGTCACCAGGCCCAGCTTTTTTATGTGGCTTCTTGGGATTGAATTCAGGATCTCTTGCTGATGCACTGAACACATTGCTAACTGAGCTGTCTGGAAGTGTTGAGATGGATTCATGTTGCTCAGAGTGGCCTTTAATGCCTAATCCTGCCTCTCAAGTGCTGGGATTTTAAATATGCACTGCCATGCCCAGCTTCAGAATCATGTCTGAAATCGCATGACAGATTTTAGACTTTGCCCTTTCAAAGTATGGTTTGATATGTCCACCCATTGCATTTATTTAGAAGTATTGTGCATATGTGCATGTGTGCATATGCATGTATGTGTATATCAGGGCAGCTTGGAGGAGTTATTTCTCTTCTACAGAGTGTGTCTCCAGGTCTCAAGTCTTTAGGCTTGGTAGCAAGTGCCTTTTAAAAGTGCTGAGCCATTTAATCAGCCCCTTTGGTGCATGGTGTGTGTTTTTTTGTTTGTTTGTTTTGCTTTGCTCTGCTTTGTAAGACAGGCTTTTAAGCTCTGGCTGACCTGAAATTCACTATATAGACTAAAAGTGACCTTGAATTTACCAAGATCTCTCCCAGAGAGATGACAGGTGTGTACCACTAGGGCAGTTAAGAGAATACTTACTATTCTTTCAGAGAATCTAGGCTTCCCAGAACCCATATCAGGTGACTACAACCATTTATAACTCTAGGTCCAGGGAATCTGACATCCAATTTCTGGCCTCTGTGGCCACCAATACTCATACTCTCTCTGTCTCTGCCTCTCTCACTCTAAAAATTAAAACAAAGAAAACAAGTTATAGCTTGGCTGTGGTGACACACACCTTTAATCTTAGCAATTGGGAAGCAGAGGCATCTCTGAGTTAAAGCCAGCTTGCTGTAAAGAAACCCTATCTCAAAAAACAATAACAACAACAAAACATTTTAGTTTCCACAGTAAAATTTACAGATGCTTATGCTTTATTATTACAATAGAAATGCTGTTGTTACGCAGTTTCATAGATTGCATGTAAGCCTGGTTTCATATGAATCTAAAATGTATTTTATCAAATGCCTTGAATGTTGCCAACTAAAGATTAGTGTAGTAGGAACACAAAATATAACTGCCAGAAAAATACTAGCTCTTTTGAGGCTTTTTGTTAATTTTTTTGGCTTACTTTGTGTGTGTGTGAGAGAGTGAGAGAAAGCACAGAGGCAGGAAATATATGTAGAGATCAGAAGAAAAATTTTGGGAGTTTGTTGCTACCATACACTTTTTAAAAATGTATCATATGGGTGTCATGCCTGCATGTACGTGCATCGCTTGCATGCGTGGTGCTGCAGGTGTCAGAAGTGGGCATTAGAGCCCCTCGATTGTTGTTTTTAAACAAAGTCTTAATCGATTTTTACCAATAAAGACCCAGGAGTCAGATGCTAAGGTGAAAGCCTGCTAGCTCAGAGAGACAGAAGAAGCATCCAGCTATCCTTCCTACTCAGCTGATGTTCCAGAAGGAGAAAAAACTCTTTGTATTCAGCTCATGTCCCAGAAGGAAAAAAACTCTTCTACTTCTCTCTCTCTTTTTTTTTCTTAATAAATAAATAAAACAAAAGAAAAACATGCTGTTGAGATGATCTAGCAGATAAAGGCACTTGCCACCAAGTCTGATAACCTGAGTTTGAGCTCTGAGATCCACGTATGATAAAATGAATTCAAAGACTTCCAGAAGTTGCCCTCTGAATTTCACATGTGCACCATGACATGAAAATCCTTCCTCTCCTCCATGAATAAATATAATTTTTAAATATTGGGATTGGAGAGAAGGCTCAGTGACTGCTTTTTCAGAGGACCCATTTTGAGTCCTAGCATTCACATGATGGCTCACAAATGTCCATAACTTTAGTTCCAGGGGATCCAACACCGTTCTGCTTCTATAGGCACCAGCTATGCATGTGGTACACAGACATACATGCAAGCAAAATACCCATGTACATAAAATAATAATAAACTAAGGGACTGGGGAAGATGGCTCAACAGTTAAGAACACTTACTTATCTTCCAGAGGACCAGAGTTCAATTCCCAGCACCCATGACAGGTTGCTTACAGGCTACTTGTAACTCACAGCTCCAGGGAATTCAGCTTCTTTTGGCTTCTGTGGGCACCCACACTGTTGTGCACATACCCACACACAGACATACACACAAAACTTAAAATAATTCTAAAAAAAATTTTTTTGAGCTGTGTGGCGCTGGCACTTGCCTTAATCTCAGTGCTCAGTAGGCAGAGGAAGGTGGATCTCTGTAGGTTCGATGCAAGCCTGGTCTGCAGAGTGAGTTCAAGGACAACCAAGGCTATATATACAGAGAGACCTTGTCTCTAAAAACCAAAAAATAAAAAATAAAAAATAATTGATTGTTGTGGCATGTGTCTGAAAGCTCAGCATTCAGGAGTTAGAGGCAGAAAGATGAGGGATTTAATTAAGGGTGTCCTTAATTCTAGCCTAGGTTATGTATTTCCTTGTTTGTTTTGGAAACAACTCTAATCAATGAGTAAACATGGCAGAGCCCTTTTTATAACTAGTTGAGGGCATTTTTAGCAGAGAACACAATTTTTAAAGTTTTTCTCAGCTTTCAGTCCTTCAAGGTTTAGAACTACAAGCATGATCAAGTACACAGTAGGTGTACAGTATATTTTACAGTATATTTGCCCAGGATATATTTAGTGCGCTGAACCAATTAAGAAGCAAACAAGATTTTTATTTTTTTTTTTATTTTTTATTTTTTTACTGTTGTCAGTAATTAGCCAGCATTATCACATAATTGCCTTCAAACATTCTTGTAATGGATGGATTCAAATAATCCACCAAACATAAAAAGTTTGGGATTAAATAATGTTATGAATATATCTCTAGGCTAGAGTCATTGCTGACCATCATTACCATCAGACTTATTCTGTGCCCTGTTGCTTTTTTTTTTTTTTAACTCTGTGGCAGGTTTTCTGTTTTCTATCCATGACAGCTTAGCTGTTCTTACCCTCTTCTAGGCAGACTCAGTGGGATCCTCCTACTTGGGAAAGCCCAGGAGATGATGCCAGCCTTGAGCATGAAGCTGAGATGGACTTGGGAACCCCAACATATGATGAAAACCCCATGAAGGTGAGTGTAATGTTTTTATGTGTCCTGGCCATTTGACCATCTATGTCCTTTCATTTAGTAAGGTCAGTAGCCATACAGTTTTGGATTTTTTTCTCTTTGGAAAAAATATGTCAGTTTTTGTGTCAAAGGAGAGACTGAAGTCAAAGAGAAAGAACAAATATTTTCACACATGCAAGGACTTATATGCATGTTGGCTTTTTATTCCTATAAGGAATATATTTAGAAGGGTTTTGTATATGTAAATAGACCAGTTATAAAAATGTTTTGTAGCACTAATAACAGAAGACTAAAGGAAAAAACTAGGGTCGTCATGACAGTTTTAGTTCACAGTCTTTTATAACTTCTTTTAGTGTATTCTTTTTTTCCTGATAGTGAGCTGTATGGATGGTTTCTTTTTACTTGTGCTTGGTTGGTTATTTGGCTTTGGGGATTTTTGTTTTGTTTTGTTTGTTACTTTGAGGCATAAACTATATAGCCCAAACTATCCTCCAAATAGTAATCTGGCTGCCTCAGTGTTCGGATTACAAGCATGTGCCGACATTCTGCTTGTTTTGACTCTTTAAATTGAATACTATATTATGGACATTGTAGTTTTAAGATTGGTTAGATCTGGAATGAACTTAAACTGGTTATGTTAAAATTCACCAAGGGGGTCATGGAGTTGGTAGAGTGGATAAAGTAAAAGAAAAAAAGAAACCCTATAAAACCATGGCATGTGTGGTATGCCCATATTCACACACACATCATACACACAGGTAAATAATGGATGGATGAGTGGATCTCAACAAAGGAGCCAGAAGTGGTGGTAGTTCATTCATTAAATAGGAGGATTGCAAATTTGAAGCCGGCCTTATCGATACGGCAAGATCCGACAACAGCTAGTGAGGTGGCTTAGCAGGTGAAGGAGCTTACTTCTAGGCAGCTGACCTGTGTTGTCCTGTGGCTTCCACATGCATGCAGTGGCATATGTGCCCCCCCCCAACACACACAAAATAACAACAATATAAGAGCTGTCTGATTCTCAAGGAATCAGAAGATTCCTTGTTAAGCAGAAGATAATTTGTATGGAAATACTAGAAGAAAATTAAACAGGAAAGATTTTATTCTTCATTTCTTCCTCTGACAAAATACTGAGATTAGAGGTGGTGTAAATATAAAACAAGTACTTGCTGGTTAAATTAATGTTTATTCTTATTTATAAGACAATTTATTTCTAAGAATGAGTTACTTAAGTCGGAAGTCATTTTGTTTGTTTTAAAACCTGTGGATTTTAGGTTTTTTGTTTTTTTCCTTAAGGACATAAGAACCACTTAAAGTTATTAAGGATGGGTGGGAAAGGAAAGAAGAAAGAAAAAGAATCAAGAATGAAAGACATGTATGGATGGATCTGTATCTTCTTTTATATTTCATTAACTTTTCTAGGAAGTGTTTTGAAGTCTTCACTGTGCGTTTGACAGGCATCTCACATATCACCTGGCTGGCCTGGAACTTTCAGTGCTCCCTGTGCCTGTGCCTCCCACCTGCTTTATGAGCATGAACCATGAACTTAATTTCTGATTTGTTAGGTATTTTCCATGTGAACCAAAGCTTTGAGAGGGCCTCAGTACAGAGGATCCTGAGATCTAAAACTTTCTGAGCCACTCCTAACATTTACAATATGTCACAGCAGATGGTCACCTTGCTCCTGGACCACATTCCTATGATTACTTACAGTAATACTTACTTTTTCTGGGAGTGTAAGAACTTAGCTTACATTTTACTTGCTTCTGTCCATTATGCTTTCCCATTTACCTTTGCATATGTTCATGAATCCCAAAATACATGAGTACATTTCATTTTAAAGTCTATTAATGGTGGTGTCTAACTGGGGTTAGGATTCAGGTTGGGGCTAAAAGGGACATACCTCATTAGTGGTACGGGTATTTAGCATGTACTAGTGTAAACTTACTTCTTTGCACTATATCTTACAATAACAACAAAGTCTGATAAAATGTTAAAAACGGGGCTAGAGCGATGGCTCAGAGGTTAGGAGCACTGATTGCTCTTGCAGAGGTCCTGAGTTCAATTCCCAGCAACCACATGGTGGCTCACAACTGTCTATAATGAGATCTGGTGCCCTCTTTTGATATACAGGTGTACATGCAGACAGAACATTGTGTACGTAATAAATAAATAAATCTTTAAAAAAGTGTTAAAAAGATTTAAAGCTCTTATTTAGGGAGGTCCTATCTTTAATCCCCTATTTAGCATTTTCATTACTTCATTCTTTGGAGTAGAATTCTATTTTCATTTGTATTCTGTTTTGGTTTGTTTGTTTGAGACAGGGTTTCTTTCTCTGTGTTGTTCTGGCTGTCCTGGAACTCACTCTGTAGACCAGGCTGGCCTCAAACTCAGAGATCTACCTGTCTCTGCTGGGATCAAAGGTGTGTGCCACCATGCCTGATTGGAATCATCTCCTTTCCTTCCTTCCTCCCCTCCCTTTCCCTCTCCTCCCCTCCCGTACTTCTGTGGAGCTCTGGCTGTCCTGGAACTCTGTAGACCAGGCTGCCCTCAACTCACAAAGATCCACCTGCCCCTGCCTCCCAAGTGCTGGGATTACAGGCATGCAGCACCCCCCCTCCCCCGGCTTGGAATCATTTTCTTTATCCTAAAGGAAGTCATATACTTTTAAAAAATACTGACTAGGTTGGGCTGGGCATGACATGCTTTTAATGGCAGCACTGGGGAGGCAGGCCAATCTATGAGTTCATGAGTTCAAGGTCATCCTGGTCTATAAAGTGAGTTCTAGGACAGCCAGGATCACATAGAAAAACCCCTGTCTTTAAACAAACAAAAAATATACCGAGTAACTTTAGTTCTATTTTGGTACAGCAAAATTGAGCAGTTGATCAAACAGAAAAAAAAATGAGATTCTAGTGTTCTCATATTCCTCTACCATGTATAAACTTCTCCTTGTATCAACATCTGGTCCCAGAGAGCTATGCATTTTGGGCTTCTCTTTCTTTTAATGGTTTGGTGTATATTTCACTTTGGTATTGAAATACTCCATTGTCTTGAGTGTACCACTGCTTACCAAGTTGCTGCTGAAGGACATCTTAACTTGTTTCCAGGTTTTGTTATTATGATTAAAACTACTGAAAACACATTTGTGTAGGTTCTAGGGTGGATATGGTTTTTAGTTTCTTTGGGCAGACATCAGAGAACATAATTGCTGAATTACATGGTAGGAATATATTGAGCTTTCTAGGATACTTTGAGACTCTTATTTGAAGGGTATTGTCACTGGATATAGGAATCTGTTCTGTTCTATTCGATTTATATGGAAGTTTTGCATGCCTTTATGTCTGTGCACCACAAGGCCAAAAGAAGGTGTCAGATCTACCTGGGACTGGCGTTACAGATGATTGTCACCTGCCATATGAGGAATGAAACCCAGGTTCTCTGCAAGAGCAGTCAGCGCTTCTAGCCAGTGAGCACTATATTCCTATGTAGGGATAGTTATATCCCTAGTCCCTGGATATAGAATTCTAAATTGTTACTTTTTCCTACTTTTCAACTCTCTCTCCCCTCCCCCTTCCTCTTCTTCTTCTCCCTTTCCCTCCTCCCCTCCCTCCTTCCTTTGAGAAAGGGTCTTTATAGTCCTGCCTGTCCTGGTACTCGCTCTGTAGGGCAAGCCGACATCCACCTGCCTCTGCTCTCGGAGTGCTGGGATTACAGGTGTGTGCCATTGCATCCAGCTTTATTATTTCTTTTCTAATTGATTTTCAACAATTTTATTGCTACATACTGTCCTTAGGTTTTCTTTGTGTTTAACTTTCTTGTGGTTGTTTGCACTCTTCTGAACCTGTATTGATAATTTTCATCAAAGCTGTAAGTATCTTAGCCGTTGTTTTTTCAAATGTGTTTTTTGTACCATGTCCTTTTTCCTGCACCTCTCCCTTGTATGCATGTTGCTAGACTGATGGATTTTTCATGGCCTCTGAATATCTTACTTTCTCTCTTTCCCCTTAGTTCTTTTCTCCTTGTAATTCAGTTTGTATATTCCTATTGTCTTCTCTTTAAAGATTACTGATGCTGCTATTTTTTTTTTAATTTATTTTATGTCAATTGGTGTTTTGCCTGCATGCATATCTGTGGGTGTCAGATCTTGGAGTTACAGATAGTTGTGAGCTGCCATATGAGTGCTGGGAATTGAACTCCAGTTCTCTGGAAGAGCAGTCAGTGCTTTTAACTGATGAGCCATCTCTCTAGCCCCATGATGCTGCTATAAGCTAAATTCATCCAGTGACTTTTAAAATTTTAAGTATGCTTCAGTTATAAAAGTTTGCTTCTGTTTTGTTTTGAGATAGGGTATATCTCTGTAGCCCTGGCTGTCTTGAAACTTCCTATGTAGTCCAGACTGGTCTTGAGTTCACAGAGATCTGCCTACTTCTACCTCCTTGGGTGCTGAAATTAAAGATGTGCACCACCACACCCAGCTCTCTTTGACCCGTCATCTTTACCTTTTCTTGCATTGCTAATATAAAATCCAGATGAAAGCCTCCTGGGTTTCATTAACTGCTTTGTTTAGTTAGGCATAGTACATGAAAAGGCAAGTGCTCTTTGATCTCTTAGCCCTTCTTTCCCAGAAGTATAGGCAAAGATTTGGGGTGCTGGTCAGTCTTTAGACCCCCTTTCGGACCATGATCTCTTTAAGCAGGCCCAAGTCTAGAATCTACTTGAATTGTCCTTATCATTTTACAGTTGTGGTCATCTACCTAGTATATTTGTAGACAGGAGAAGGGTATTTATGAGTAAAGTCTTCATTCCTTACGTTCCATTTTTTATTTCCTTGTGTCATTTTGATTATAAGCCCTTCAGAGCCATACATTGCACCGTTGTAACAAGGTTTGTCAATTCACAAACATTGTGTGATACATAGAGATAGAAAGAGAACTGAATCTGGGTCTTCATCATCTGAAAGTTCTGCTTAGAAAGCTACTATAGTGGAAATTCATGCCAAGTGCTTTGAGGGGCTCAGGTATCATCTCTTATGAGAGATATCACATGAACGGTGATTTTATTGGAATAGTTAAGAACTGAGCTTTTGGGAAGTGGTATTGCTCCCCTTTAATTCCACCACTCTTGAGAGGCAGAGGAAAAAGGATCTTTGTGAGTTTGAGACCAGCCTGGTATACACAGAGTTCCAGAACAGTCAAGGGTACACAGAGAAATCCTGTCTCAGAAAAAAGGAAGGAAGGAAGGAAGGAAGGAAGGAAGGAAGGAAGGAAGGAAG
>NW_026586383.1:822499-871383 GCF_907164565.1 Psammomys obesus
AAGGAAGGAAGGAAGGAAGGAAGGAAGGAAGGAAGGAAGGAAGGAAGGAAGGAAGGAAGGAAGGAAGAAATGAAAAAATGAGAAGGAAAAAGAGCTGAGCATTTGAGACTGGTTTTGCAAAATCGTAAAAGCAAAATTGCAAACATTCAAAAACTTGGTATTGTAAGAATTTGAGGGGCTGGAGAGGTAGCTCAAAGGTTAAGAGCACTACTTGCTGTTCTTCCAAAGGTCCTGAGTTCAATTCCCAGCAACCACATAGTGGCTCACAACCATCTATAGTGAGATCTAGTATGTAGGCAGAATGCTGTATGAATAATAAATCTTTAAAAAAAAAAAAGAATTTGGTTGTGACGTACTGAGCAAGACAGAAACACAGAAGAGAAGAGTTGCTTACTTAGCACAAGTCAGCCTGGGCTCTGTTCTGAACATGGCCCCGAAAATGGCAAACAAAACACACCCTGGGGAGTATGCCAGGGATAAATTGTGTGAGGGCTACCAATGAGATTAACATGTGATAGGTATTTGAGAGCTAGGAAGTATATTTGATGCAGAGGAATCAAAACAAGTGTGTGTCTCTAGTGAAACAGGCTTGTTTGAAACAATGACAGATCAAGGCACAGCATTTTGACAAAATGAAGAACTAAGAAGAAAAAAAAGAGTCAAGACATTTCAGAAGTATTTTTAAAGTTCAGCAAACCAGGTTGGATACAGTGGCACTTGACTTTAATCCCAGGGTTGAGGAGGCAGAGGCAGGCTGAGCGCAATGAGCGGGAGGCCAGCCTGTCCACACAGCAAGCTCCAGACTAGTCAAGGCTGCGTGAAAAGCCCTGTGGGGAGGGAGGTGTTAAGCAAAGTGGATAAGGAAGAAGCAAAAATGGCCCAATAGTGTCTGGTTTTAGCATAGGTGGAGAAGGTCTCATCATTCAGTTTAAGTATCAAGAATGAAGGAGGAAAGAACAAGAGAAAATACGATTGTGGAATTTGAGCTTTTTGAGCTCCCTGCGGGATTCAGACTAGGAATCCTGGCATTGAATTCATGTTGAATCATCAATAAATTGGTGCTTCTTGGAAACATAAGTGTATATGTGTTTCACAACCCAAACTGGGGCTTTGAGTTCATCTGGTTTAGTTGGCGATTGTATTAAACTTATTGTGTGGCTCTGGTACTCAATAGAGAATGTTATGGTACAACAAACTAGGGAAAGGTGTGCAATGGGCAGAGGATTCTTTGAAAAGTGCTGGGTGGTAGTAAAAGCTTTTGATGATTAGACTAAGCATCTACTAGAGCCTTCCTTCTCTGTTTCCCTCCAGTGTTGTTCCCTACTCTTGATCATCTTGTACTCTCTTCCATCATCCATCATGTGGTGAGTGTTAAGTCAAACCTTCCCTTTGAGAACCTCAGAACTGAACCTTGTTGACTGCTTGCACAAGTGAGAGAGAGCAGTTTATTTGCTTCTACCTCCTGGATTAACGTTCATCCCAAGGTTTTCGTAGGTGTCCCTGTGTTTTAAAAAAGAAGTTGCAAAGGGTAGGATCTGCAGCCAAGAGGTTTTTCAGTTGTTGATCCTGTTCTGTCCTTTTTATGATTTGGAGTAATTTGCAAAATGGTTTAATTCAGTATCACTTACAAGTAATGAAAAAGGAACCCAGAAGTCACTTTTGAAAGATTGTCAGAAAGAATGCCAGTCTCTATAGAGGAGGTGGTTTCAGTTACTTAGGTAGTATGGCCGCTTAGCAGCCAGGGTAAAGAGAGAAAGCTCCAGGCCTGCCTTGCATTTGTAGGTGAAATATGTGTGGAGGCCACTAGTTCCAAGTCATGTCTTAAAGAACTTTAGTTCCAGGTATTTTGTAATTTCTGCTTTCCTTTGAAACACCATTGCTAGAATTTGGTTCTTTAGGCTTTCTTTTCTGCCATTCCCTCCCCTAGCTTGTTGTTTTCTGGTTTTTGTTGTTGTTCTTTACAAATTAAGGAGCAAACAGCAACCTTACTTAGAAGCACCAGTGCAGTGGTATTTTGGTGTTTCTGTGAGTGGTAGCAACTATAAAACAGTGTGACGAGTTTCTGTGTTCTGAAGGATCATCTTTATTTTTATTAACTTCGCAGTTAATGTGCAGCCAAATTTTTATGTTGGAGGACTTAGGTTGAACCAAGTACATGTTCTTGATGACTCAGCTTCTACTTCCAGATTCATGCTGCCACCAAACATACAGTTTCTCATTAAGTAATCTTTTATACTTCACATTCTAAAGAGGATTTAATTAAATTCAGGAGAGAAAAGAGAGCAGATGAGTAATATTGTGCTCTCACATTTTCGGAGCCCCTTTCTGTAACTTAAGCCTTCTTCCTCCTTTAAAAGACACAGAGGCTTTTTGACCTAATTGTGTCTTCATGTCTAATAAAGAACAGAGTTTGCTTTTGTTGTAACATTCATTTTCTTTGTGGGTACCAGAGCCACACAGTAAGCTTAAGGCTACCTGTGAGTGAATGCAGGTGAACTCAAAGCCCCAGTAATATGAAGATGCTGAGACTTCTCTCATCATTTCTAAACAAGATCTCCTGGGAAGTCAAATGTATTGTAGATAAAGGCTAACAGCAGGGTCAACTTCTAAAGCAGTGAGCTTTGGCTTTCTTCCAAGCCCTTTTGCTCATTTTGTTCTGTGTTCATCTGACTGTTGCTTACGTAGGCTCCCACCAAAAATTTCCATTGACTGACACATTATATGACCCAAATTAAGGAAGAAGCAAACATTATTTGCTGAGGGCCTGACAGTGCCTTGCTTTTTTGTGTCTGAGTCTTCACCCTGCTTTAGTGGTTTCTCAGACTCAGTGAGGCTGCCTCCTCTACAGGCATGTGTTCTAGCCTGTCATGAGCTGATGCCTATTTGGTCCAGTCTCAAATGTCTTTTAGGGTGTTAAAGACTTTTCACAGGCAATAGAAGTCTATTGTTAGAAATACTAAAATATCTAGTGGAACTTTTGGGGAATTGGGAGGATCCCAAATTTTTTCATCTCAGTAATAAGTGTTGTCTTTGGCTCTAACTTTGCTCCTTTGCCTGGCATTGGGCCTAAGTAAGTATTAGTCCCTGAAGTGATTCCCATGCCATACAGACACAACATGGTTAGCTCATGGATTTCACTTTTCCCAAGAATTCTTAGTTTTATGTCATGATGTATATGGTGTACAAGTCTGGTGTCCTTCATACCTTTTTTTTTTTTCCCCAGTCCTGGCTGCTCAGCAACAAAGGCACCTGAGTGCTCCCTGTCTGAGCCCAGTACATTGTGCTTGAGCTCTCCTAGTCTTGCCAAGTCAGGTTTGAATTAGAAAGTGTGCATTGCATTTTACTTTTATTTACATTGTTGGTGTGAGGGTATCAAATCCTGTGGAACTGGAGTTACAGGTTACAGGAGTAACTGGAGTAAGCTGCCATGTAGGTGCTGGGAGTTGAACCAGGGTCCTTTGGAAGAGCAGACAATGCTCTTAACCACTGAACCACCCCTAGTCTCATGCATTGGCTTTCTTTAGCTGTCTTTCTGTATGTGTATGTTTTGCCTGCATGTATGTCTGTGCACCACTTGTGTGCCTAGGGCTCCTGTAGGCCAGAAGAGGGCATCTAGTGCTCTGGAACTGGAGTTAATAAATGTTTGTGAGCTGCTATGTGGGTGCTGAGAATCAAACATGGGTTCTGGAAGAGCAGCCTGCATCTAAACGCTGAGCATGACAAGTGATATAGTGCTGAGGAGGAAACCTAGGGAGGCTTCCTGCCTGCTAGGAAAGCACTCTACCAACCGAGCTACAAATCTAGGTCCCAAATCACTTAAGCTTTCTGAAACTACATTCTATTTAGAGCATTGGTTCTCAACCTTCTTCATGCTGTGACCCTTTAATACAGTTCTTCATGTTATGGTAACCCCCCAGTCATAAAATTATTTTTGTTGCTATTTCATAACTGTCATTTTGCTACTGTTATGAATTATAATGTAAATAAACATCTGTTTTCTGATGGTGGTCTTAGGCGACTCTTGTGAAAGGATTGTCAGATACCTCTCAGGGGTCTTGACCCACAGATTAAGAATGGATGGTTTAGAGGCAGGCAGGACATCCCCCTCATCAACCCTGCCTCTTAGGATCAGGATCCTAGTGATCGCTGTCATATTTTGAAGGCATTTTCTATACTCACATTTATTCATTTTTGAGATCTATAAGAGATCATGTAGGGATAGGTTTTCTTCTTGCCTTGTTTAAATATAATTTTTTTCAAAGGTAGTCTCACTGCCATCCCAGCTGTACAAAAGCTTACTGCATAGCCTAAGCTGCTCTTGAAGTTGGAGCTATCCTCCTGCTCAGCTTAATACGAGTGTAAGCCACCATGCTCAGATGTTGAGATAATTCTGGATCTCTGGCTACCTGATATCTCACTGTGGGATGTATGCACACTGGAGGGGATGTAATCAGTCTCTGAGCAAGCTGTGCAGCACACTTGCAGTCCAGTGCTCAGGAGACTCAGGAAGAAAGGATTAAAGTTTTTACTCTATCTTGTAGGTTTGGTTTCACTTTTTCCCTAGAAAAAGAAGGCGGGGGCTATTTATCCCTCCGCCCCACTTCTACCACTGCCATAGGAAGAAGGTAGAGAGATGGTAAATATGTAGAGCCTTTCTCTACAAGTCAATTCTGGGCAACCCAAAAGCCACCTTTCTCCAAAGCAAGTCTAAGTAGAGGGACTTGCACAGCTTTCTCTGCACCAGAGTGTTTGTGCTATTTGTGGACACAGAGGAAACAGAACTCCAGCATGGGCAGCCTACCAAAAACTGCACTGCTCTAAACCCCTAGTAAGAATATGGACACTTGCCTTCAGTGTCCAGCAGCACAATCAACTCCAGCTCCAAAAGGATCTGATGACTCTGCCCTCTGTGGGCACCCGCACTTGTGTGCACATATCTACACAGAGAAACATGAATAGACATGTTAATAAAAATAGGGGCTGGAGTCCGGCAGTGGTAGCAAACATCTTTAATTTCAGCACTCAGGAGGCAGAGGCAGGTAGATCTCTGTGAACTCTGCCTGGTCTACACAGTGAGTTCCAGGGAGCCAGGGCTATAGAGAGAAACCCTTTCTTAGTGGGGAGGGGGGGAGGAAAGGGAGTGGGAGGTGGGACCAGAGAGGTGGCTGAATGGTTGAGAACACTTGTTGGCTCTTAGCAGAGCACTCACTAGGTATAACTCCAGCTCCAGGAGGGACCAGGCATGCAAGTGATACCCATCTGTATACACTCATGCATATAAATAATTTTTTTTATTAGAAACCTAGAACATGAAAATTTGTATTCCAAGAGGAATGTTCATCATTATTTTTTCCATGGGAAGGGCCTTCTAGTTGTGTACACATGGCTTGTATGCTGGGCCTGATAGCTCATCACCTCTTAGTCTTGCCCGAGTAGGAGGAATTGGGTAGCCTCTCCTTTGATAATACTAGAAAGGTGTATTTCTGGATTTATCGTCATCTTGCCAGTTTGGAAAAAAAGATAATAGTCATCTTAGCATCTGTTCACTGACATCCCATGTCCACCACCAGCATAGACTTTAAACTCCTGATCCTCCTGCCTCCATTTCCCCAAGTACTAGGATTACAGGTGTGCTCTGTAATTCCTTAGTCTTTATATTCCTGAACTATCGGCCTCCAAGGAGTTTCTCCTTGTGTTGAGATTGTCCTGTGTAGTCTAGGCAGTTCGACTTTGGGAGGAGAGGTGGTAAGTACCAAGGATCTTGAGAATGGAACACTGAACTTTGTTCTGGAATGCTAACATGTCAGAGCCTAGAAGGGTTAAACTATTTTGAATCTAGATACTGCACATCCTACAGAGAATGAGTATCTGTGAAACGACTAAGAATGTATAGCTACATGAAAGATGGAGCTCTGACTTAATGTAGAAGATTGGAATTAGGCTTATTAGGAGGCCATAGTCAGGGTAGAATTTGGAACTATTGGCTAAGGAGCCTCCAGGGCTCCTTTGGTCAGGTCAGCCCTACTAGGGAGAAAGACATGGCATGAGTTCTGGAACAAGAAGGGCATCACCAAACTGATACCTCATGTCAGCACTATTGTGTTTCTCTTTTTAGACATCAAAAAAACCCAAGACAGCAGAAGCAGACACCTCCAGTGAGCTGGCAAAGAAAAGCAAAGAAGTATTCAGAAAAGAGGTAAGCTTTGAAAGATGTGGACAGCATAGTCCTTGGGCTTGGCTTGAACCCTTCATGTCTTGCCTAAGCATGCACTGAAGTTGGTTTAGCTTATTTTGGCCCATAGTGCTGCTTTACCTGTCAAGAATGCCATAATGCATCTGGGAGTAGTGGTTACACACCTGTAGTCCCAGTGCTCGGGAAGCAGAGGCAGGTGGATCTCTGTGAGTTCAAAGCCAGCCTGGTCTACAAAGTGAATTCAGGACAACCAAGGCTACACAGAGAAACCCTGTCTTGAAAAAAAACAAAAGAAAAAAAAAAAAAAAGAATTCCATAATGGTCCCTTATTGGCTTGAGAGGAATCCATCTGCTAACACATTTGCTGTTTCACTATGAGCCTTTTATAACATCTCAGACAACGGAAAGCTGTATACAGTATTAGGCTTACTGTAGTATCAGGTGCCTCCTTACTTATGTGATTCGACTATGTAGTTGTTGTCTGATGATGCATTGGTATGCTAGGTAAGCACTCTGCTATCTGTTACAACAGCCCTTCAGATAAACAAGACTGGGACTGTTGTTGTTACGTATACAGAAAAATTTTTAAGATCAGAACTTTTTTCTTTGATGACTCCTAGTAACTGCTTGCTCCATCCTGACCATGTCTTGTCCCCACACAGTGGGACACTAAAAGTTTATTTGTTGGGAGAGGGGGACCTTGACACATGTATGGAGGTCAGGGGACAACCTATGGGAATTGGTTCTCTCCTTTTACCATGTGGGTCCTGGGAATCAAACTGAGAACATCAATACTGTGATACGTGTGCCTTTATCCACTAAGCCGTCTCACCAGCCCCCAGATTCTAAGCTCTAGGCTTCATTGAAAGGTTCAGTGTGTTGAAGCTAACAGACCTGTAAAAATGGCAGCTGTGAAAAGCATGCCATGGTAGGGCTAGAGACTAATAATTAGAATATCAGGAAAGGCTCTTCAATCTAGGGTGGGAACTTGTCAAATGTATCATGAGAGTGTACAGAAGCAAGAAAGAGTGTCACCTCTTTCAGGAAGTCGTAAGTAGTCCCTCAGTCTTAAGCACTGGTTGTGTGAGGGATGTTAAAAATAAGGCTAGACAGTATTGTACCCTTTCATGTAGTAGCATTATGTCTGTGGGTTCAGGAAACCACTGATTTTAAGATGAGAATAATCAAACCGTTGACTAAGTGAGGTGTAGGTTGAAAGGGAGAAAATATGAAAGCTAGGCAACCACAGAAATTTTTTTTGAGTAAAAGGCTCATCGAACCAGCTGTGGCAGTTGAACAAATTGTAGTTCAAAAGGCTTATGTAAACATAACAGAGGCACAGAGTTTCAAAGATGGAAAGGCCCTACCCTGTTCAATGGCCCCTCTTCCCTTTCTCCTCCGTGACCTTACACTGTAAGAACTTTTAGAGGACCCAACCCTGAAGCCTCTTAAGAGTTAATGGGTAGGACAAACCTTATAGAAATAGCCTAGAAGAGGACATTGGAAATGGTGGGTTGAAGAGTCCTGCCCTGAATCTTCCTTCTAGCTGTTAGCCATGTTTCCATATGCCTTTAGTGGTTACAGTCTGAGTAGTACTTACAGGCTTTGAAGTATCCCTTAAGGACTAAATGCCTACCTGCAGTTCCTAGGGTTGCAAAGCCTTCTGGTAACTCAGGAGTTAGCTCTGTTAGCTCTGCCCTACCTTGCTCCCTTGGTCTACAGAACCTAGCCACTAACTTCATAGGCGTTCACATGATAAACAATAGCTCTACCAACTGAGCTACAACCCCGGCCATGCTCTGTTTATGATGGAGAAGCCTTCATGCCTAATTACTCTCACAGATCTCAACCCTTAACTCGATGACCGTCGCAACCTTTGAATTTTACTTGGGTGAAAGCAAAGGCTACTGCCAGGATCTTGTTGCTGGTGCATGCAGCTGCCCCTCTCAGTGAGGTTTGCTTGGTCTGGCTAAGAGGCTCTTTTCCTTCCAGGGCTGGGCCAGCATCACTGTTTTACATCTCACTGGCTTCCTAGCACTCAGCTGGCTAGACCAGCACCTGAGGGAGGAAACGGGGACTGGCTGGTATGCTGTTTGCTGCCTTTTCTATTGATCCCATCAGCACAGTTGAGCAGTATGTCTCCTACCTTCTGTCTGCAGATGTCTCAGTTCATCGTCCAGTGCCTGAATCCTTACCGGAAACCTGACTGCAAGGTGGGCAGGATCACCACGACTGAAGATTTCAAGCACCTCGCTCGAAAGGTACTTCCTCTGTTTCTGGTCTCTTGGTGTTCTCAGCAAGATACATACCTTCAAAGGTACTCTCCAACAGAAAGGATGGTTTATGTGCCAAATGCTAGGGCTTGGGGCCTAGGACTTTGAGGCAAGGTTCAGAAGTGGGAAAGGAGGTATCTAAGAGACTTTGAAAGCTGGGTTTCTTCTCCCTGTGCCCCTGCACTTGCCCTAACCTACCCTTTTATTTAATCCCAAGCCTGTCCTCTCTGTCAAATTATTGTCCGTTCTGATGGTGTCTGTGGTCTCTCCTTCTGTGCCCTGGACAGCTGACACATGGAGTTATGAATAAGGAGCTGAAGTACTGTAAGAACCCTGAGGATCTGGAGTGCAATGAGAATGTGAAACACAAAACCAAGGAGTACATTAAGAAGTACATGCAGAAGTTTGGGGCTGTTTACAAACCTAAAGAGGACACTGAATTAGAGTGACCTCAGGGCCAGGGTGAGGAGTATGATCAGAAAGGATGAGTCCTGTGGCTTCCGCCCTACCCTATGGCCAGGGCTGTGCTACTGATGTGATGACCCATCATCCTGAGCAGTTCAAGCCGAAAAAGTGAGCTCTGTCTACACGACCCCTAGTTGTGAGCTGTTGGGGTGTAACAGATACAGGCCATCAGAGGCAGTAGCCTACAGAAGACCTTGGCCACACCAGACCCCATTCTCAAGTCTGGGTCTCCCCCTTGGCGGTGCTGTCAGCGCACAGACCCATGCGCACCCTCCCCCAAAGCCCTTTACCCTGACGATCTGTATTATATTTTAATGTATATGTGAATATATTGAAAATAATTTGTTTTTCCTGGTTTTTGTTGAGTTTTTGTTTGCTGTTAGCCTCTATGTGTTAGAATCATGGAAAGACTTTGTAAGGACAGTATAAATTCTCCTGCAAGGTTTAATTTGTTATCATGTAAATATTCCAAAGCAGGCTGCCTTGTGGTTTTGGCCAGCCTTGTGCTATGTTGATAAGATTGATTTACTGCTTAAGATCACTTTACTTTATCCAATTTTTACTGAACTTTTTATGTAAAAAATAAAATCAATTAAAGAACTTGGAATGTGTGTTCCCTAAAACTTAATCAAGTTTGTTTGTGTTGATATCACTGGAGGGAAAAAGGCTGTGGCTAGTGGTGTATGGAGTCCAAGATTAATCTTTGCTACTGCATTTAATTATGAGCTTGTTTCCTACAGGTCCTACTGTGTGTTGGGCAGATGTTTTCATGTGGCACTTTAGTCATTCCAGACCAGAGGAAGTATGTCCTGAGACCTCATTGCCACTAGCTTGTTTTGGTTAGTGGGCCAGTCAAGAGAAAAGCCAAATGTCATCTCCTTGATACCTCCTGGCCATAGAGTGTTAATGGATCTTTCTGCCTTCAGATTTGGTTTCTCCCAGCCTGCAGGGAAGTAGCAAAGGACAGCAGCAGAAGGAACATGGGTGCTGCCATATGGCGAGAGCGTGCGTGTACTTTAGATGCAGGCGCAGCAGTAGGTTCTCTTTTTGGTGAGTTTTATACACAGAGAAGAAGTTCATATCAGACTGGGGCCTGTCTCAGCAAAGGCTGGACCCATCTGTTCCTCAGGAAAATAGTTCTGCTCATTGCAGCATTGAAGAGAACAAGGCTAGGCAGAGGCCTATCAGAAATTAGAGCACCCATGGCCTGTGCTAAGCATTTCAAAGATTAGGGTATGTTCATTTAATCCTTACAACCCTTACAGAAATTGGCACTGTTGGTGAGACCGAGGCCAAGCAAGCTTCACTTAATCATTTACCATCCTGTATTAGAGGGCAGAAATTTTTTTTTTTTTTTAAGATTTTTTATACAGTACTTTGCCTGCATGTGTCCCTACATACCAGAAGAGAGCACTAGATCTCACTATTAGATGGCTGTGAGCCATCATGTAGTTGCCAGGAATTAAACTCAGGACCTCAGGAAGAGCACACAGTAGTCTTAACCTCTGAGCCATCTCTCCAGCCCAAGGGCAGAAATTCTTACTTCATGGTCATACATGCTGTGTAGCAAGTCTTCTGGGGGATTAGCTACAAGTGTGTAGATACTCAAGTACTTTAAATGAAAGGCCATAGTTCTTAACATCTTCACCTCTCTCCAGTCTCTCTGGATCTTCAAGTTCCTAATACCATGCCACTGTTGTACAAAGCTACTTTGATTGCCAGGACATGAATGTGAATCCTAGATACCACAGACCAATGATTTAAAGTCTTCTCTCAGTTATAACTTTAAAGCACATTGTTGTTAAGTGGACCATAATTCACTCAACCCTCAACATTTTCTTTTTAAGATTTATTTATTATGTGTACAGTATTCTACCTGCATGTACACCTGCAGGCCAGAAGAGGGCACCAGATCTCATAGATGGTTGTGAGCCACCGTATGTTTGCTGGGAATTGAACTCAGGACCTCTGGAAGAGCAGACAGTGCTCTTAATCTCTGGTCCACCTCTCCAGACCTGACCCTGAACATTTTCTACTTGTGTCTTCAACAATGAGTGTTCATGTTTTTCCAAGGAGATTGAGGCAGCCTCCTTGTGAGGTGGTAACTAGCTGTCAAGTTTTAGAAGACATTTTTTGAGATGTTTTACTTTGTTTTGTTGTAGCTCCCTCACATCCCCCGAATGTCTTCATCTTCTCCCATAGATCCCTCATGTTCAAATTAACAAATTGGGATAGAGTGTACCAGTCTGTTCATGGAAAGTTTTATCCTCATTGCTGACTCAGTCTTTGATGTCCCAGCAGCTAACTCTGCTGGAGTTTGATAATCCCAGAATGCTGGTCTGTGCCTTCTCTGTTTTTTTTTTTTTTTTTCATCTTTGGGGATTAGCCTGAGGGTCTTCTTAGGATGAAACTAACAGCCCTCCCCAACTTTTTTTTTTTTTTTTTTCAGTTGTTCTCACTCTATATCCTAGGCTGTCATCAAACCTGTGATGACCTGACCTCAGCCTCCTGAGCGCTGGGATGACAGATGTGAGCTACTATGCCTGAATGCCATTTATTTTAACAAAGACGGACTGTCAGGCAGCTCTGGTAAGCTTTTTCTAAGGAACAACAGTAGAAGCAGCTTATGGTAAGCCTCACACAAAGCGGTGTCCCAGGGGCATCTCAGTGCAGTTGAGGGGGGTAAGGATCTGCCTTGGGCTCCACTTCACCAAGTCTGGACCTCAGCTCTTAGTCTGTATGACTTAAAAAGCCCTCTAATCCATTGCACTGGTCCTTCCTAGAAGTCAAAATAACCCAGCTACCTGCACCCAGTCAGGATGGGTGTGTGCATGGAAGTACAGGTGGTTTGGCTCAGCTGCCCCGTCCTGAATAGCCTGCTTGCCCACTTGTGTTCAAATGACATGAGCAGCTGTGGAAGCCTGTTTGGAATTCCTTAGCCTGGGTGGCAGTCTGGGGTTTTTCGTTTTGTTTTTTATAGCTATGTAGATTGAACCTAGGAGCTTGTGTGCTACAGAAGTGTTCTACCACTGAGCTGTATGTCCAGCCCAGAGTCCCAGTGTTGAAATGGCCTTCTCTTACCTAAAGATAACCCGAGGTCTTCAACAACCAGCTCAGTACATTTACCTAGCCTCTCGCCTGTCACAGCACAGGTCACATGAAGGGTCCTGTGAGGCAGCATGGCAATCTTAGGGGCAGAGGACTTACTAAATGTGCCTAAGCTAAGCAAAGGAGATGCAGGAAACGTGGCTTCCTAATGTGACCCAAACACTGAAGGGCAGGAAGGTAAACTCCAGCCGGGGCCTCAGCCCATGTACAGGAGTGCCCTGCCATCCTAGCTGCTGCTTGCAGAGAGTGTTCTCATATCCTAGAGACCTCCCCAAGTCCTTATCTGGGCTCGCTTCACAGCTAGTCATCTGTCTTACAGGCCCAAGGAGCAAGCAGACTAGAACAAAAGTCCAAAGGTGCCTTTAATATGTGATTTTAAAAAAATAATAGAAAAACTGTCTGGAGCTAAACAGAGAGGCAGATTGAGGACTTGTGGGCAGGGCCATGTCCCACTCTCCCCCTCATCCCCCCATGTTCCCCTTCCTGTCTTAAGAGAGGAGGGTGAAGGAACATGAACTGGCTCGATCTTCTGTGCTCTGCCACAACACAGCAGGCTGAAGCCAGAAGTACTTAGAAGCCTGTGAAGGAGATACAAGGCAGTGAGAATGCTGAGTGCCAGTGCAGGGAGCACTGGGAGGTGTCACTCACACCACAGAGAAGCCCTCAGCTGGTGAGCTCAGAACCTGGACCACATCTTCTCGGCCTATCGCAGCCAGAGCATCCTCTAGCACTCTGAGGGTAGCTCTACTGCCTCCTTGGGCAGCCCAGTCCCTTAGCAGGGTATAGGCTGGCACCTGGCCACCAGCCATGGTTTCCACAGCCTCAGCTTGGTAGCCCAGGTGGCTTGCCAGCCCCTGCCAGCCCTTCGAAGGTTCACCCAACATCAAGAGCCGCTCGACTTCTTCCTGCTGCTGCTGAGGAATATGCAGGTAAAGTCTGCTGCCAAGGTCAGGATGCGCTCCTGGGATGGGAGAGGGAAGAGTGTTGGTGGGTGGTGGGGTAGCACTAGTTAAACACAAAGGACTATAGACTAAGAAAACATGCTCACCCTGGCTGGAAGCCTCCAGACCACAAGGAGAGTCCACGAAGACATTGCTGTCACCATGCCTCTGGTCCCTGTCGGGGTCCCCCAGCTCTACAGTCCGAGCTTTGGCCAGCTGTTGTCTTTGCTTATGTGAGCGCCAACTGTAGGGGGCAGAGGGTACTAAGACAAGGAGCTGCCTCGTTGTCCAGGCATGGAGGGGGTGCCACAGAACAGTACCCAGACCACCTACCATTTGAAGGCCACATAGGCAAGCAGGCCAAGGACCACAGTAGCTAAGAGAGCACAGTAGACAGGAATAATGTTGCTTGAGGACCCTGGAGGCTCAGGCGGAAACAGGGAGGAGGAGTTGGGGGCCAGGGCTCCCCCAACTCCTACCCACATTCCTTCCCTGTCCCTATCCTTCCCCTTCAGGGATGCATCTGTGAAGACAAAGAGAGTGGTGAAGACAGGGAGCCTTGGCAGCCTCACTCAGAGCAACATGGCAGAACTTTCAAAAGCAATAGTGTGCTCCATGTAGTCAGGGACTCAGCAGGCATCCAGAACAGGCTGGCCCTGGACTGGCAAGAGTGACTCAGCAGATAGACACATCCACCAAATATGACAACCTGAGTTTCATTCCTCCATGATCCACATGGTAGAAGAAAACTGACTTCCACAGCCTCTGAACCACACAGGCTTACTAAGTGGACACAGTGCTCATTCCATCACAGGACCAGAGTTCTCCCAGCACCACACTGGATGGATCACAACCACCTGTCTCCAGGGGGCTTGGCGGCCTCTTACAGCCTCTGTGGGCACCCTCACACACGTACATCACATGTACATATGTACACATGGATCAGATCATCTTAGGGTTTTTTTTTTTTATGTGCATTGTTTTGTCTGTATGTCTGTGTAAGGGTGTCAGATCCCCTGGAACTGGAGTTACAGAGAGTTGTGAGCTGCTATGTGGGTGCTGGGAATTGAACCTGGGTCCTCTAGAAGAGCTGCCAGTGCTCTTAACCGCTGAGCCATCTCTCCAGGCCCTAACCTTACTTTTTTAAGTTGACTGGCCCTTTGCTTGCCATTGTATGCAGTTACTCCCAGATGTGCCTTGCCATCTTCCAGAAGCACCTAGACTTCTTGGTCTTCTAAAAGGATGGCAGGATCTCCTCTGGAAGCCTTCCTTGATCTCTTTCCCCTCTCTCTGGTTGCACCAACCTGTTTACCATGGCACTGGACTGGTCTGCTCCCAGAGGGGACTGTGAGAGCACACTGATGGGTGTCATTCTCACAGGACCATAAAAATAAAACCTAACTGGAAGTAAATACTGGTGCTGTCTTCTTAGGTCCAGTGACCAGTCCTTGTGTCCAGTGTAGACAGGGTTCAAGGGACAGGGAATAAAGAGCCTGTGAATGGACTTGACCCATTCTACCTGCCGCCTAGGATCTGGGTCAAGGGACGCCTACCTGAATAGTCCGCACCTTTGCTGTGGCTGACGTTGTGGAGCATGGCTCTGCCAGGCACCGTTTGCTGGGCTGTTGCTTGGTGAAGGGGAGCTGTGCTGAGGCTGCTTTTCTGAGTCCAGAGGGAACTCTGCAGGGATATGAGGAAACCCTTAGACCTGCTGTCAGGAGTCTCTGCGGGCTAGTCCCCATGACTAGCTCACTACATCCAGACTGACACCAGAGCTGGAAGAGTTTCTACCCGTGTCAAATAGGCGGAGGTGACAGGGCTGGCCCCTGCTAGCCAAAGCTGGTGGGTTAGGGTACACAGGATAGAAATCAGCCTATCTCAAAGACCTTGGCAAATCCCTGGGCTGAGTCTGCGGATGTTAGAAGGAGGGTAAAGATATATGCACTGTGACCTCCTCTCAGGCTGAAGCATCCCTAGGGACCAGTGAGAGGCTCATGCTCATACACATCTGCCAAAACCCAACATCCTACGGTCCCCAGCAGGACCTCCTCTACTGCCTATGTTCCCAATCTGCCCTCCAGGGCCAGTGGCCAGCCCTTTCCTGGTCAGGGACTGAGTGAAATGGTACCTTAACAGGCTCAGCAAGCTCATGGGGCATGCAGATCTGAGGGGGGGCCTGAAATGAAAGAACAGGGCCACTCAGTCCAAGGGCCCATCTGGACCCTACAGCACTACATCTGCTGAGACCACTTCCTGCAGCCTAGGGAGGAGAGGCTCCAGATCTGGAAGGAAGAGAGAGGTGGCCTGCAGAAGGAAGAGGCGTAGGCCCTCCAAGTCCCCAACAGCGGCTGCCACATAACCAAAGGCTCTACCACACCGTGTCTGTGGCAGGGCTCTCAGCGGTGCAGCGCTGCAGCCAGGTAGCCTCGGCTGCGGGCGCCCCTACCTACTGCGTGCCTTTGTGCCACCACACTGGGAGCTGGGGGCTCCTGGGATCCTAGCTGGTGGGTGGGCCTGTAAGCCAGGAGCAGTACACAGGCCTTCCTTGGAATCTGCCCCACCCATCCGGATGAGCTGCTGGGTTGGAACTTCTCCAGGCCTCCCCACCCATCTTCAAACCCAAAATGTTAAACAATTCAACAGCCCGGGAAGGCCCATACATACCCCAACACAGACGCTGGTACCCGCAGGATCAGGGTACTAGACGATCAAGTTCTGACCCTTCCACCTAGCAAGAACCCGGCTCGTCACTCCCACCCCTTCTGACCTTCTGTGGCCACCCTTCCAAGGGTGCCAGGATCCACTCAGCCAGGAAGACGGCGGGAGTCCCTGGAGAGGGTAGGTTCCGGTCTGCCCAAGAAAAAGTGAGCCAAGGCAAGGGGCGGGCCAATGGGGGGTGGTGTTGAAGAGGGGAACAGGACAATGAAGAGGCGGGGCTGAGCTTGAGGGCGCGGCCTCGCCCCCGCCTCACGCTGGGGCAAGCCGAAGCGCTCCGAAGCTGACACTGGCCTGTTGGGCAGAGCTCGCGAATGGCACGCAAACACCACGCGATGGACCGCGAGAGCTGAGAACCAGGAGCCAGCTGGTTCGGCCGGCTCCACGTAGGCCAGCCTAGCCAGGGAGAAGCATGCCAGGCCAGACTAGGGGCTCAGAATGGTGGCCACAGAAGGCCGAGGACGGCGGGCACATGTATACTCAAGAGACCGGCGGCTACAAAACTAGGCCAAGTTTATTGCTGAGAATAGGCAGGAGAGTCACCTTCGGGGATTAAGGCCACGGGCGGTCTTTGTGCTTCACCGGGACGTGGGGTTTGAAAGTAGGAGTTCCCCCCTCCACCCCGTACGCACACACCCCACATTGTGCAAAATGTGCAGCTGCGGCCTCAAAGGCCAAGGCTAGGTTCCCCCCCTCAGCCGGCGAGGGGCGGGACTTCCTGGTGATGCCATCTACCAATCCCTGAGCTGGAGGGCGGGCCCCGCCCACCCCCTGGTGCAGCAGTCTCCTGGGTAGGGCATCGTTCTCGGGCGGTGTCTGGGCACCTAGACAGCAGGTTCAGCGAGCCTCGCCCGTATTGTACTCGGTCTCCCCAGAGGACACTTGGGAGATGCGTCGGGAGGAGCGCCACAGCTTCCGCGCGAACTGGCTGCTGCGCACCTAGAGGGACGTGATGGGACAGGATGAGGCGAGCCCGGGCGGCGGCTCCCCACCCGATTCAATTCAGTGCTCTCGTCCTCACCTCAGAAGGCTGCCCAGCGCCCACTACGATCAGTTTGCCATCCTCCAGGCCCACCAGCACGTGGCTGCGCTCCTTGGTCACGGCCACACTGCGGACTGGCACTTTCATGGGCAGGGGAGGCACAGCAGGCCGCAGTCTAGAGCAGGGAAGTGGGTGTATGCGAAGTCATAACTACAAGGAAGCCTTCGCCCCGCCAGCAGATGTCTTCTCCTTATCCCATGTATCTACTTCGTCTTCATTTTAAGGCTGGCTAAACTGAACCTCTGGTTTATAGGGCCCCCATAACCGTGCAGCTGAGGGGGTTCCAGGGCAAGAATCCCCATGGGTGACACACCTACGACACGGTACCGGGCAGAGGGCGCTTATTTCTCTGCCAACAACTACGGCCGAGAGGGGCCAGAGTGGAGCTCACTTGTGCAGGTGGAGGATGTGCAGAGAGCACTGCGCTGTGCCCAGCAGAACGAAGTCTTCTGCCACGGTCAGGGCCGTGGGCTGCTCTGTCAGGGGCAGTGACGCCCGCAGCCTCCCATTCACTGAGTACAGGTGCAAGGAGTAGGTGACCTGGAAGAATTAGGAGCATCAGCAGCCGCCCCCGCATTCCAACTGCCCGATGCCTTTGTCAGGTACCCTCTCCCCATACATACCTGAGCCCCAGGACGTTCACAAGCAGAGCTCTGTACAACAACCTGGCCTTCAGACCCCAGGGCCAGGTGTGATACGGGTCCAAGCAGTGTGGCACCTGGAGGCCTCAATGCTGCCACAAACTGGCCTCGGCGGACAGTATGTATGATCACAGTTCCGTCCTACGGAGAGGAAGATGAGGGCGCTGAGCCACGGACTGCGGGATCGGGAGACAGTGCCTCAGCAAACTCAGCCTCCCCAGGGCATGCCCACACACACCTCAGATCCAGACACAGCCATGTCAAGTTCGGTGCTGATGGCCACACAGCTCACTGCAGCCTCGTGTCCGTATAAGACCTGCACGGGCTTTGGTGCCAGCCCTGCCGACAGCCCGCCCTGTGGGAAGCCAGGGCTAGCCTGAGACTCAGGCAAGTGAAGACTTTATCCAAGCCCCAGACTTGCTCACAGTAGTAAGGGGAGAGGGAGGACAGGAGGGCAGCCCTGAAGGCTCCCTGCGAGGCAGGTGGCCTTCTGGTCTGGGGTACAGGGCTCTCACAGGTCTGCCCGGCATACACACTTGCTGCAGGAGACGCCACACCATGCACGTGGTGTCCCGGGAGCCCGAGATGAGGTAGATGCCACAGGTGTCCAGTGCAAGGCAGGTCACTACATCTGCACAGGAAGGGGGTACAACAGTGCTGCTGGGCCCTCCCAGGCCCAACTGGGAGCCCCATTCCACATCTGCCCGGCACCAGGGCCGCTCATACCAAGATGTCGGCTTAGCTGGTTCAGCAGCTTCCCACGGGGCAGTGTGGTTACTCGTAGGCTGCCATCCCAATGCCCACCACTGAAGAGCAGCTTTCCGTCGGGAGCTACTGCCAGTGCTTGCCCGCTCGTGCCTGGCACCCATGGCCCACTCAGCAGTTTCTGCATCCTAAACCAATGGGAAGATGGTTGGTGAGGCTGGGCCCCCGGAGAGAGATCTAGGTGAACGGGAGTCTCCGCCAGACCTCTGCCCTGCAGCCGGCCTGCGCTCTGTCTAAATGGGGAGGTGGTTCAGAGCATAGGGCATTTATAGCCCACCCTTGCCACCACCCTGCCTTACTTGGGGTTCCCCATGGTGGGATCTTTGCTGAAGCTGAAGTAGTTATTGATGTTTCGGTCATAGGGCAACCAGCTATGAGTGCCCAGCAGTCCATTGGCACTCACAGTCACCTGTGGGGAAGAGTGTGCTAAGGCGGTTTGGGAGCAAAGGCGGAAGGGATGAAAGCTAATGGACACCCTGCCCACGGCACTCACCAACATGTCTGAGGAGCCCTGGGTGATGAAGGAGTGGGATTGCCGGTGGGGTACCAGAGCTAAAACCAGAGGTACACCTTCACTGACAACCTGTAGAAAAACGTGAAAGGCTGGCTGTCAAGCGGCAGCAGCAGCCCCGACTAGACAGTCTTGTCAATGGGTACCCTCCTTCTTTGTCCTTGACCCCAGGGACAAAGGTGTCGTACAGAAAGCTGAGTCCTGGAAATAGACATGACAGCAGTGGGCACGTGGGAGGCCGCCACAGAAAGAGAGGGAAGCTGGGGTAGACATGGAAAACCCCAGATCAACCTTGAGCTCAGCCTTGTCCTCTCATCCCAAGACTCCTTGGCCTCAGCCCAGTGTCAGGAGGAAAGGGAACCTACATGAAGATGCAGGAAGGGCCCAAGGGCAGATTCCCTCCAATGTGACCTTACTCAGGTTCCCAAAGATTGTTCAGGAAGCCATAGCTTGTTTGGGCCCTCCTCAAGAGAGGGCTCCATCCTTTTACCCTCATGTCTCCAAGACGTCTTCAAATCAAATCGTGTTCCCACCTGCTCGCAGAGGTGGCGCGCTACGCCCATCTCACAGAAGAAGCTAAGCCCCTGCCCGCCTCTCACCTCAGCAAAAAAGGCCTTGAGCTGGTCCAGGTTCTGGAAGACGCTGGGTGAATTAGTGTCCAGACGAGCAAGGCGATTGGCTGCTTCCTCAGCTGAGAGCCGGGGCGGATGTGGCTCCTGTAGCAAGAGCTAGTCAGCACCATGACTGGAGTGTCCTTGACCGCTGTACAGGACGCAGCTCTTACCTTCAGCAGCTGGCAAGGAGTCTGCCCGAAGTTGCTGATGATGCCTTCCAGAGCCTTCCGTTCCCGTTCATCTGCCACATGGTCCAGGTCCACGGCCCCTGCGAGGGAGGCAAAGAGTCAAAACTCCTTCAATGTCCCCTGCATTGCCGCCTTGTCTGTGCCCTGGCCCCTCCTGATGCACAGCACAGTGTCTACCTTCATAGGTGCAGTAATAGAAGACATTGAGGGCCTCCTCGGCCGCCGGACCCCGCTGCTTATAGCCGAAGATGAGGTCGATCCACTCATGCAGGTGCGTGGACACATACTCCGACTCCTGAGGGCACAAAGTGTCGGTCAGCCCAGGGCCTGACTCCCACAACTCTCAGCATTGGCTGCCTGGCTGTGTGGTCTCCTCACCAGAGCCCGGCGGTGCTGCTGGATGAAGTCCTCCGGGCAGCTGGCCCATGGGGGCAGCACCACATCGCCCACCTTCTCGTTGGTCAGCTGAAGGCAGCCCAGGTCGAAGCCTAGCAGAGGAGAAGGTTGGCAGCGTGCCTGTATATTCTTCCCCACCGCCGGCCACGCCATGCCCAAGCCCCCACTCCCACAGCTGGCGCCTTGAGTGCTACCATTCTGGTTCTCCAGGAAGTCAGGAAAGTAGAAGAACTCTGGGATGAGCTCCTTCACATCGGCAGGGCTCTCCAGGCGTGCCTGCCAGGCTGCTGCCACTGAGTGGAACTGCCGGTCAGAGCAGTCGAAGCTGGTGGAGAGACACAGCCAGGGTCAGATAGATACAAAGGGATGCATAAAGCCAAAGGCAGTGTAAGAAGCTGCCAGGAAGACTGTGTCCCCTCCTCCCCCTCATCCCTCACCCCTGGGCGCACCGGCCACTCTGTAGCTGGACGTGCAGGGATGTGAAGGGTTCCACTCGGATGAGGTAGTGCATCACGCCTGCTGCGTTGGAATAGTGGGTACCATAGTGGAACTTGTCGATTGTGCCTGCCGGGTCCTCGAAGCTCTCATATCTGAAGCCACAGGCAAAGGAAGTCAGAGGAAGCCCTACGCCCACCCATCCCTAGCCCACTGAGCCCTGCCCTGCCCACACGCTCACTTCTCTCTCACGAGCTGGGCGTGCTTGGGGTTCACCACACCGATGGGTTTGGACAGGTCCCGGAAGACAGCTGGGTTGCTGAGGTCCAAGACTGGGGACACGTAGTCCTGCAAGACCCAGGGGAACTGGCCCCCCACCCAGGAAAGGAGCTGCATGACGACACTGATGGCCTGCCAGCCTACCCCGCCCTGCCCTCAGCACTCAGGAAGATGGGGAGAGCCTGCTCAAAATCCCACTTGGAAGGGTTGCAAGAGCACAGATGGGCTACGACAGACACTCCTGTTTACAATACACAGACCAGGGTACAACAGGAAGAGAAGCGGGCAGGGGAGCGAGGCAGGGGCGGGGAACAGACACCAGATCTTAGACAAGTAAACTGTTCAGGGCCCGAGCTTGGGCCTGGCCCAGCAGCTCTCACTGACAGAGGGGGGGCAGTGGGGCATATGTATGCCGAGTGGGGCCCTCACCACGGGGTACTGAGACAGGTCATTATAGGTGCGTCCTGCGATTGTGTTGAGTTGCATCAGGTATTCAAAGTTGGATATCTCTCGCTGTACCCATTTCTGGAGGGCAGAACGGCAAAGGCTGAGCAGTGACGTTGTCCGGAAGCCCCTACTTAAAAACTCCTTACTTCACACCCTGCACATCATGCCTAGGACTCTTACCTGGGTAAGTCCCGAGGCACGAAGCATCTCCTGGGGGGAGCGGCTGCTTAGGTAGCCTTGAGCGGGAGGCCGCAGGCGCAGCAGCCACGAGTATACCTGGTTCCGTATCTGAGTGTGGGGTGGGATCGGGTAGGGCTGGGGCCTGGGAGCCTGGCAAGGAGATGAGGCCGAGGACCCGACCGCCTTGCATGGGAAGTTGAGGAAGTAGTTGGACTGATCGATGAAGAAGAGCTCAAGAGCAGAACGCCGCAGGTTGAAACGCCGCAGGTGGACCTCACGCAGCTGGGCCAAGGGGCGCCGGAAGTCATGGCCAACACCTACATGCCAACCAACAGCAGGTATAAGGGGTCCCTGGCTTCAGCCCGGCCCAACTGCCACCCCCCCCCCCCACAACCAACTCCATCAGAACACACCTTCCTCAGTTTCCACACGTTCCGAGCTGCCATCATAGAAATACACGTGCTGCGTGGTGACCTCTAACACCCCTGGGACCACAGCCACCACGGTGACGAGCTGGCACTCTGCTGACAGCATGAGCTTCTCACGGTGCTCATCCAGCTCCACTGCCTCCATCCTGGGGGGTCGACATACACTCCAGCTACTGACCTAGCAACCCTTCTGGACAAGCTCCCAGGGCCAGTGAGTCATGAGGTCACTTGCTCACACCTCTCTGACAAAGAGGAGTTGCCCAGGGCCTAGTGCTCACTGACCTGTGCCCTAGCTGAACTTTAAAGTCCCTCTGTCAGGCCGCCCCTCCCACCGCCCTGCTTCTCACTCGCCATTCTCTCCAGGTCCCCACCTTGCCCTGGTTTCTCTCAGGCTTGGTCACAGGTGCTTAGCTACTAGAGGCCACCTCCATCCTTTTAAATATCTATGAAATTTTGGGTTGGAGAGTCTCTTTGGGGGACTCAAGTTGGACAACAAAAGACACAGACTGACTTAGCCCCATAGAGGGCATACATCCCTGGGCCAGCCCCAGCCCACCCACTCACAGGGTCTCCAGCATAGCCAATTCATCATCCCCTAACTGGTCTTCAGGCAGCTCCTCTGGAGGGGTGCTAATTTTGGCCTCTTTGGTCACTGCCAGAGGCAGTGAGGCCTCCTCAGTGAGTGTCATAGGAGCTTCACCTACAGGAGACCAATGGGACTCAATTAGAGCAAGGCATGATGGGAAATACTAGCTGGGTGAACCAAGCACAACACAACTCACCTAGATTGTCACGCAGGGCACTGGCTTCCAGGTGAGGGTCGAAGTGATGATTGGGTACCAGTTTTAGTCGCATGCGTGAGTAGGTCTCTGCGCTAGACAGCTTCCAGTGGGGGGTTGGAGGGACCCTGTGGATACAGCGCCAGGAACTGTAATGGGCCAGCAACAGGTTACAGAGCGAGCCCGCACCTCAAGACTGCTAGGCGCTTTGTTTTGTTTCATTTTCTACATTTTTGAGAAAGGGTTTCTCTGTAAAGCCTTAGAGGTTCTGGAACTCACACTAGGCTGACCCTGAACTCAGAGATAGCCTGCTTCTGCCTCCTGGGATTAGAGGCATGAGCCACCACAGCCCAGCTAGTACCGCTTTTCCACATGCTGCATTCATTCATTCAAGACCTTGGGCAGAAAGCCGAAGGCAGTCTAGCACTCTTAAGCTGCTCCCTTTCCACCAAGCCCCGGCTCCTCCATCAGCACAGCCCACCTTAGCGCCCAGGCCCCACAGGGGCTAGAAAGCTGGCGCCACAGCGCCCCCCAGTGTAGCAGGGCGGTGGAGTGCTGAGCCGCCTGCTGCTTCAGCACCGCTGCGTAGCGCAGTCCCTCCAGGCGAGCCCTGCGCTGGGCGGGCTCTAGGACCAGCTCCTGCGGTGGGAGGACAGGTCAGTCACGCGTGCTGCCGTTTCTCCAACCATGTTCCACCCTGCCCCGTGAGCCGACAGGTGAGGTGACACGCCGTCCCGCAGTCCGGGCTGCACACCTGGAAGGCTCGCCGACTCTGGATGCGTTCCCGCTGATGCCGCTGCCCACTGCTCATAAGTGTGTCATAGCAGGCATTCCAGAAGCCAGACATAAGGTCATGGCTCTTAGCATATGTGTCCATTTCAAACTTTGACATAGTGGGCTGTACCTGGAGGGTTAATAGGGAGAGAGTAGTGCTCAGGGGTGTGCCCTAGGCCCCATTTCTCTCCCTCGATCCCCACCTCCTTCAGGCACCTGCTTGTCGATGAAGTGGCGCCATTCGGGTGTGGCACAAAAAGCCTGAAAGTCCTCAAAGAAGGTGGGGCTTCCATTGGTGGGTGGTAAGGAGGGCAGCCCCCACTGCAGTCCTAGCGGCTCGTAAGCACGGTCCAGCAGCGTGCGGACCAGCGGCACCAACCACGAACAGCGCTCGGAGGCCGCCACCGCTGTTGGCGGAGGCTGCGCATGCTCAGTCTCAGAGGAAGCGGTCAGGGCCCGGCTGAGCGCGGCCTCCAGCTTGGAAAGCACATAGCACGCCTCCTCCCGGCGGGCCGGCACGGTGGTCTGCAGCAGCGTGTGCAGCTTCACGTAGGCCTGGGCATGCAGCTGTAGGCGCAAGGCAGTGAGGGCGGCACCAAACGCCACACCCCCACCAGCTGCGCCTCCCCCTCCGCTGCCCACCGCATGCTCACCTGTGGGTCCTCCAACAGGATGTATCCAAGCACTAGGCGCAAGCCGATCTGTGCCATCTCACGGAGATCTGCTGTGCTATTGGCCAGATGCGGCCAGGCGCCCAGGCGATCGAGGAGGTTGCACACGCCTTCAAAGAGCTGCCACATAGAACACGTTTCCGGCACGTTACCACACAAGGGCCAGGACACATGGGGAGGAGACGAGGTAAAGCTCGGGGTGGAGGCTAAGGAAGGTCTCAGTCAGGCTCACTGCCCTCGCTGCAAGGCATCCACAGCCCAACTCCAACACTGCCACCCACCTAGGCCCTGGCCTGACTGGACATAATGATGCACCCAAGACTGCCCTGGGTACTCAACCGTCTCCAAATGAGATTCCCTCAGGCTCACAGGGGCGCGAGAACGCATGTGGCTCCCCCGCCCCTCTGCGTGGCCGCACCTTCTCACTCCACAGCTCCTGGTTACCGTGGCCCTCAGCGCACAGGAAATCCTGCAGTAGACGCAGAAGCCACAGTGCCTGCTGGGAAAGGTTGGCCAGGCCTCCTGGGGGAGCCTCCTTGATGTCGGTCAGGGCTGACTCTAACATCATCTCTAGGAGGCTGGCCGAGAGAGGGACTTAGTACCGACCTGGCAGTTTCCATGGCTCTGAGGCTCTCAGGCACCCCCCACCTCCCTCAGCATCCCTCTTACCTGCGCTTGATGCAGTCTGGTGGGCGCACAAGTGTGGCCGAGGCCCCCAGCTGGGTGAGCACGGAGAAGACCTGGCCACGCTCCCGCCAGGCAGCCTCATCGCTGCCCTCCACGCCCCACCACGTCACCGAGAAGAGCACGTTGGTGAGTAAGTTGCACAGCTCCTCCTCGGGGGTTTGCTGTGGGGACAGGAGGGTGGTGAGGGGCTGTGGGCTGGGAAGGGGCAGGATCCCCGCTCAGCACCCCTTGTCTACCCACTAGCAGGAATGGTGAGGCAGCATTTGGTGACCAGCCAGCCTGGCACCAAGGTCTTAGAAAAATGGCCACTGTCTGGACTCTGCGGAGAAGTCCGGGGTTCTGTTGGACTCCGGAGAGGAGAGGTGATATCCACAAAGGCATTACCCTAAGTCTTCAAGGCTGCCTAGGAATTCCCAGGGAGAACTGGGGCTGGATAAACAGCTCAGCAGTTACAAGCACTAGCTGTTCCTCTAGAGAAGACAGGCTGCCCTTAGACCCTCTACAGGGTCCTTATGTGGCTGCTCTTCTCCACTCAGCACAACTGCATGTGAGAGCATCAGCCCTGGTATCAGGCCACATCTTTGGAAAGGTCACACTGCCAACCCTGCTTCCCTGAGGTGACATCTCCAGACACAGCGCCACGTCAGAAGGTGGGCCCACCTCACCTGGGGGTTGCTTGTGTTAGAGGTGTCATCCCCACTGACAGTGGGTTCTAGCAGGCTGCCGTCCTCTAGCACATTGGACAGGCTGGAGCTGTGGCGGCCGGGGGCAGTGGGGAAGGGCCGTGGCCCATCCAGCGGGGAAGGTGTGCCAGGCTGGCTTGCTGGAGTGAGAGTCCCACTGCTGCTGCCGCCGCCAGCAGTATTGCCTGATCCAACACTGGCCCGTTCCAAGCCCAGGTCAAGGGGTGTACTGAATGGGGAGAGGGCCTGGTAAAAGGTATCCGGGTCTGGGCAAGGGGTCTCTGAAGGCAGGAAGACGTCTGAAGATTCAGCGGGCAACTCAGTGGGTAGTGGGGACAGGGATGGCTCCGGGGAGGTGGGCAGCTCTGGGAGAAAGCGTGGGGGACCATTGGCTGTGGCAGCCTCCAGGACATACAGCCGGGTCAGCACATCCTGCCAGCCAGCTTGTCGGGCCAGCAGCCGCACTACTTCTGGGTGTCCATGGATGAGGTGAAAGAGCTGCCAAACCAGAGTACAGCAAATGAGAGGTCATCTGATCGCTTCCCTAGAGCCTCATCCCAAGGTCTTAACAGTGGGGACTCCGAAGACACCCAGAGAGCAGAAGCCATCCCATCACCTCCCCAAGCTTTTCTTTCTTACTCACCTGACGACAGATGTCCAGGCGGACACTGAGGTCAGCCTGGAGGGAGAGCTGTACCACAGCCAACAAATCGGAGAGATTCAGGCCATCTGGGGAAGCGACCTGAGGGACTGCCGCAGCGAGAGAGGACCATCTCAATCCTGACCCTACGTGAACACTCCCTCTTCCCACCAGTCCCATCCCCTGGTAGATGATGGTGGCCCCTCTGCTGGCTCTGTTTTTGGTTGTTGTTTGTTTGTGTGTGTGTGTGTGTTTGTGTGTGTGTGTGTTTGTGTGTGTGTGTGTTGGGGATTGAACCCATGGCCTTGCGCATGCTAGGCAAGCAACCTATCACTGGGATGCACTCTCCCCTTCATCTGACCTGCCTGTTGGTCCCAACCAGGTCATACCTGCCCTTACAAACAGCTTGTAGAGGCCCTGGCAGAGCTGGGGAGAGATGGTTCCTTCAGGCAAGCTGGCAACAAGACCCTGGAGACCACAGTCCCGCAGCCGGAGCCTCTGGCGGTTCCGCTCAGATAAACGCTCATACTGCTGCAATCTTCTCAAGATCTGTGTGAGGGACATCAAGGGACTGTCATCACAGGACATAACACCGTAGGAGAGGTCACTGCACAGGTGTGTGGCTCCAGAAGAGGACTGCATGGCATTATTCACTGGTGCAAAGCTTTCCTAGGTGCTGGCCACGGGCCTTAGTGAATGGGATACGAGGGGACTGGGTATACCTTGCAGACCCTGTCAGCCAAAAGGGGCGGTGACCTTGGCCGCACCAGCAGTGAGAACAGCACCTCGAGGTTCCCTAGCTCCAACAGGAAGATGGTCAAGGGCTCTTGTGCTGGAGAACCCTGAAGGAGGGCCAGCAACAGGTCCAGTGTACCCAACACCTGAGAATACAGAAAGTCACTCTAGGATGGGTTTCCCAGTTAACCCACACAGCTCCCACCCAAACCTCACCACCCCCAACCTCCAGCCTACCTGGCCTTCATCACTGGTGGCTGCTAAAAAGTTCAGCACAACCTGCATGTCATCCACCGGGAAGTTCCGAAACAGGAACTCACGCGCCAGACCCAGAAGGCAAGTCTGTACTGTGCGCAGGTCGTCGGCCGCAAGGGGGCGCTCCCGCTGCGGGCTGGCAGGCCCAACAAGCACAGCCAGAGCGGCAAGATCAGGGAAAGGACAGGTAAGCTGGGACAGTGTGTCATCCCGTCCCCAACAGCCCAACAGTGAGCACTGCTGTGCCAGGCCCCCAACATCCTCCTGGTCCCACCAGCCTAACCTGTAGTGTGTGCGCAGAGCATCCAGGATGAACTGAACTCCATACTTCTTCCGGAGTTTCTGTCTGTGCTCTCGGACTATGCTGGACATGTACTGGATGTGACCTGGGTGGACGTCATCGGGAAGCCTTCTTCACATCCTCCAGGGCAAGACCATGTCCCTGCCACACCTCCCAGGAGCCATCACGTTCCCTTACACAGGGCAGGGCAGAGCTCTGGCCCTTATATATGCCTCCTCAGACTATCTAGGCCCTGTAGCCAGGCCCCTTGCCCAAGCCCCTCACCTACCCAAGCGCACAGCGAAGTCACTGAGGGTCCAGAGGTGAAAGTTGAAGAGTAGATGCTGGTAGAGCAGGTAGAGGAGGGGCCCACTGCTATCTGCAGCCACCTGCTCCATCAGCAGCTGGGCAGACATGAGCACGTTCATATCCATGGCCCAGCTGGGGACCTGAGGGGAGAAGGAGGTGCCAGGGTCTGTCTACCCACTGTCCCAGCCATTCAGTTTCCAATTTTCCCAGCAGCAGGCACGAATAACCGTCCTTGCTCACAGCCTTTCAAAGGCCATTGCCGTCTCTGAAACACACAAGCCTCCACCCCGGACTATGGCCCAGCTTCCCCTGCCACAGCCTGGGCCACCTTCTTACCTACATCCTCACAACCAAACCTGTCCATTCAGGCCCCACTCAGATTCCACTGCCCAGGAGGTCCTCCCCCTGTGTCTCCCCCACCCGCTCAGCAGGCCTCACCTTGCGCAGGAGGGCTCCGATTATGGCAGGCCCCTGGCATTGCACCAGGCTCTCCTGATTCACAGTGTGGCCCTGCAGGAAGTTCCGAAGCAGCAGGAGAAAGGCAGCCACTGCATTCTTCTCCATCCGTTCCTCTGCCAACCACCAGGAAGAGGACAGAGAGGTTGGTCAAGGGCACGCCAGAATCCACAACCTCAAGCACATCCCCTACCCCCCAGGCACACACCAAGACTTTCTCCCCCAAATCCAGGCATGAAGGACACTCACTCACCTGAAGACTTGCCCAGGGGGAGAAGCAGGCCCTGAGTGTTATGGCCTGAGGTCAGTTCGGGTCCTACAAGGTCATGTGTTTCACCTGGACCTGCCTCGGCTTCCTGGGGCTGCACAGCCACTCGCTCCAGCAAAGGCAGCAAGGCACCCATGCCCCCTACACAATTCACCACATCCTGGGAGGAAGGGCCAGGGATGAGAGGACAGTTCCCAGCCAGCATCCTTGCCTAGAAGCCTGGACTCAAAGCATGGGTCTCTGGAGCTAGTCTCCTAAGCCCTGCCAGGGCCCAACTCTCCTCCCAACTAGCCCTGTGTACACTACACACATGCGCACACGTACCTTCACATCCCACATCTCTACGCTGTGTCCTGTCAGGCGGCCATCCAGCCCATGGCCAGGGGACAGGTCCAGACAGATATTGTTCTTACAGGCCTGGGTCAAATGGAGAAGGGAGTGACAGATTGAAAGTGGGAGCCAGAGGGCAGAGCCGGAAGGCACTGAATATTTCCTAATCCCTAAATACCTGAGGAGAATAGTGAAGGAGCAACTTGGCACCAAGCTCATGTAGTTCACCCTCAGGCTTGAAGGGTGCTGGCTCATTGGGCCCTGGAGAGAAAAGGCCAAGCCATTAGACCTCTGGTCAGGTCCTCTGGCCAAACCCTATCCATAGCTTGCCTCCTCCCTGCCTGCCTAGAGGAAGGATTCCCCAGGTTGCCATCTTCCCCGGACCCCTGGGCACCTTGCACAGCTGACATCCTGGAACCGGGACAACAGGGTGGACACTGGGATTGGGTTGGGGGACGACAGACAGCAGGTGCTACTTACCCAGGATACACAGGACCCGAAGGGCAGGTGCTTGCAGGGCTTCATGGAAGATGGCCACGGCCCCCAGCTCACCCTCCAGAGATGTGGGGCTTCCCCATCGAGTGTCCTGGGTGCCTGCAAGGGTGGAGCTGATGCCACCCTCCTGCAGAGGGGCCCCCAGCCCAGGCCCCCAGCCCAGACCTGTGGAGGCCGGAACTGACTGGGAGCGGGTGAGGGAAGGGTGAGTGTGAGACAAGGCAGTAGATGACGTGGGGAGCCCTGTGGTGGTCGTTGTCGTGCGGTGCCCAGCAGAACCAATACAGCAGGAGGAGAAAGGCTGCGGGGTCAGGATTGGGAGACCGGTCAGGTCCCGGCAAAGCCTGGGATCCCACCTATATCCAGCTTATGGTGACTCCCAAAACCGTAACTTACAGTGGTCCAGGCCAAAGACACACAGGAGTTCCAGGCCACATTGGTCCAAGCCCCTCCAAGCCACCCAAGGCCTCCCAAACCCTGCCTGGCACACCTCACTGAGGGAGGGGAAGCGAAGAGGCGCTGTCTTGACCAGATGGCCATCTTTGAAGACATTGACCAGGTTCTGACTGAAGGGCCGGCGCCCAGGCACATGCACGATGGCCACACAGTGCTGGAAGAGAAGCCAGGATGACTCAAGCCATACTTGACTGCTGGTGCTCTCCATGCTACACTGGGCCACGTGAGAAGGGTGGGACTCACCCAGGCAGAATCGGCGAAGGACACTTCGGGCAAGCTCATGGTCATGTATTCCTTCCGTGTGCACACCGCTACCACCAGGGTCCCAGCGGCCGTGAAGAAGGCCTCAAAGCCCGAGCCATTGCTGGTGAAGAAGCTGCGGCAGCAGCAAGCCAGTTGTTATGCCTGCCTCTTCCCGCCCACCCCGGCAGCGGGCCCCCAGCCCTTGGCAGTGACCCACCTGTAGAGTTGTTTTCGCTGGAGGGGCCGGCTGGGAGCTGAGGTAGGAGCTGCCTCTGTGGAGTGCAGACAGAGCCAGGCATGGAAGGTAAAGCCGGGTCCTGGCCATCGCTGCACAGGTGGCACCATGATGCCAGCCATGCTAGGTGTGAGGTCAAAGTAGCGCAGGGCACGCGCAGGACCCCGGTGCCGTGCCATGCCCGACAGTGCTCGGATGACGGCGCCTGCGTGTCGAGCCCTCTGAGGTTCAGTTCCATGTGACTCTGAGTCCAGGCCTGGTGGGGGGCGCAGCAGGCGACGCAGCTCCAGGGGCTGAAGTGACACACGGCCCAGAGCTTGCAGCAATGCTAGCAGCTGCTCCTGGCAGCGGGCTCCCAGGGCTAGCCCTGTGCTAAGTGTCTCTAGCAGATAGCCCACCAGGCCTGCTTGCACACAGGTGGCACGGCTGGCAGGGCAGCTGTCGCAGAGCCACCAGAGCCGCTGTGCCAGAAAGAGGCGCAGCTCAGCTGTAGGCAGTGCTGGGAGCCACTGCATCAGCAGCAGCACTGGCTGTTCATTGCGGATCGGCGGAGGTGGGTGCAGGCTGTGGTCACCCTCCACGGCCTGTAGGTGGAAAGAACATGACAGTCCTGGCTCAACTTTGGCCCCTTGCCAACCTGAGACTTCCTGTTGCCTGCAGCATGGGAAAGCAACATATGCCACTCCATCTTGGTGCCTCGCCAAAGGCGGATGATCAGGACCACTGAAACAAGTACTCAGCACTATTAACTTCCATACTTTTGGCTTGCGGCCTACTCTGGCCAAGCCAACTGCGCGTTTCTGGGATAGCCCTTGAGGTTTATACTGTAGGTGTCTCACCTTAGGGCACTGATTTGTATGGCTGAGACCCAGCTCACATTACACTGGTCATAGTTAAGGGTCTTCCAGGGTAGAAGCCTGCCTCAGCTGCCTTTGGGCCCCAGGCCCCAAGACCAGTCCTCACCATGTTGAGCAGTTCCTGCAACAGCCGGTGAGTGGGGGGCCCGTGGCTCTGCAGGACCTCCTGCAGATGCTGGTAACCAATGCGCTCCTTAAACACCTCCTGAAAAGTAGCAGCACGGAAGTAAGCAAAGCTGTGGGTTCTGTAGCCAACTCACACCCCCGGGTCCCCTTCCCTTCCAGAACTCCTTCGTCAGTTCTGCCTGTAGGTCACAGTACAGAAAGGGACTAGGTCAACATAGAGGATGGAGTAGCCTGTATATTCATCTCAGAAGGCTGCAGATACTGGTCAGCTCACAAGTGTCCCTTCCCTACATGGCCCTGACTCAGAACACCCAACTCCCAGGACACAGCCATGACCACACCCACCCAGCATGTGGAACCACACCCTAGAGACAATGCTGGTCATGTGCTCCCCAGGGAACAGGATTTACAGGCCAGTTTTGGAAACATGAGGACAAGGAACTCCTCCACTGACTCCTGTGGCAGGAAGTCTGGAGTATCCTTACCTTGGCAGAGGGGGAGCCATTCATGATGCAGGTCAGCACTCTGACCACATGGACTGCAATGGCATCTGTGTCCTGGTCCAGCACCTTGGGGTGGAGGGGAAGTCAGGAGAAGTAGCTGCCAGGGTGTCACAGCTGGCAGGACTGGCAGCAAAAGGGTTACAGGGCCAGGTACACCAAGGTCCAGGGCATCTGCTGGATCAGCGACCCTCTGTGAGCACCGGGCCCTCTACCTGTCCCTCGAGCTGTGCTGCCCTGAACTAAAGTGCTCTCGCAGCAGATGGGCAAGATCGCCTCTGGCAAAGAGGCCTGGAAGGAAATGCAGGCTGCGGAGGGCCTCTAGGATGGACCAGTGGTGTGCACTGCCTCTGCGCCCCATCCTGCTCCTCTGGTGGACTTACTGGCCCTACTCCCCACACCCCACCCAAGTCAGACACACACGTGCAAGCAAGCCATCGAGTGTCCCATCACCCGTGATGATTGACAGGCATTCAGGGGTATAGGGGCCATCAATCACAGGGCATTAGAGCCAGAAGAACCTTCGAGACCTCTAAATCCTACCCTGCCCTCCATCCCCTAAATCAGTGAGGATACCGTGGCTCAGCTTAGTTGAGACTGACAGTCGGAGGCATGCTGCTCACTCCTCCGGCCCATTCTGAGGGGTGAGGGGCTGAGAGTTGGATAGCAAGTACCAAGCCATGTCTTAGCTCTGTGGGCTCTTTGCTCCTAGTTCTACCCGGTCCCCTGAAATGTGACTTCAGACAACCCTCCCTTCTCTGGGCCTGTAAACAAAGTCAAGGGTGTGTGGGGTTGCCTTGCCTGATCTGGAGCTGAATGGACAGGTAAGCTCTCAGAAAGTCTATAGGTAATAAACATGAGGCCACCTCATGGAGACTAAGTTACAGCAGAGAGGCTCTGGAGGCTGGGGGTCCAGCACGAGCCCCCACCTGCAGCTTCTACAACCCCTACAGATAGTGAGGCATGCTGCACATTATAAGGAGCCAGGCCTGTTTAGTATCGGAATCAGGAGCCACAGAAGAAATGGCCCCTCAGGGACCCTGCCTTAGTAGGTGATTACAACCAAACCTTAGTGTCTGTACTTCTGTCTCTCCTTTTGAGAGGTGGGAGGTGGGGTAGGTGGTAAAGGGTTTCGAAGGTTCCTTCCAGCCACACCCCAGCACCCAATTCTGACACCAGGTAAGCAGAAGACCACTTCCTGTTCCAGTCTCTAGGACAGAACCTGGGGCGTGGGGGGTGGGTAAGGACATGGGAACACCACCCTTACTTCCAGGTGTGTCAAACATATCTACTCATCCACTGTTCTACAGTACAGGAAATGGTCAAGAAGGAGCCCAGGGGTGGGTGGCCCAGGGAGGTGCTGCCTGAATTGGTCAGCCCCAGGGTGATACCTTCTGGACATCGGGCTCAGTCAGTAACCGGGTAGCCAGGTCACTGTGCCCCTCAGGGGGCGCCCGGGCCTGCAGGTACAGCTGTGAGGAGGGGTAAAGTGGAGGAGGAGACAAGGAGAGGTTAGAGCAGGACTGGAGGGAGCTGCCAGGGCTCTGCACCAGTGGGAAATGGCCTGCTGAGTCCTAACCTAGTCAAAGTTCTCTATTAGAGCAGGGCTGAAACCCAGAGGGACAAACCGTGCCCAGGCCCCAGGCCTCAAGCCCTCCCACTGAACACAGCCACAGCCTTGCTGGCTCTGCAGCAACCTGGGCTGTCTATGAGACGCCCCTCCCTGGTTCCAGGCCTTCCACCCCCGAGGTGAAACCTCACCCACCTTGCTGTTCTGGATGAGGCGAATAAGATGTTCAAAGCAATTATTGCTAAGGAAGGTGGCTTGTAGCACTGGCCGGTCCTCACATGCCAGCATCATGGGGATAGCATCTGTGGAGGGGTCAAAGTCACAGTCCCCTAGGCATCTTAAACACCTCCCCTCCCCTGAGGCCCAGTCCTGCCTTTCCACCATCACATGGTCATTCCACTCCCCGAGGGCCTGGGAGCCCATACTTACTGAGCATATTGACACGCAGGGTGACAAGGGCCTCTTCAGGGCCTGAACTTGGGCTAGCTGGCCAGTCAGCATTAAGAATGCGGAAGTAGCCCTCAAGCAGGGCTCGGAGTTCTGGGCCTCGGGGCGGTGCTCGGCTAGCATGCAGGACATGCACGGCACCCACCAGTGCCTTCAGAGCCAGCAGCCCCTGGCGGTGGTCCTGAGCTGGGCCTCGGTCCCAGCCCCGCACCACACCTAGCAGTCCCTGCACAGTGCCAGCACTCACAGCCACCTGCCCGTTCTCCTGTGCGGGAGGGAAGAAGGCAGTCGGCCCGCTAGAAGCAAGGTGCGGAGAGGGCCGTGCCCTGCTCCACAAGCTTACTGCCCAACATACCTTTCCTCCCGCAAGGACAGCACCGAAGAGATGGAGAAGCCGTGACAGGAACGTGGGAGGCAAGCGTTCTGCATCCAGCAGGCTCTCTGGGTAGTGGGCGGGGCAGGACAGTGTCACCAAGGGTGTAGGACTATGGTTCAAAGGACTGCACAAGAGGCGGAATAGCCCACCATCGGGGTGTGGGGTAGAAGCTGAGCCTAGCAAAGTCCCAACCTAAGGGAAGAGGCGTCACCCTTCTTTGGGTCTAAAATGTCATGGCTCTACGCTAGGGGTACAGGGAGTGGTGCTTGAGGGACATACGGCCCAGTCCCAAGAGCCTAGGCAGCTTCCTAGATCCTTACACCCAAATGTGAGGGTGTCCCAGAGTGACACACAACCACTGTGCTTCCTCAGAGACCCAGGGTTTGGCCTCTCAGATGCAAATCTGTTCCTTCTGCCACTGCAACAGTGGGAGCTTCTGGTACTCTGCTCTGGGGACCAGGCTACATCTACCGATCTTTCCCCTCCCCCACTGGGGACTTCTAGGGGCTTTCACAGCCTTACATGTGGCCTTGCTCCAGCCAAGCTGGACAAGGTACCAGGCAATGAACTAAAACCTAGAAGGCAGAAGGGTCCAGGCCTGAGTCACATGGTGGGGAACAGGTGGGGTTGGGTGGGGATGGGGCCTCCTGCCCTGGGGCTTTTGAGGCAAGACCTGAAAATAAAGTTGCCCCATGGGGGGAGAGGACCCAGGCCAATACCCTAAGAAGGAGTACCTGGTGACATTCTAGGGATTTGGGGATAGGAGTGGGGTTGGAATGAGATAAATCCTGAGGCTATCAGGCTGCCCCTGAAGGGTCCTGCAAATGGGAGGAGACAAATCTAGGTGGTCCTAAGAGCACCTAGGATGTAGAAAATGGAGGCAAGGTCCCCACCTCCACCCCGTAGATCTCTGCTCGCCTGGGGTCATGAACCACTGACTTGCTAAGTGAGCCAAAAGGATCTGCCTTCCTACAGACCTACATGCCTCTGTCCAGCCTCTTCCTGCTCTGAGCACATCAAGTGTTGGCACTGTCTCTCCAATAACAGGGGAGAGAGAAGGCCCAGAAGAGAAGAGCAGAAACAAGTGAACAAATGAAGCCAGGGAGAACAAAATGGTCAGAGGGGCTTGTGTGCTCCACTCCTCCAGCAGGAACGAAGTAGGGGCTTGAGGAGGCTAGAGCCTGGGTGGAGGCTTGCAGGCAGAGAGACTGGACAGGGAATAGAGGTACAAGCGCCTGGGAGAGCCAGGAGAGAGGGAAGATGGGAAATTCAGGGGTCAGGTCAACATCCAACCAGATAGAAAGTCCTCATTCGAGCCTAGGAAAAAATTACTTTGCCCCGCATGTCCTTTCTTTCTTCTCTACCTCTAGACTTCTACTTGACTAGTGGAGGTTCCAGTGTCTGGTGGATGGGATTAGGAACCACAGGAAGGGGACCTAGGTTTGGGGGCAGGACTGGGTGGGGCCTAGGGAAGTAAGGGTGGAGCCTAACCTTGGAAGAAGGCTCCGAATTCACAGGGCAAAGCAGCGGGAGGGAACTTGTATTTGCTCTTCTCCTTGGAGCTGATGACTTCCCTGGGGGTGGGGTGGGGAAGAGTTGGGGTGAAGCCGGGCACTGGGATCCATCAGCTGAACTCTCAACTCTTCTTGGTCAGGTCACAGGTCATTCTCCTCCAGCCTACATGCAGGCTAGTCCTATAAGGCTTTACACCAATGATCCCATCCCTTTCCTTTCCCTGGCCTGCTGTAGGTCACCCTGTCTGAGGGCCAGGTCTCACCCACTGTGCTGGCGCCGCCAGGTCTGGTAGGGGTCAAAGAGCTCTTCACAGAGGAGCAGCGCATGCAGGCCCACATTCTCCAGCTGGGTCCCGTGGCCCTCTTGTGATGGTGGGGATCCCTTCAGCTGCAGTGTGGGGAGAGGAGAGGAGGGTCAGTCAGCCATACCAGCAGCAGCTGTCTTCACCCTATCCAGGCAGGCCCCCTTACCTCAGCTGTCAATCCAGTGAGTAATGCCAGTACACGGGGCACCAGTACCTGGCCCCAACCAGCCTCGACATTCTCCAGGTTCCTGGGTGGGGGAGGGGCGAAGAACAGGACAGGTCATGCTACTGTCTCAGTCTCCCTCACGCCCAGGCACAGGCTTCCATGCCTCTGCCCACCCTCAGAGGACACGAGGGAGAAGCCACCTGCAGAGAATGATGAAGAGCTTCAGCAGCAGCAGGGCCTGCTCCAGGTTGTCCTGGTCTAGCTGCTCTGCTAGTGCGTGTAGAGCATCTAACGGTAGGAGAGGGACATCTGCACCTGCCTCCTCTGGCCTGTAAGAGGGGACAGTTGCTGAGTGCTGAGGACAGCCCTACCTGCCTGGCTCTGGCCTCTAAGCAGATAGAGCCTTACCTTCGAGGTTCCAGAGAGGATAATGAGATACTCTTCTCGAAGGCACCCACAAAGGCCTTCAGCCATTGCTGCAGGTAGCCAAGATCCTTCTGTTGACAAAGGAGTTCAAGAGAATGAGAGGGCAAAGAATCTTGCTGAAGAGAGGGGAGACAGGGATAGACAGGTAGAGTGAACCAGGATAGATGGATTGTAGGTGGAGTGATGGGGATGGAGAAAGGAAGAGGGCCATGGGTCCTGGAGGACAGGAACTTGGAAGGTCAGACCCAGAGGACTGTGGTGTGGACAGGTCACCCCCAGGACCTCATCTGCTTCTCTCCTTGTTCCCACCTTCCTAATGGTTGGGACCCACACAGACAGGCAGAGGAGGAGCTTAAGTGGGGCGTGGCTCTGCTCCACACTAGCGCTGCTGCTGATCTCCCATTCAATAGCCACCGGATGTCTAGCCAGAGCCTTGGATGGTGTCCCGCCCCGCCACCTTCTCCTAGTTCTGCAGCCACCACCTTCTGGAAACGTTCTGGTGCTATGGGTCCTAGGATGCACACCCACTGTTGGACAGGCACCCAAGTCACACTTGTACCCTCACACTACAGCATCCTTAACAGCCCACCCTTGCACTGGAACTCCCACGCACCCTTGCTGTTTACCTGGACCCCAGGCCCCAGAGTTGGTTCCATGGACAAGAGAGGTGGGTAGTGCCTGAGCCCGTGTATGGGTGCCGCCAAGGAAACTATGGTGTGAACAAAAAACGTTTCCTCTGCCCCGGCTGGGGCAGGAAGCGCAGAGTCATGGTGGGGGAGGGCAGGCGCTTCCTCCCAGCAGACCGCAGGGATGTGGAGGGGCCCTGGGGCACCGTGTGCTGCTAAGACACTGTGGGCAAGGGCTGCAGCAGACGCGCTGGGTGCCATCCTTGCTGTTAGGGTGTCAGGTACCCTTCATTCAAAGTACCTGCATTTCCTGACCTGTCTTAAGACCTCAAGCCTAGGGGAAAAAAGCAAGACTTTGCCTGTATCTTTGTCCCTTCCCAGAAGCTGGCCACTTACTTGGATTCCACAGGTCTCTTGCTCAGGTATCCATTTTCCCTCATTTGCCCTAACTTAATGCCTTTTCCAGGACATGGAAGTGAGGTCTGGCCTGTACCTTAGTTCCTCCCCTGAGGTCAATCACCTTTCCCAAGTTAGAAAGGAGACCAGAACTACCGTGGGGAAGGACAAGAGAAACGACTGTTGCAGTCAGTGCTTGCAGGCCTGAGGCTGCTCCTAGGGGCAGGGACCTCACAGAAACTTTATGGAGCAGCAGCTCTCAACCTTTCCAATGCTTGGGCCCTTTAGCACGGTTCCTCTTGTAATCCTGACACCCTCCCCCCGGCATAAAATTATTTTCTTTGCTACTTTAAAACTATAAATTTGCTACTGTTATGAATCATAATGTAAATATCTGTGTTTCCCAATGGTCTTGGGCGCCTGTGAAGTTGAGAATCACTATAATAGAGCACGGCTAGGTTGTTTATGCTGCCTGTGGCTTCCCTGTAACATGGATGGATGCCAGCAAAGCTGGGCAGGCTCCCCAACACCTAGTGGGAACAACTACCCACTGTGTATGTCTTCTTTGCCCATTTTATCGATGATTTATATTGTGTGTGTGTGTGTGTGTAGACCAGAGGTAGTTGTATGATATTGTTCTCATTCTTGACCTTATTTTTTGAGACAAGGTCTCTCATTGAAGGAGAGCTCACCATTTGAGCTACAGGCTAGGTAGAGAGCCCCCAGGGCCTGCCTGTTTCTGACCCCAAGCACAGGGTCACCGACATATGAAGCCATGCCCAGTCGGTACATGGGTTCTTAGGATCCCAATTCAGGTCCTCAGGCTCATGTAGCCAGCACAGAATCATCTCCCCTGACCTGGTTTTTATTGTTGTTTCTGCCTTTTGAGACAGGGTCTCACAGAGACCCAGCAAGCCCTGACCTCTAGGTAGCTGAGGCCACTCTTAAGTGTCCTGACTCTACTTCCTCAGAACTGGGATTACAGGCATTCACTACACAGACCAGTTCTTTTGGCAAAGCCCGGGCAACCCAGAGAAGGGACCACAGACATCAAGAAGAAGGACTTACTGTGACTTTCTGTCTGTCCTGTTACCTTTGTTGACCTTTCCAAGCCTTCCTGGCAGTCTCCTTCCCGATCAACCAGGAGACCAAGGTGTCCAGTCCACCTGAGAAGGCCAGGTTGGACCTGAAGTGTTACCTCAAAGGCTCGTGTGTTGAAGGCTTGGTCTCCAATGCAAAAATGTGGGGGTTTTGTTTGTTTTTCAAGATGAGGTTTCTCTGTCTAGCCCTGGCTATCCTGGAACTATCTTTAGATCAAGCTGGCCTCGAACTCACAGAGATCTGTCTGCCTCTGCCTCCCAAATGCTGAGACTAGAGGCATGCGCTCAGCTCCAGTGGGGTTTTAGGGTTTTAAGTAACCGGATTACGGACGCTCTAATCTTGTCGGTGGATTATTATTGATAGGATTGTAATCTGAGGGGCTACAGGGAGGGGTGGAAGTGCCACAGTACCTACCCTTGCAAGCTCTATCTTGTCCCTGTGCACTTAGAGCTGACCTGTGCATACTCTTTCCACCCTCACCCCACCCACCTCCACCCTTTCTGGCTGACAGAGGTGAGGCAGCTTTCTTCTGCCATGCCCTTCTGTCATATCTCTGCTTGTCAAAGGCATAAGAGCAACAGAGTCGGAGAGCCATGGATGGAGACATCCAAGACCACAAGGCACAATAACCCTTCCTTCCTTTAAGGTGGCCGCTCTGCCATTTTATCAGGGATGGGGAGTGAGTACACCAGGGCTTCGCAAGCGTTTCCTCTGAACCCGAACCCGGTACAGGTGGGAAGTGGGAAGCCTCAGAGAAGATCCAGTACCTTGGCTCCAGCTACACCTTTCAGGATAATGGAGCCAAATCTTTGCTGTAGGCCAGGGAAGCTAGCCATTTGTCCCTTAACTTGCCTCAATGGCCTCATAGGTCCCTTCTGGTTTCAAAAATGTCCCAGCATTGAGCTGGGAAGATGGCTCAGTTACAATGTTCGCATGTAAGCACAAAAACTCAAGTTTAGACCCCAACAGTACAAAAAGAGTCAGGGTCAGAGTGCATGTTCTAACCTCCGCAAACAGAGGCAGAAGCAGGCAGGTCCATGGAGCTGGAAGGCCAGCTAGCCACACTGAAGCTCTGGGCTTTAGCTATAGTGAGAGACTGTCTCCGAAAATAAGGCAGTGCAAAAGTCAACCTCTGACCTCCATGCACACACATGCACACACACACACACACACACACACACACACACACACACACAATATTCCAACACTGTCTTCCCTCTTCTATCCCTAACTACCTCTAGTCAAACCAGTTTTCTTTCACCCAAAATATGGCTACCTAAATCCCCAAACAGTCCCTTCTCCACCCCTGCTCAGCCTGGCCCTCTAGGTCCCTGGTGCAGCCAAGGCCTGGTCTCTGTGCCCAAATTACCCTCTGGCCCAGGCTTCTATACCCCACTTTATCCCACACTATCTCAGTGATGTAGGATTGGGGTACTTAAACAAGATTTCCTATCTTCTTCAAGGACACTCCAGCTTTCTATCCCTTGAACCATCATACCCTTGGCCTGTCTTGTCTCCAGATTGGGTTGAGCCAGGTTCAGGGAAAGCCAATCAGGGCGGGCTTCATGGACTTGGAAGGGGCATGGAAGAGTCTCAAAAGCACTGAACAAATAATAGGAGTAGTTGCCTGTCCCCTTCTTCTCCCGAGGAGGCCCCAGGCCAGCTCTGACCTGAATGCCATTGCTTGAAGCTACAGTGCTAAATATCAGAGTTCTGACAGAGGCAGGGTCAGAAGGCAGGGCAGGGCAGTGGGCAGGACCAAGATGGTTGTGCTGCCTGTGACAGGGTCCAGAGCCTGAAAGTTGTGGTTCTTGGGGCTTTGCATCTGTATTCCTATCTCAGAGCCTCTGCCTCATTGGCTCCTTCCAGACCTTTCCAGCTCTGAACGGGACCCTTAGGATGGATGAGGAACAACCATGTAGGCCAAGCCCCCCAAGAGCCCATCAGTCCAGTCGCTACTCTGGTGGAAGAGGCTCTACCCTCAGAGCAAATCAATGATCTCCTCTAACATCTGAGGCTCCGCATATGTGCTGTCCCTCACCTCCAGTCTTGCTCCCCAGACCTCCATGTCCAAGGGCTTGCTGTTCCCATCCCACAGGGCTGTATACACTTTATTTTCCTTGTTTCTCTTCAGAAACGCCCTAAAGCAAGACCACAACCTTTTGAAGACACAGCCCATTGCTGTACAGGTAGGGATTATTAATTACTAATGGAACTGGTGGCTGAGGGTATGAGATTTGGACCCAGGTCCTGTTTAAGCACTGGGTAGCTTGCTACATAACATAAAGATCTCTGAGCCTCAAGTAGCTTGATTATTTTTTTTTTCTGGCTTCAAATTCACAGCGAGATCTACCTGCCTCTGCCTCACAAGTACAGTGATTAAAAGAGTACACCACCGTGCCCAGATTCAACTATCTCTTGAAAAGACTCTTTGCTTAGTGTCCCCCCTATCACCCAGGGACTCTGGTCAGCCCAGATTCCTGGCATTCTAGGTTTATGAGTGAAAGCAAGAGGCAGCCCTTGGCTCAGTGCAGAGTTGAGGCCTCCAGGGCAATCCCAGCTTGCTGCCTTGTGCAGGGGAGGTAGAGTGTACTTCCCAGGGAAGAGTTCCAAGCAGTAGGGAGAGCAATCACAGCTAAATACTGGGTGATTCCCTTCAGTCAGAGCTACCTCCACCCCCAAGAATAGACAGGAAGAACTAGGATTGGATAGGTCTGGACAACACAGCTTCTCAAGCCTAAAATCTTCCATACAGCATCAAAGAGGAGACAGGACAATGTCAGGCCAGAGGTGGCTTCTAGCTACATTATAAGAACTGCAGCCCTGGGATGAAGCTGGAAGATGGCAATTTTTCTGGGGGAGCAGAAGCAACTGAGGAAAGTGCCTGGGTGTCCAGACAGTCTCTGGCCCCTTACCTGAAGCACAAAGAGGAATGGACCTAATGGTCCCCATAACACCCTTCATTCTTCCTTGTGCTATCACTATGGAAACAGAATTTCCTGCCATGGTCTCCATAGTAACTGAGTCTGTTTCCATGGGGATTACACACTTTCCCATCAGCTTCTCAGTTATCATAACCACCTCAAGGCTACCAGCCTTTCCCCCTAACCCCAGGCTCTATGCTAATCTTTCTATCATTAAAGTTCCTCCTCCTTAATTGTTGCCTTAGCAACAAAAGCAGGGAGAAAGAGACCAAGAGCTGGGTATATATGCTCTTTTAAGAAAGTCAATAAGAGGGGCTGGAGAGATGGCTCAGAGGTTAAGAACACTTGCTGTTCTTCCAAAGGTCCTGAGTTCAATTCCCAGTCAACCACATGGTGGCTCAGAACCATCTATAGTAAGATCTGGTATTCAGGCAGAATGTTTTATAAATAATAAATAAATCTTTAAAAAAAAAAAAAAAGAAAGTCAATAAGAGCCAGGCAGTGGTGGTACATGCCTTTAATCCCAGCACTTGGGAGTCAGATCTCTTAGGTCAAGGCCAGCTTGGTTTACTGAGCAAGTTGCAGGACAGCCAGGGCTACACAGAGAAACCCTGTCTTGAAAAACAAGACCAAACAAACAACAGAAAGAAAGTGAGGTATCTGGGAACCCAAGTCAGTAAAGCACCTGCGGCATAAGGGAGTTCAGATTCTATAGTGCCCACTGAAGCCAGGGTACAAATCCACAGCCTCAGCTCTAACAGGGGAGGCACAGGATATGACTGCAGGCAGATCCCTTAAGCTCACTGGCCAGTCTAGCTTAACCATGAAGTGGAGATCTGGTGAGATGGCTTAGCAGGTAAAAGCTAAGTCACCAAGTGACAGCCTGAGTTCAGTTCCTGGGACTGACATGCACACACATGTGCACATGCACGCGAACACATACACGTACGCACACATGGTAAACTGAGGTCCAGGAAGAAATAGGACCCAGCAAAGGATCTAGAGGAAGAGAGGCCTGGTCAGGTTTACATGAGACAAGGGAGATCATGGGTCAAGGATAAAAGACCAGGGAGAAAGGTGGGCAAAACTAAAGAGCATCTACTCTAACCTAACCTATGAATCCCTCCTCAGGGGCACAGTTGGAGAACTGGGTTCCCTATCCTGCCAGGCTCTTTCTGACCCTCAGCAACCCTATCAATAGGGGGTATGAGAGGGTGAGCAAGACCACTGCTCCAGCCTGCAAAGGGGCTGTTCATTTACATACTATTTTGCATTAACCTTTACTTGCTTCCCAAGTGCCAGCATGCCAGGTGCTGTCCCTGGTCCTTGAGGACATGCTGGTGGGTGTTCTCATGCTTCTCCTCCTCCTTCTTCAGACAGGGTCTCACTCTGTAGACCAGCATGGCCTGCAACTCAAAAGAGATCTGCCTGCCTCAGCCTTCTAAGTGCTGGGATTAAAGGTGAAATGGGGGTGTCAGAGGGAGCATGAGAGTGATAGAGGCAGGAAGAGGGAGGGAGGGAGAGGAAAGGAAAGCGAGAGGGGAAGAGGGAGGGAGGGAGAGAAAGCCATGCTATGCCACCATGTCTGACTGAAAGCTTGTTTCTTGGATTTCCCATAGTTATGGGCTCATTCCTGTTGTTCCTGGCCTTCACCCCTCAAAAATCCCAACTCTGCCTGCTCTGGGATAACTTCCTTGACTGGTCGTTACCCTGGGCATCTTCTCAGCCAGTCATTTAGCTGACACCAGGGAACACTTACTAAAGGTTAGGTTCCAGGAAGCTGTGGGGTGGCGAGCACGATGAAGGTGAAGACAGGCTCCAAGCAGATGAAACAACAGGTGTGGTCTCAGGTAACAATCTACCTGAGACTTCCTGGCCACAAGACTAAATGATGACTAAAACAGTCTTGATGACCTTGCCTTGGTTTCCCTACGAGGAACCTGAGGAACTCCAAAACTGAGTAATATCCAGGGCCACTCTGAAAATGACCCTCCCTCTATCTTTTCCAACAGCCCACTAAAAGGGCAGGGTCCATGTAGATTAGTGAAGGCAGGTCTAAAGCTGGGGTCTTTTAGGAAAAAGGAAGGGCAGGAACTGGGGTGCTTTCCCCCTCTGTCCTCACCCAGACCCACAACTGGGGAAACAGGTTTGCCAGCAGATGGTAGCTCTTGCCGCTGAAGGGAGGGGCCTCCTGTGTTGCTGGCTGGCTGGCTGTGGACTGACAAAAAAAGGTCTCTTTTCTTTCTTTTTGAGGCTAGTCTCAAAAGTCTTTAGCCCAGATCGGCCTCAGTCTTTTGACAATCCTCCTGCCTCAACCTCTCTCATGCTGGGATTACAGGCATGTGCCATCATTCTGGGGCTCTGAGGATCTCCTAACACATGTCAGCTCCATCCTTGCCTTACATAGCCCACAACACAAACACAGTGGGTCCCTAGGAGCACTGTCTCTCCTTGGGAACCCAGCACCAAGGGGTGGGACAGTGTTCTCCGAGCAGGCAGGAAGGCTGCACTGGGAGGCAGCCTGGCTTCCTCTCCCCAGGCAGCCTGGCCCCACCCGACTCCTGGGTTTGCTCTCACATCCTGGATTTATTTGTTGGCTTGGTCCCAGGCTGCCCCCTGCCTGTCCAGCCGGCTTGTGCCCCATACCTAAGCCCTCTGGAAGGGGGTGGGAGCACAGCAGCCTGCAGCTGCAGCCACTCAGCTCAAGACCATACAGCCCGGAGACTGTAAGTGTGCAGTCCTGGGAGGCCAGACCAGGACATCTCCAGCAGCCACCACCCAGCCCGAGAACCCAACGGTGACATCTCTGCAGGTTCAGCAGCAGCTTCAAGCTCTCCTCACCCGGTCATCTTGCTATGGACAGGAGGCAGGCTTTTCTGACCTACACCAGCCATAGGGCCTCCCTCTCCACGAAGCCCAGGCGGCCTGAGGGCAAAATGGTGTTGATTTTACAGACAGGGAAGAAGAGGCTTAAAGGTGCAATGAGCTTGGACTGGGTCACCGTCGGGGGAAAGACTACTACATGCCAGCAGCCCAAGACCACAGAAGCTGTGGCCCCTCAGGCTTAGACCTAAGAGATAGACTAACTAGCCTCTTCAGAGGGCCAGGGCTGAGCATGAAGTCTCCCCATATCCCTGCTCTCCCAGTGACAGGCTGTTCAGGGACACACAATGGACCATTGTGCACAGGGCACACCTGAGCTAGGCACCTAGTGCCAAGCAGGTGCAAGGCGGGAGGCGTAACCCCACGATCACTCCCTGCTTCCAGGGCAAGAATGAAAGTGGAGCTTCTAGATTTTGAATCACGAGAGTCACAGTCCCTCCCCTCCCCTTCTGGTACCACCGGAGGCAGCCTGAAACGTGGGTCCTTTGCAGACATCCTTCCTGGCTTCACCTCCCGACCCTGCCCCACAGCAGAACGAAGGTAGGCTAAGGTCGCCTCAAGTACAGCAAGAGCTCATCACTAAGTACTTCTCTGGAGAAGTCTGAGGTGACTATCGTCTGACTGTAAGGAGTGTCACCTGCCGGGTCCCTCAGAACACTTGACATTCTAGCCACGACCACCTATCGCGAATGCGCCCCTCAGGCGAAACGGTCTATAAGCAAACTGAGTCCCTTTCTTTCCAGATCTCCTGTTACCCGGTTGTGAGAGGGGTGAGGAATAAGTGACTGGCCAGGGCAACTGAGGCTGCGCGGTTTCGCTGGGGACTTGCCGTACAGTGCGCGCCTGCGAACGCGGTCCCGCTGGCACACATGTCCGAGGCAGCCCGCCGGCCAGCGGCACGCACGTGTGAGCGGGGCTGGAGCCCCGCGCGCGCGCCTGTCTGCGGCCCGGAGGGGGGCCGGACGCAGGTGCAGCAGGCTCGGCGCGCGCGGATCTGGGGGCCCGGCGGACCAGGGGCGGGACGGGCTCACCTGCGCGTAGTACAGCAGCCACAACTCGTAGAGCCGCTCCGAGGCGGCCATGGCCTGACCCGGCTCTGGCCCAGCTGCGCGCCACCTGTCGCCGCCTCCTCCGCGCCGCCCGCCGGCTGCCCCGGGCCAGGCCCATGGGCGGGAGGGCGTCACTCCGGGGCGGAGCGGCGCTGCACTGCTCGGGGAAGTCCGCCGCTCTCGATCCTGTCGCGCTCAGTCACCAAAGTCTACGCGCCCCTCCTCCGCCCGGCCGACCACAGCCTGCCTTCCTACCCTTGGGTGTCTGTCAAGGCGGCGGCCACCGCCCCGCCTCTCCTAGGACTGTGCAAAGGGCGGGGAGTCGGGCTGGAGGAGGAGCCTGAGGTCAGGGCGCCCCGGGAAGTCGCGCGGAACCCCGCCCCTCGCAGGCAGAGTCCCTGCAGAGCCAGTGCCCGGACCTTTACAAACTAGATCCCGGTGAGGGCTTCCTGAGTTGTTCATCGGGTACAGAATCTATCGGACTTGGAGTTATCGCTATTGCAGGAAGGGACTGTGGTGTGCGCGGGGATGACTAGGGCCTTCAGCAAATACTGATAATAACCTAGTCCATGAAGAGCACTTGTGGTGGTAACTCCGTGCAAGGTTCCGTCCTAAGAGCTTTATGGAAGACAAGTGCCACCTTTCAGTTCTTGTTGAGTGCTGAGCTGGCCGGCAAGAATCACCAGCCGACTGAGGACAAAACGTGCCTTCAAGGAGCTGCGTCCTTCCACTGGGCAGACCCCTACCAATCTTAGGATACCTCTGGCCCACTCTCTCTAGGAAGCCTTTCAAGTGCTCCATTGGTGGCAACCCCACCCCCACCCCTCACAGGGCCCAGCTTGTCCTCTTTTGTTCCTTTGACCTGAAGAAGGTGTGTGCCTCATGCCTGTTTTAATGAATGGGGAAACTGAGGCCCAGAGAGGCTGAATGAGGACTGCAGGGGCAGCAGGAACAAGGAATCTAGGCCTGGCTGAATCTTTCCTGGGACACTGTTGCCACCACTCTGTCCCTTTCCTTGTGCCCAGACTTCTTGTGAAGTGAGGGAGCCCCTGGGGTTCTCTGTTAGGGGTAGGGGAAATTTCACTAGGTCCAGCCAGCTATTGGTCCTAGGAACTGACCAGTCTAGAGTGCCCTAAATCTTAGGTGGCCAAGAGAAGGCTGCATCCCTGTCCCTGTCCTGTTTTGTGTTCTTGGAGTGGATGGCTCTTTCCCTCTGGCCTTTGTTTCTCTCTTGCCCTATGCATCTTAGTCTGAGCTTACATTTCCTAAGCATGGAAGGTCCTAGACAGAACCAGGTTAAAGCCAGTGAGGTTAGGGGGCTGTGGCATTTGAAGGGAGCTGGGAGGGAAGATCATTCACCTGTGGGCAGACATGGAGCAACGCTGCTAACGCAACAGTCATCTCCTGAGAAAAAGAGTAGGGAAGAGGCGGTGCATGGCTCTGTGACCATCTGCTACAGTCACCTTTCTTTCCTTCTCTCTTTCTTTCTTGAGACAGGATTTCATGTTGCCCTTACTGTCCTGGAACTCGCTGGTCTAGAGAGACCAGGCTGGACTGAAACTCACAAAGATCAGCCTGCCAAGTGCTGGGATCAGAGGCGTGCTCCACCACCGCCCGGCCAGTCAAACTGTTTCGACACTGGGAGGAATGAGTAGTTCTGGAGCTCTTACTTGGCCTTGGTTGATGTTTGCTCTTATGCAGAGAAGGTGGCCTGAACCTGAGTATTCTGCCGCTCCAGAAAGGGAGGAGAGATCGTTCTTGAAGTCAGAGAACAAGGCCATGCAGCCAGGCCTGGAACTGTGCAGGTCTGGAGCAGAGAGTGGACAGCGAGGCTTAGGAGCATCAGGCAAGTCCGAGGTGCGACTGGCCGCTGTCTGTAGAGAAGGGAGAGGGTGATCTCAGAGTGAGATGGGAATGAGGGTGGCACGGGAAGGTTTCTGGGTGTTTGTTTGGAGACGATGCTTTAAGCAAGGTTTCCCTACGTAACCCAGACTAAACTGATCCCAATGTTGCTGTCTCAGCATCTGAAGTGCTGGAATTACAAACATGCACCACCACACCCGGCTCAGGGAATGTCTCTAAAGGCATTCCCTCCTTTTCAAGAATCGCCAACCAGTGGATGAGAACGGTTAAGCCTTCCAAGAGGGCAATCAGGAGAGCCGGGTAGTGATTAGGCAGAACCAGAGCAATCGACTCACTCTATTCTCTTCCTTTCAGGTCTGATTCTACTTGCTTTCTCACTGATAAGTGTCGGACAAATCGAACCTTAACGCCTTTCCCTGAACCCAGCCGGCTCACTGGCAGTACAGGTTGCTCCAGCTCAAAGGGCGTAACCTCCTGCAGCAACTCAGCATTGATTGGCTCTCGGGGCTTCCGGCGCTCCAATCTCGCCCTTGGATTGGCCATACGACATTCTTCTACTCACTGGGCCTGCGCGGGGCAGGGGGGCAAGGAAGGGGCTTCGGGGAAGATGGCGGCCGCTTCTGCCGGTGTGGGCCGCCTCGAGGAAGAAGCGCTGCGACGGAAGGAACGGCTGAAGGCCCTTCGGGAGAAAACAGGTCGTAAGGTGAGGAACGCGGAGCGAGAGCTGCAGGCATGGCAGCCGGCATTGGGGGTCAGTGGGAGGGCTGAGGGCTACCCGGGAACCACTATGGCCAGGAGTGCGCGTGCGCGGGCGAGTGGCGCATGCGCGATAGGACGGAGCTCGGTCCGCTGCTGATAGGCTCGTTTCTTAGGTCCAGGGGCGGACCGCGCGCGCGCGTGCGCTTTGGGCAGTGGCTCTCGGTTGACAGCCCAGTTCTCTCCTCCGTGCTAGCTGTTACCGTGTTTCGATTTTACCTATTTGTTGGGTTCGGCGTGTTTTTGTTTGTTTGTTTTTTACGGTGTTTGGCTGGCCCCCAAACGTCGAGCCGGCAAAAGTCCAAAAGATGTCTGGGTAAACTGCAAGGAGGGAAGGCTCCCTCTCCTTTCCCAGCTGTCTTTCTAGTCCTTTTCGTTACCAAGTGCGGAAGCACCGCCGTTCCTTCCTTTCGCTGTCCACCGAGATGGCCAGATTCGTCTCTACTGGTCTTTCCAAAGTAATGGGAGAGTGAGAACTCTGAAACTGACTGTTGGTGTTGGCCGTGTCACTAGAATTGTTTCATGTCCCTAAGTCTGTTTTTGTTTTGTTTTTCCCCACTTCTACATTAGAGGAATAAATAACACCTTCAACTTTACGCGTGTTATTTTGAAATATAATAGGGAAAATCAATAACGAACGGCCTGAGAGGCTGGAAGTTGTTGGCTATGTTTTATATAGGCAAAAAAAAAAAAAAAACAAAAACAAACAAACCCCGCTGTCCCTCATTCAACAAAATGAAACAGATTTGCCAGAGGTGGGGGAAAACCATAGACTCCACTTCTGATTTAATAAAACCCAATTGTTCAGCCTCGGTTGGCTTTTGTTTTCCTCTAAGAATAGCTGTCTGACTTGCCTTGTACTATACTGTGAGAAAGCGAAAGAGGAAGTAGTTGAGAGTGAAAGCTGGCTTCTGCTTGGTTGGCCGCCCTTGAAACTGTCTGAAGAGCCTGACCAAGGGAAGCACAGGCCAAGCTCTTCTCCTCATCTGTCACTCCCTGTGTCACTCTTGAGGCAGGCTCTCTCCTTGAGAGAGCTTGTTGAGGTTACAGCTGTATGGCACCTGGCTTTTAAACGGCTTCAT
>NW_026586383.1:871393-892459 GCF_907164565.1 Psammomys obesus
TTGTTGAGGTTACAGCTGTATGGCACCTGGCTTTTAAACGGCTTCATGGGTGCTAGGGATCCCAGAACTCAGCCACAGTCAAACCCCCCCCCCCTTATTTTTAAACTCTTTTGTGGTGCTGGGGTGAAACCCAGGACCTTGTGAATGCTACCCAAAAGCTCCATTTCTGGGCTGATTTGTTAACTTGTTTACTTACTAGGTGTAAATCTATTCTTTTGTTTGTTTGTTTCTTCATGAGTCGATTTAGATAGTTTGTGTTTTTCTATGAATTTGTACATTTCATATAGATTATCCAGTTCTCTGACACACTAATTGCACTTTCCTTGGGTTAAAATTTCATAGTTCTGGTTTCAAAAGTTTTTGGCTTATTTCTAAAAAGTTTGCATATGGGAAGTGTACAGCCTCTGCATTAGAATCAAGAGCTTACTATTGGTCCTTGGGGTTTCCTCTCATTCTCTTTAAGAAGTGGGGGCTGGAGAGACAGCTCAGCAGTTAAGAGCACTTACAGATGATCCGGGTTCAGTTCCCAGTACTCCTGTGACTCCTCCAGTTGTCTATAACTCCATTTCTAGAGGATTCAACACCCTCTTCTGGCCTCCATGGGCACCGACTGCATGCACTGCACATACGTGTAGGCAGGCAAACACACATATAAAATAAAAAAATGAATAAATCTAAAAATAATATAGAAGTAAGTGTAAAGCTCCCATCTTTACTCAGAGTTTTTTACCTTTTGCCTATCCATGGGCTCTTTAGGAGGAGGTGGAGGGTAGTGGTTTTTAAGACAGGATGCTTATATCCTTGTCTGGGCTGGAACTCAGAGATCTGCCTGCCTCTGCCTACCAAGTGCTGGAATTAAAAGGTGAGTGGCAATAGGCCTGACCCTTTCCGTAGGCTCTTAATTTTGTTGTTCCCTTCCCAATTTCCAGTCCCTATCTTGATTAGAAAAGGGAAGTTAGAATTTTATATTTTATTTTTCAGTTTGTGTAACAAAACGTTTAGTTTGATTCCAAATGGGTCATTGGAGCTGGCCGCAGTTTCTTTAGCAGGAATATATACTGAGCACACTGTGTGCAGGCTTCAGGCACTGGAGCAGCGGAGGGGAAAGCAGCCTCTTCCAGCTTCCTTCTGTTTAGCTGGGGTTTCCATAAATACCAAGTACACTGTGTCTAGTGTTAGATGGAGATGCCCAGTGGAGGAAAAGCAGGAGAGGGAGCTGGAAGTTCCCGGAGCCTCAGGCTCTGCTTGTAACCGCAACGGTTCCGTTTATTACTAAATGCAACAGCATTTTCAGGGTTAACTGGGTGAGGGTATCACCAGCCTAGCTTATCTTATCTGGTCTTGATGACAACTCGATAAGTCAGTGGGAGGACAGACAGTTTTACTGTTAATTTATGGGTAGCAGCTCAAGCCAGTAAAGGTTAGGTTATTTGCCCAGGATCCCATGACTAAGACCAACTGACCATTAAAGGAAGGAAGGAGAGACCCTGAGAAGAGACCCTGGTAGCTCTTTTTTGTTTGTTTGGTTGGGGTTTTTGTTTTTGTTTTTTTCTTTGTTTTTTTTGAGACAAGGTTTCTCTGTGTAACAACCCAGGCTGTCCTGGAACTTGCTTTTTAGACCAGGCTAGCCTCAAACTCACAGAAATCCTTCTGTATCTGCCTCTGCCTCCCTAATGCTGGGCTTAAAGCCATATGCCACCACTGCCTGGTTGTTGATAGCTTTTTTCACACTGAATTTTTACCTTTATTTTTTTGTGGTACTGATGATCAAATTTAGATCCTCAAACCAGTTAGGCATTTACCACTCCGCTGAGCTGTATATTCCTAGCCCTCTCATTCTGAGACAGGGTCTGATTAAACTGGCTTTGGACTCATTCTGTAATTCAGGCAAACCTTTTGAATTCACAGTTCTCCTGCCTCAGCCTTCAGAGCAGTTGGGCTTACAGACCTATGCCAGTAAACACTGCTGCTGTTGCTGCTCTTCCTCTTCCTCACGGGACTGGAAGTGGCTGCTGAGATAAGAGTGAGTTTGGAAACTCCTTACCATATAATCTCTCTTATTTTTCTTTTGTGGTGCCAGAGACAGAGGGGAATAGAGCTCAGCTCTTACGTATTCTAACCATATACTCTACCGTTGAGCCTCAGTGTGCTCTGTGGTACATTATGGGTGTTGCGAATTATCTGATTTTTAACAAAAATTGTGTAGGAGAAATGGCCTAGTTGGCAAAGCATGTGAGGACCTGAGCTCAAATGCCCATAAAACCTACCTATAGCCCAGGCCCAGCTCCTCTCCTGGTGCTTCTACAGTGAGCTGAGAACAGGAGAGTCCTCAGAAGCTCACGGAGCAGCAGCCTGGTGTACACAGCCCTGAGCTGTATCTAACCTCCATGTGTCCACCAGGGCACACTGTGCCTGTGCTTGTGCACTGGAAAGCACAGACACCCCACCCCCAAGATAAAAACACCAGCTCCTGCCGACTCTCCTCCTCTGCCTCCAGCTCTTTTTAGGAATGCTAGATTATAGGCATACACTTCTATATCTGGCGTTTTTTACTTGGGTTCTAAGAATGTAACTCACATTATCAGGTTTGCATGACAAATGTTTTACCTACTGACTCAGCTCCTAGATTTTAAAGCCTTCTTAGTGGTGTGAAATTGAGAGGCATTTGTATTACCTGAAATTTTAAATTGTATGTCAGATTTTGAATTTGTATCATTTTTCAAATTACTTGTGTTTCTTTCTTTCATGGTGCTGGGCACTACAAGACATGGCTTGTTCTAGCCCACCTTCTGCTGTTGAATGGCTGCAGTGAATTTGTGTTTTTGCAGTTGCCACTACTGCCAGCCAACCTATAGCTTTCCAGCGAGAAAGGGTAAGGGTAGGTTAAGTGAAGAGGCCTCACTCCCATAGCTTGTACATTGAAGATTGCTCTCAGGTCCAAGGCAGTAAAACAAGTGGATACAAAAGGCATGTAAGGTGTGCCTGCTACTGGAGGGGTGAAGAGGTTCGCCCCAGACCTGGTACTGTGGTGCTCAGGGAGATGAGATGCTCTCAGAAGTTCAGTGAGCTTATCTACAGTTTCCCACCAGCTGGTGTAAGAAATCATTCAGGACTTCAAAACTGATTTGTGCATCCAGATTGTAACCGTTGGTGCTTTGCAGATAAGATGGAGGAGGTGAGGCCTGTCTGCCTGGGCGTCTTTGAAGATACCAGCCTCTGCTGTCTGTGCCATATCTGCAAACATCATGCCAGAAGACACCCAGCCACCATATAGGCAGAGAATAAGCTTAAGAATCCACAGTAGAGGCTGAAGAGATGGCTCAGCAGTTAAGAGCACATACTGCTCTTGCAGACAACCTGGGTTCGGTTTCCAGCACCCATGGGGTAGCTAACAGCTATCCACAACTTGAGTTCTAGGGGATCAGGCACCTTCTTCTTACCTGAAGGCACCAGACATATGTGGTATAGACATGCATGCAGAAAAATACTCATGCATAAAATAAAATAAAAATAAATTTTGGAAAAAGAAAAGAAAAAGGAGGGCTGTAGTCTTGTCACAGCTTCTCTTTTCCTGCCCCATTGCTGGCTTCCTTTCTGTCACATTTTGTATGTGTGTGGTAGACTATATAAACCGTGAAACTTGCCGCTTAACTCTCTTCAGTTGCACTAAGTTTATGCAGTAACCATCACTACCGTCTCCAAAGCTTTTACCAACTTCTGCAGGAACTCTGTATCTGTTAGGCAATAACTCACCGTTTCCTTCACTCCAGCGCTGCGAGGCTTTCACTTCCCTGCTCAAGACACTTCATTTAAATAGTGTGTGCCTGTTGTATTTGGCTTACTTTGCTTAGCAAAAGTACACACTTTCTCTTTTCTCCTTTTGTAATTAGTATTATGATGGGGTTAAGGTGTGCAGGGAACAACTCTGTGGAGTCAGTTCTTCTCCCACCTTGATTCCTACTCAGGTCATTGGGCTTGCATGGCAAGACCTTTACTATATTGCAAGCCTAGTAGATACAGATGTTCAGTCTCATTAATAGCACCAAGCATCAGGATTCTTTTTAAGGCTACATAATAGCATACCTTGCACTTTTGTGGACTGAACCCATGCTAAGCTCATGATCTGCCCCCGAGCTTCATCCCACTGATTCTGACTCTCATTTTATTAACCATTAATCCAGTGATAGACACCTTTGGACTGTTGTGTGGTGTTAGTGCTTCTGGATACATACCGTGGAATGCAGTTACTGACTAATCACTAATTTCTGTGTTTGTTTTGTTTCTAAAGAGAGGGTCTGAGAGAGACTAGCCTTAAATTTGCTATTGGTATTACCCAGGCAAACTTCAGATTCAAGACATCGCTGCCTCAGCCACCCAAGTACTGGAGTTCTAGGCATGCTCTGCTTTCTCTTTTATTTCTTCATGTTAGCCTCAACAGCTGCACCGTTTCATCCCCCACCAGGGACACATGAGGGTTCTGATTTTTCTCCACATCCTTGTGAGCTTACATTCTCTCTTCTCTCTGTCTCTCTCTCTCTCTCTTTCTCTTTCTCTTCTCGCTCTCTTTCTTTCGAAACTATACCAATCTATAGCAGGTGTCTTGTGGGTTTGATTTGCATTTCCCCAGCAATTAGTGATGTTGAACATCTGTGCTTGTTTGTTATTTGTATATCTTTTTTGGAGAAATGTCCGTTCATGTCTTGGGCCATGTGATTTTTGTTGTTGTTGTTGTTGTTGGTTTGTTTGTTTTTCGAGACAGGGTTTCTCTGTGTAGCCCTGACTGTCCTTGAGCTCTCTCTGTAGAACAGGCTGACTTGAAACTCACAAGTGCTGGGATTAAAGGTATTCCTCACCGCTGCCTGGCAGGTCATGTGATTTTAATTAGGTTGTCATTTGCTGAGATAGTTGAGTTTTCTATATATTCTGAATATTAAATCTTTACCGGGTTGGAGATTTACTCATATATTTTTTTTTCACTCCCTGGGTCTTCTTTTTGAGGTGTTCTTTGATCATGTCCCCTGATATACAGAAGTTTCTTAAGTTTGGTGCAGTCTGACCCGCCTGCTTCTGAATATGTTTCCTCTGTGCTTGCTGTCAGTCATGCTTCCTCCACAGTTTTTTGTTTGTTTTAAATTTTGTTTTATGTGTATGAGTGTATTATCTGCATGTGTGTCTATGCTTGGTACCTGTAGAGTCCAGGTGAATGAATCAGTTCCCTGGGACTGGAGTTACAGGTGAGCTGCCATGAATTGAACCTGGGTCCTCTGGAAGAGCCACCAGTGAGTGCTTTTAACTGCTGCGCTGTCTCTTCATCCTAGGTTTTTTGTTTGATTGAATGTTTTTATTTTTGAGACATAATTTCGCTACATAGCCCAGATTGGCCTGGCCTGGAATTTATGATGCTCTTGTCTTTTGTAGCACAGGCTACCCCAATTGCTATGGCCCAGGATGACCTTGGATTTATCCTCTTCCTAACTCAGCTTCCAAGTCCTGAGATTACAGATGTGGGCTACCACACCTGACTTCTCTTATGTTTATTATCTTTAAAAATTTGTCTGTTGGGGGGTTGTTGGAGGCTTTAAATTTTTTTTTAATTTTACATCCACGTGTGTGTGTGTGTGTGTGTGTGTGTGTGTGTGTGTGTGTATACACGTACATGTCCCAAGGCACCAGTGTGTAGGTCTACTTTTCAGAGTTGGTTCTTTCCTTTCATCATGTGGGCCCTGGGACAAACTCAGGCTTGGCAGCAGGTACTCTCTCCTCCTCTGAAGTTCTCAGGTGACATTTTTCCGACTTTGCTCGCTCTCTCTCTCTCTCTCTCTCTCTCTGTGTGTGTGTGTGTCACTTGAGCTATACTCCCAGGCCTAGTGTGATTTTTTTTTTTAAATTTTCCGTTAAGATGAATGCCTGGGGAAAGTGTTACAGAATTAATATGCCTTTCCAGTGAGAAACTGCTCTGACCACTTAGAGATTATAAAGGAAAACCTTTTTAATAATAGCTCTAAACTGGTTCTGGCTAACATACAGAAGGGGAGCCAGCCTCGAACAAAAATTTTATTTATATAGTCTGTAGGCTTCTACAGTCCACATTCACTGTCATCTCTAAATCTCTTTTCAGGGTTCTAACAAGCCTGTTTAGTATACTACTCAGTCTTGAGTTATATTGGAGGCAGTGCTGTTTTAGCTAAATTCTACTTTGTATGACTTAGTACCTCCTAACATCCGCTTATTATTCCCAGTTTGTCCTGTGTCAGAAGGACGTGTCTAAATTACTTTGAGTTAGTTTTCCAGCCTACAGTGGCTTCTTGTATAGCAGGGTGAATGGGGACATTGGGAGGAAGTGTGGACTGTCTGCTTTCTGCAGATAAGAGGAGGGAGGAAGTGTTCCACATTTTTTATTTCAGCCCTTTGACATGACAGACTACAGGGCTAAGTGCTTTCTTGGCCTGTACCTACCTCTGGGAGCCCTTTGACCTTTAGCCTCTGTCTGTGATGGCCCCCAGCAGTTGGTGGGGGACCTTGAGTGAGCTCCTCCGGGTGGGTTGTTTCTCCTGTTGTTTTGTGCCCCTGCCCCAACCATAAACTCTTAACTTCATGGCATTGAAGCAGTCCTTACATCGTGGGAAGTGAAGACAGACAAGATTTGGAATCACATTGTTTCTGTGTATTGGGCACACAGGTCTGTGTTGTAGGAGACACACAGCTTTGTAAGTTTACCGAACACTTCCTGGTGAACCAACCTGCTGTGACAGGTTTGTGAGGGGCACAGCACCAGAGGCCCAGGTGCTGGATCCAGGGTCCTGGACAGGAAATGCCAATGCCTGGAATCTAGGGCCCCACCTCCTGTGGGGAGGTAGATGCCATCGAGGTCATGGTGCTGCCTAAAGCAGTGTCCTGTGGTCATCCAGCCCTGGTGGATGGTTGGAAAGTCTAAGCACAATGTACCGTATTCCTGAGCTTCTTGTCTGAGAGAATCCAGTTGGGTCTGAGGCAACTTCATGGAAAGACACTTAAGGTGAGCCATGAAGTGGGATGTGAGCTGCAGTCATGAGGGTTGTGGGGCTGGAAAGGAGAGTCTTCCAGGGAGTACCTCAAAGGTGGGAACATTCGGGGGTACAGAGGTGACAGAAGAGACACTTTGGAGGATTTGCTAGCAAGTACTTGACAGTGATTGAGGCAAGGACACAGTTTGCTCCTAAAAGTGCTGGGTGATTGGTGACCAAATCCTGCTGGAACCAGGATCTATGATTTCCAGTTGGGAGATAGGCCAGCTTGGGCATGATCTCCTTTATTGTAATTGAACCTTTCTTCTTTTCTGTCTTTCCTTCCTTTTTTTCTTCCTTCTTTTCTTTCCTTCCTTTTTGCATTCTTCAGAAGTTTCAGACTAAATGGGTAGGTGAGCAGTTTTAAGGCTATGTGAATGGATCTCTTTGGCTCCCCTTCAGTGCTATCCAGCAGGACAGTTTGAGGCCACATTGTCCTCCTTTGATTCCTTTCTTTCTCAGTATCCTAGTCACTGTAAAAGTAATTAACTTGGCACAAACATCCATGGCTGTTGGCTTTCTGGAGCATCAGGCAGAACTGGCCGTCGCTTGCCTCCATGCACATCATGGAGAGACCAGTGGTGTTGCTTGCCCACCTTTTAAGGATTGGATGTGACCTTGGGACCAACAACTGATTGACAGCTTGTAGGCTCAGCAGCAGCTCCTGGACTAGCCGCTGTGGGAACCAGAGCAGGGCTGTGCAGTAGAACTGTATGTAGTAATGATTATCTGTAGTCTCCACTGTCCTGACCCATAGCCACAAGCTCCATGTGGCTTTTAGCCCTTGGTATGTGGCTAGTGTGAAATTCAGTTTTAGTTCATTTAAACTTAAATAGCCACCTGTGACTCTTGGGTACCTTCTCAAACAGAACATCTCTGAGGCTCTAGCTCGGTGCATAAGAACCTGAATCCTGTTTCCTAGGATTTGAGGGAAGAGAGTGAGTAGAAGCCCAAGGGCCCCCAGGCCAGTGTTTGGGACTCAAGGGCTGGGTAGGAGACTTGAACTGAAATGTCTGTCTTCATGGCTGGTACCTCTAGCAGATGATAGTCTCAGGCCACCTGTTTGTACACGTGAGAACAGAGTGCAGTGGCTATGAGCTGAACACTGTGGCTGTGAGCACAGAGAGAAGGGACAGTGCCAGGGTAGAAAGCACCTTCTGACCTGTGAGTGGCCAGCGTGGTGGGACAGTGAAAGGAGCAGGAGGGACGAGCCTGCAAATGTTGGATGGAAGGAGAGCAAGAGAGGAGAGAGCTAGAGAACAGCATGTGATGTGTGCAGAGTCACACTGCCCCATGTCCTGCCAGTGTCTCAGCAAAGTGTCTCTGTTCCCACTCTCCATGGCCCATCCTCATGCCCAACAGCCTGGTTGCAAAGACAGCCCAGAAGGTTGTCCTGAGTTACAACCTCTTGCATATTGATAGTCATAACATTTGCATAACCATTTAAGGCAATGGTTTATCTTTAATTCAGTCCCAGAGTCAGATATTAGTTCATATTTATCACACCAGGGAATCTGGGGCTTAAGGAACCTGCCACAGGGATGTTTGAGTTACTGTTGTTCCTGTATCACACCTTAGGACCCAGCTTCATAGTCTTCCATGTCTCACCTCCTGTACTTAGGGCTCTGCAGTCCCCATGAAGGAACCCTCTACCCTTGTCATCACAGATTGTCACCAGGCTCTTCCTGGTGTAGCACAGGTCCAGTGGTGTGGTGGAGATAGCATGGGTATCAGTGCCAGGCAGGTCTGGCTAAAACCTCAGCCCTGTTCATCCTAGCTTGAGACCTTGAGCCAATCTTTAAAGCTCTGCTCACCCCCCACCCACTTGTCTGTGGAATTGAGATGTGGCTTCTGCCCTCATTGGTAGCTGCCAGATAGAGACAGTGGAGGCTACAGGTGTCTGGCACAGGGCCCTCTCTCTCTCTTAAACATATCTTTTCTTCCTTATCCTCTTGAAGGGAGGAGACCCAGGTAGCCGTCTAGCCCTCTTTGCTAGGTGCTTGTTGGTAGAGTTGGTTTTGCTATGATGGAAACAAAGAGGTCATTCTCTATACCTTGACTTTACTCAGCTCAGACTTAGTTCCTCGAAGGCAAAGTTCATTCTAAGGGCAACATGTTAATTAAGAAAGTAAAGGGCTGGAGACATGGCTCAGTGGTTAAGAACATATACTGCTCTTGCAGAAGGCCAACTAGGTTCCATTCCTGGCACCCATGTTGGTGGCTCACAACTGCCTGTAACTCTAGTTCCAGAGGATTTGATAGCTGCTTCTGGCCTCCCTGGGTATTGCACACCCATGCACATACCTGCCCCACATACACATAATTTAAAAATATTTTTTGAAAGAAGGAAGAAGAAGAGGAGAAGGGAAAGCCCAGCACAGTGATGTCTCATCCTGTTCTTGCTAAGTCTGTCCTTTTCTGTGAGGTTCTCAGATGTGAAATCAAGAAGACAGAGAGAGAACCTTGTGGGTGTCAGGTTTGGGGTCCATCCGCACTTCGTGATGGGCCAGCATTGACAGTGTGGATGGACTCACCCCTCCCAGGGGTGTGCATGAGTGAAAGCATGAGTCAGAGGTCAGACCTACTTGTATGTCAGGATCATCCAGGGAGACAGTTTGCAGTTCTCTGCTGGCCCTTCTTCCAGGCCCCAGTCCTGGTCAGCCACACACCTTGGACACCTGGCATGTTTGTTCCCCAGGTGACCCCAGTGCTGCATTTTTCTGGGACTCTCTGATAGATAGCTCCTGGCCATTCTGCTATTGGAAGTAAGATGGCTTCTTTTTCTGGAACAGTAGCTGTCCATCCTCACCAGCTGCATGTTAGACCTTGGGATTGTGTTACCGTACAAACCAGACAGACTCCCCACCTCAAGGGTTTGTGTGAGGGGTGTAGACAGGCTGTCAGCAGGGAACATGGTAATGTCAGAAACCCAGGACAGCTGGCCATCTTGTAAGAGAGATTGCAGACTGCTTCCAGGCTTCAAAGATCCCTCTGCTTCTGAGGCCAAGGGAAGAGCATCTCAAGATGAGCAAGAACTAACTCTTGGGGGCTGAATAGAGCCTTTTTTGTTTGTTTGTTTGTTTGTTTGTTTTGATTTTCGACACAGGCTTTCTCTGTGTAGACTTGGCTGTCCTGGACTTGCTTATGTAGGCTGGCCTCGAACTCACACAGATCACCTGCCTCTGCCTCACTGAGTGCTGAGTGAGGAGTGCACCACCATGCTTGGCTAAGGAACAAAGTCTTAAGTGCAGTTTGAGGCCCCATGTACAGCAGGTGTGGTCATCCCTTTCTTAATCCCAGCTCTGGGGAGATGGAGGCAGGAGGGTCAGAGAGAGGCCAGTGTGCACTTGGGACCACAGAGTCAGATGGAGACTGGGAATGGATCTTGGCAGGACATGGTGGTAGGTGAGCTTGGTCCTTGAGTGTTTTCAGAGAGTATGTGGGAAAAGACGTGCCAGGCTGTCAAGGTTTGGTGTAGGACAGAGAGAGGTCAGTGCCCCACTCAAGCAAGTGTCCTCTCCACTTTGGGAAAGCCTTGCTGGCCGCAGCCTATAAGAACAGCCACTTGCCCTCTCAGGAGAGGTAGGACCATACTGAGGCGATGGCCTTATAGCCTGGCTTACCTGCTGTTATGATGGTAGTGGCCTTACATACTCATTTATATGTGGCTTTTCATCCATCATTATATGCAAGCTGTTGGGAATTTAGTTCATTTATTTCTTTAGGGGCATGGACAGTGAGATGGGTCTTGTGTATAGTTCCAACTCACCTTGAGCTCACCATGTGGCCCAGGCTGCCCTCAGAATCCAGCTGGTACTCCTGCATGAGCCATCAGGCCTGTGTAGTCAGTTCACGCTGCTCTGGATTTCCAATTGGAGTAATTAAGGAATGTGCTGCTACTCCCAGTTTTTTGGTGTTGCTATAGAGCTGTATAGTTCAGGATAGCCTCACACCCAAAATCATTGTCTTGGCAGTGTTGGGGTTATAGGCATGTGCTACCACACCCACTTTATTCTCAGTCTTGTATACTAGTGTAGTGGTAAACATATATACACATATGTTGGTTTTATTCCGAGGAGTGTAATTATAAGTCACAGAATATAGGGTAGATCTTGCCAGACAGTTGATAATGGCAGCGCTGCTCTGTATTCTTCATCAGTAGTGTAAGACTTCCCTCTAACAGCTGAGGTAATAGGTCTCTTACATGAGCTCTGTGAGGGAGATTCCCTTTGTGATTAAATGATGAAGCATCTTTCCATGTATTTGCATGAAGAACCTGGTGAGTCTTTTCTCTCCAGCTTCCTTCTTCAGATAACGTCTTACTGTATGGCCCTGGCTGGCCTAGCACTTGCTGTGTAGCCCTTGCTGGCTTTGAACGTGAGGCATCCCCCTGGCTCTACCTGTTGAGTTCATATAGATATGCATTGCTACCCTGGCTTGCCCCTTCCCCCTTTTTTTCTTACTGATTCTAGAAGTGAGGAACAGGTTGTTTCTGAGGGTTTGGGCCCAGGACCTCTGGCATGCTGGGCAACTAAGCGCTCTGCCATGGGGTGCCATCTCCAGCTGATTTTTAGGAACTTTTTTTTTTTTTTAATATTAAGTTTTATGCTAGGTATGATGGTGCATGTCTGTCATCCCAGCACGTGGGGTGTCAGAGCAGGTGGATCCCTTTGATTAGAGGCCAGCCTCATCTACAAAGTGAGTCCAGGACAACAAGGCTACATCTTGAACCCCTCCCCGAAAGATTTTTATTATCTTTTAATTGTGTGCATGTGTGTGCTTGTGAGTGCAGGCGCCTGCATAGCCAGAGATGGTGGAGTTCCAGAGTCAGGTGCAGTTAATGAACTGTGTCGGGAACTTAGGTCCTCTGGAAGAGCAGCAAGTGCTCTTAATCGCTGAGCCATCTCCCCAGGCCCTGATGTCTAGGAATTCTTTGAGTTCTTTGTTTTGCATGTTCATATGGTTACTTAGGTATTTCTTTAATTTTTTTCCTTTGAGGCAGGGTCCTACTATGTAGTCCAGGATATATATATATATATACACACATACACACACACACACACACACACACACACACACACACACACCAGCCTGGCTTTAAACTCACAAGAGATATCCCTGCCTCTGCCTCCCAAATGCTGGAATTAAAGGCCTGTACAAGCACACTGAACTTAATGGGTTTTTCCCCCCTTGAGATAAAATCTCATGCAATTGCCAGGTGAGGTGCTGCATCCCTATAATCCCAGTACTTAAGGGTGTCAGAGGCAGGCGGATCACCATGAGTTCGAGGTCAGCCTTGCTACAAAGCAAGTCCAGGACAGCCAGGGCTACACAGAGAAACCCTGTCTTGGAAACAACAACAACAAAATCTCATGCAATCTAGATTGCCTCCTTTGAATCCTGGAGATCACCTTGAATCTCTAACCCTCCTGCCTCCTGAGTCCTAGGCTTACAGGTGTGGAACAGCATAACCAGTGTATGCAGTGCCAGGCTTGGGACTCATAGGTTGCTTTGTGTGCCAGGCAAGTGCTACCAGCTGAGCTGGGCCTGTTTGTTGCCCCGGTTTCTCAGGTTTCAATTGCAAGTGTATGTTTGCATGCAGCCGCAGATCAGCCTTGGGTGTTCTTATTTTTTGGAACAGGGTCTCTCCTTGGGGCCTGGAGCTCACAGACCAGACTAACCTAGCCAGTCAGCTCCAGTGATCAGCCCGTCAGCCTTCTCAGTGTTGGGATTCCAGGCATGACCATGCCAGTTTATGTCAACGCTGGGGTTGGATTCAGGTCCTCATGCATGAGAAGCTCTTTACCCATTCAGCTTTCTCCCTGGCTCCTTAGTTGCATTTTTTTTTTTTTTAAATGAAAAAAAGTCCTATTTTAAAGTAGTCCCATACATACTTTACCCCCAATACTTCTGTGGTCTCTTGAGGAAGTATATGTATATCAAGGTTGTGGTGCTATTTTCTTACATTGTGTTCTAGAACTGTCATTGTTGTTTTGTTGCTTTCACCTTTAGATATCCAGTCCATCCAGAATTAATTTATTTTTGTATGGTCAGAAGTAGGGATCAAAGTTTTGGAGGGTTTTATTTTGGTTTTTTTTTTTCCCCCTTGGGAATGGCCATTGACTCAGTGCTTATTTTAAAATAGCAGTTGGGTTTTGTTTGCTTGTATTGGCTTTTTTTTTTTTTTCAGTTTCTGATAAGAGTTTTACTATATAGCTAAGTCTGGCCTTGAACTTGAAATCCTTTCACTTTAGCCTCCGAAATGCTGGGGTTGCAGGCATGTGGCACAATGACCCCGCTTGGGCACTGTGTTTTGAATGGTCATTAGCTCTCTGTTGATCTCTGCAGAGCTCTGAACTAGGATGTTGTTCTTGTCTCAACAGGTACTAAGAACTGTTGAATGGGCTCAGGCCTCAGCTCAGTTGGCAGAGTGCTTGCCTAACAGGCTGAGTCCTGGGTTCTTTCCTTCACACTGCCTAACATGGGGCCTGGAGCATGCCTGTACCCGCAGCATTCACAGCTAGGGGCAAGAGGATCAGGAGTCCGTAGTCATCCTCAGCTACACAGCTAACTGAAGGCCAGCCTGGGCTACATGAGGTCTTGCCTACAAAAACTGAAATGCAGTTCGTGTAGTTAATTATTTCCAGGGGACAACATTCCATGTTGAATCTTGGGCTTCTGAAGGATATTTCTCCACAACAAACAGCTGTGACACCCCTATGCTCCCAACTCACTTTTAATTCAAGTACACATGAAAATACAGCAGTGTGTACTGCGCATGCACACACACACACCACCCGCCTTCTACATGCAATGGATCTAGTACCTCACACTTCGCCAGACAACATACTGTATGCCCCAGCCCCCTACACACATTCTTTCTCACTCAACACCTCCCTCACCTCACTTACACCCTAAATATCCCCACAGTTACCCCTAGCCTATATCTACACCTCCAAACCCTCACAAATCCCCATGGATACTGCTCCTATACTCCCAGCTGCACCACTCCTCCCTAAGTAACTGAGAGGGCCTGGACTGGTGGTCAGAGCCTGATGTGTCTGTCTGTGGGGCTCTCCTCCCTGCTGTAGAGCCTCACCTTTGATCCTGGTACCCTAGCCTCTGGGTTTTGTTCTGGAGGGAAGCAACAGCTTGTACTCTTAAGAGAATTCCAGGAAGAAGAACAATTGTTTGGTTGACAAAGCTCCTGGGGGAGCAGTGTCTCCATTCTGGGGCTGCTCTGATCAGCGGTTCAGAAGAGAGAACGCCGGGGATTGGAGCAGGGCACACGTGCCCTTGGAACACTCCCTGCAGCCCTCAAGAGTTTTTAGGGCAGGGCAGTGGCTGGATTCCTCGTACTTGGCCAAGCTTTCCTTTCCTGGGTCCTAGAGCTGTGATGGGCACATCCTTTCTCCATAGGAAGTGAAAGTAAGTGTATGCTGAGGTCACTCTTGTAAGGCTCACTGCCATCGGGGTGTGAGGGATGTCGCCATGTTTACTGTTGAGTGCCTCTGTGCACTGTGCCAGGGGATCAAGGTCAGGTTAACCCTCACTTACACAGGGCCAGGCTGAGCCCCATGCGCTAATCTAGTATACTACCCAGTACTGTGGAGTGGTGCTGAAGCCATCAGCATCCTGGAGGAAGGGTGATGCTTACATGCCAGCTACATGGGGACAGATGCTTAGGAACCGCTGTGGGGGCCTCTAGATTCAGGATGTCCCCTCCCACCTCTGTGTTTCTTGCATGCTATGACTAACTTTTCCTGGCTTGCACTCAGGGTCTCTGTGTCCAGTTAGAATGTGCAGACCTGTGTCGTCTTCAGGATAAGGGGAGGTCCTTCTTCCTGAGACACTGGAGGGATGAGGTGTACATGCTGGGATACATTAAGGGGTTGCATTTGTGTGTGTTTGTGTGTGTGGGTCTGCGCGCTCTAGTGCATGTGGTGCACACACGTCAGTGGACGCGCTGCAGGATTTGGTTTTCTCTTGAATCATGTAGGATTAAACACAGGTTTGGCGTGAGCACCTTTGCCCACTGGCCTTTTTCTGCTGTGGGAGCAGACTGGATGATGTCCAGGTTGGCCTCTAACCTTGAGCTCCTGATCCTCCTGCCTGCTGACATTACAGATGTGAGCCTGGCCTTAAGTGGGGAGGTTTGTTAGGTGACCTGGGGACAAGTACAGGAAGGCACCACTCTGAAGACATAGGCAAGACTGTCAGCCTCTGCTGTCTCCATACCTGTTGCTTTGATGGCTTGTTCTGTGCAGCCACAGTACAGAGCAGTCAGATCATGGACATGCCCTCATATGTCTCACCTTCAAAGTTTGTTGTCACTTGTCAGTGGAAGAAATTGCAACTCTGAAAAACCAGAAACTCAGCCAAGGTCCCACAGTAGCTGGGTAGAGCTGTGTCAAGTCCTCTTGTGGCCTGGCCTGGCTTTCCCAACCTCTCAGCTGAGCACATGGATTAGGTGAGGATTACAGGTCTCGTTAAGCAGTCCCCCACAAATAAATGTGCCAGTTCTGACTTGTGGCTCAATGGCTTTAATTAGGGTTTTATCGCTTGTAGATCACACCAAAGAGGAGACAGCTGTCTTCCTGTCTCAGACTGTGACACTGAGAAGCAGCTGATCAGACCCGAGGTTAAAATAGCTTGTAGTCTCCTAGGAGTTGCAGCACATTCTGCTGCTCCACAATCTCTGACTTGCCTGAAAATTGACATGAATTTTGCTTTTTTTAAACTCTGGGTTCTGAGAGAGTTGTGGCTGCAGGGTCTGCCATTCCACTGGTCATGGGGTTGGTTTGGCTGACTACTTGTGTGGACCCTTCCTGGAGCACAACCTTTCCAACAGAGGTGGACTGTTTTGTGAAGGGTATATAGGTAGCCATGCTTCCCCCTCCCCCAGTCCCCACCACCTGGTTCCCTAATCTCCAGGCAAACTTAACCTCAGATGCCTGGTGTTGGGGTCTATCATGGTTCCATGTTAGAATGGAAGGGATGAAATGATGTCCTGCATGCTGGGGAAGGGTCTTAGCTTATACCAGCAGCTAGCCTTTGTGGTAGTAAAACATGCAGAACATGCTGGGATCGCAGAACACTGCACTGTCAACTCCCAGCACAGCGGCCCCAGTTGTAAAGTCAACTCTGGACACAGAACTGTGCTCTTCTCACATCCCTGTGGGAACAAGAGGCCTTTTCGCCCTACACACTTCTTTCGGTCACAGCTGTCAGTGGCCATATGTAGCTAGAGCTCTTCCTTCCAAGCAACAGGAATCAATGCTGGCTGATTCCAAATGAAAACCAAATGGTCTGTATATTTGTTTAAAGGTTTTTGGTTTTTGTTTTTTTAATTGGCTGTGGTGGCACTGGCCTTTATCCAACACTCAGGAGACAGAGGCAGGTAGAGCTCTGTGAGTTCAAGGCTAGCCTAATCCAGAGTAAATTCCAGGCTAACTAGGGCTACAAAGTGAGACCTTATCTTTAAAAACAGGGGTTGGGGGTAGTGCGAAACTCACTAGTAGACCAGGCCAGCCTTGAACTTGAAGTCGCAGTGCTCTGCCAGCCTCTGCTTCAGTTCTTAGTTTTCAGTTCTGTGCATTCTCATAGGGCTGTGGGGTGTGCATATGAGAGCAGTTGCCCTCCAAAACCAGAAAGGGCATCCGTTCCCTCAGAGCTGGAATTAGAGGCTCATGCAGGTGCTGAGAACCAAATCCAGTTCCTTTGGAAGCAGTGTGTACTCGAACCTCTGAGCCATCTTTCCAGCTCCAGCAAGTGTTTAAAAGAAGAGCGGCCTTCACTCTGTAATCCCAGTTTGGTAGCCCAGGTTAACCTCTGACCCATACCACTGAGGATAACCTTGACCATTCTTTTCCTCCCAGTTCCAAGTGACTTGGTAAGGTAGACAGAAGTGAGACCTGAGGTCTAGTCTGGTTTCTGCACTTCTCTTGTGTACTTCATCTGAACCTGCCATAGCCCTTGAGACATTACATCACTTCAGTGGTTTCTCTCTTTCTTCTGCTCCTGCCTGCCTGTGTCCAGAGCCCACTGTGGTGACCACAGTAGCCCTTATACTTGGCCACTTCCTCCTCTGGTTCAGCTTCTTGACGAGGGTTGTACTCTGACTTGGACTTCTAAGCTGGACTGTGCTAGAGTTAGGTCCTGGGAAGTAGGCAGGCCATTAAGCATGCTTGTTCCCAAGTCTTGGCCAGAAGCTTCTAGTTAGGTAGGTCCTATGTATCACAGGTTCTTCTGGCAGCGGGGTCCAGTTCCTCCTGAGCTAGACAGTATCTGAGGCTTGGCAGCACCACAGCTTGGTGGTTTTCTCTTCACTTGGTCTAAGAATGGGCCGTGGTTCTAACTCCTTTGCTGTTGTACAGGAGACCGAGGCTGTGGCAGTTTGAGAATTTTGACAGTGTGATGCAGTCAGGAAACATTAGTAATCAGATTGGCCCAGCTTTATTTGCTGTGAGCCGTGAGTTTAAGACTAGTAGGTGCCCTAGCTGTCCTGAACCAGGTTGTTGGGATGGGATGATGCCGGATCCTGCCACAGATGAAGTGTGAACAGATGTGCCAGCAGAAAGTGGCACTGTGCAGTTAAAAAGGACCATACAGACAAACAGACTCGGAGAGACCTGGTTCCACTCTCCTTGAGTGGCTTTCCTACCACACATTGAGCTTGTAACTTAAGTGCCTTCAACCAGTGAACATTTTTCTTGGCTCTTGTTAAAGGTGCTTCATAAATACCAGTGTTTACGTCGTTGCCACCTGCCTGTCTTCTGGCTTAAGCTGACTCTGCATCCTGTCCAGCAGAGTCTTCCCCCTGCACCTGTGTCTTTGGAGGTTGTCCTGTTCCCTCTGCTTGGATGTAGAGTTTGGTCTCTCCATTTCTGTACCTTCCCATGATCCTAGCAATCCGTGCAGTGCCCACATGGCTACAGATGGGTGCGGGCTTCATCCTCTCAGGTTCCCGCCATGCCAGGCCCCTGTGGTGTTGATGCCATGTGGTGACTATACACTTACTGTCTTCTCACCTGCCCACAGCTCTGAGTTTACCTCCGTTTCTGTCGCCCTTGCCAGACGACAAGGCTCAGGCACATGGGTGTGGGAGTTGGTGGGGCTGAGAGTTTTCTTAGGGAAAAGCAGACTTGCCTTTTGGACAAGTCCAGCGCTTATTTAAAAGCCTGCAGGCCAAAGTGATTGAAGGGCTCTAGCCAGCCCAAGCATGGCAAACATGGCTCTGGCAGGTCTTGCCCTCCCCATTCCTTCCACCTTGCTAAACTGTTAGATTACATTTCTAAAGCTAGCCACCAAAATCTGTCCTCTTATTTGGCCATTTTCTCCACCTGAGGCTGACCACCAGGTCTAGCTAGTAAAGTATTGAAGTCCAGCAATCAAAAGCCCCCTTTTGGCTGCCCTAATTAACGTGCCCAATGAAAATTAAACACCTCATCCTCACAGGTTTCTCCTTTTCCCTTTATAAACTACCATTTGCCTATGGGCCAAGTCTCCTCTCTATCCAGAGGCAATCCTTTGTCCCTCTGGAATAAATATCCCTTTCCCTCTCCCTTGTTTTCTTCCTCTTTCTCTCCCCCCACCCCCAATCCTCTGTCTCCTGTCTTTGTCTTTTATTCCCTGCCCTCTGTCCCTCTGAGGCAGATAAACCTTCTTTGTGCTGAGAGCTTGGTCTTGGTGTGTCATGTTCAACTCCGATCCCTTTTGGTGATATCAAGCAGGATGAGCTTCTGGGGGCTCATGAGGTCAGTGGGATTACCATTTAACACAGGTGTCGGCTGCTGGAGCTTGGTCAGCGGCCTGTAGGGAATAAAACTGGGGTTTTAGTTGATAGTAGACTTGGAAGAAGATGGACACCAGAAGCCCTAATGTCCTAGCTGTAGGATTGGCCAGAGGAGGTACTCTTGTGAGTTAGAGATCAATTTATTTTAAGAAAGTCAGTTCTCATTCAGCAGTGGTGGCACACACCTTTAATCCCAGCACCTGGGAGGCAGAGACAGGCTGTTTGAGGACAGCCTGGTCCACAAGTGAATTCTAGGCCAGGCAGGGCTACACAGAGAAACCCTGTCTCGAAAAACAAAAAACACAAAAAAGTCAGTTCCCTCCTCTCTGGGACCTATGGAACTCAGTGCATCAGATCTGTGTGGCATATTCTTTTTACCTCCTGAGTGGTCACACACTCTTTTTTTGTTTTGTTTTGTTTTGAGACAGTGTCTCTTGTAGCTGAGGATGACCTTGAATTCTTGATGGCCCTGCTTCTGCTTCTCTGTTTCTGAGATTACAGGTATGTGCCACTCAGGCCTGGTTTATGTGGTACTTGGCATCAAAGCCAGGGCTTCTTCCTTGCTAGAAGTAGTCTGCCAGCTGATGTATATCCTGTTTAAACAAAAAACAAGTTTATTATTCAGAAGGGTACTTGTGCCAGTTCATGCATGTGGAGGTCAAGGTACATCTTGTGCAGATGGGCTCTAGGCTTTACTATGTACATCCTTTTTACAACACTGTACTTCAACAGTTGATGCCCATGTCATAAATGCTGTTGATACTGATGCCTCTGTTGTCCAACGAGAGTGAAAGCTGTTGGCAGCTGTCAAGGGATCGCTTGGGAGGACCCAGAAATGGTGTAAACAAGCCGAGCTGGCTCGGATGTGTGTGGGAGGTGGAAGGGCGTCATCTGCAGGGCCACGAGGTTTCTGGGTCCTTGCTTATTATTTGCATAGGATGCCAGCATGGTGAGAACTGGGGAGATGGCCCTCACATCCCTCCCGGCTCAGCCTCTGCACCAGCTAGGGCTTGTGGAGGAATGGGAAGCCATGAGTTCTTCAAGCCTGGCCTAGCTCTCGGCTTATGGTCATCAGCAACAGAGATTCTGGGTGGCTACACCAGCCCCACAGCTGATCAGTTGACCCTTCCTGGTGACCCTGGCTGTCTAGCAGGGAAGTACCAGAAGAGGTCCCAGGCACCTTCCTCGTGAAGCTGTCACCCACTCCAGAAGTCTTGCAACCTGCAGGCTCCTCAGGGCTTTGTGATCAGTTCACTGGCACTCAGGCTGAGAGCGGGTGAGGAAGTCCTGGCAGCTAGGAGCTCTGCTTTGCAGGGACAGCTTTCCCCTCCAAGAAAAGAAGTGAGGCCAGGTAGGAAGGTGGGAGAAATGACCTCCCTGTTTAGCATCAGTTAGCATCTTGGCTGAAAATTTTAACCCTGCATAATGAAGGTGTTTCTGCTAATTTAGGGACCAGACCTTGGTGTGTAGTCCAGGTTGCAAAGGGGGTGCTGGTGTGTGCAGGCCCTCTCTTTGTGCCTCAGAAATGTTGGGGGTAGGGTGCTGTTGAAGTTGTAAAGGTTCTAAGATACTGACTAGGCTTTTTGGGGTCCATTTAGGTTAGCATGGCCAAGATATTGAGCTGCTTGCAGCTGTATTTCCTGGTTGCTTTTGTTTAATAGTAAACTTTCCATAGCAAAGTTAAACTGGAAAAATATTTCACACAGTTGTGTTGGGCATCCCCAGCCCATCAAGTCTTTAGCCATTTATAAGCATGGGGTTGCTGAGGTAGCAAACTTGGCTCTGTAGTGTGGGTCTCAGCTGTGCCCTCACATTCCTGTGTCTGTTCCACTCAGCAGCTGGCCCTCTGGACTGTGCCCAGCAGGCTGAACTACATCACAGTCCCAGTTACCCTTTATGAGAAGCACTGCCCTGAATTACCTCTACATGAATTATTCTAGTTACTTGTGACTTTCAGAATTGTAGTTTCTACCCAAGAAATGGTCGTGTCTGGGGCTTTTGGTAGTTGCCTTATATCTCTCTGGATGTATCAGAAGTGCTCTCAACCCTGTGACATATCAAAAGAGTGATTTAGGGTCTAATAGGGAGGCTAGGCATGGTGGATATCTGTGTGTTTAAGGCTACCTTGGTCTGCATTGAGAGTTCCAGGTCAGTCAGGGAGATCATCCATCTATCTATCTATCTATCTATCTATCTATCTATCTATCTATCTATCTATCTATCTATCTA
>NW_026586383.1:892469-992469 GCF_907164565.1 Psammomys obesus
CTATCTATCTATCTATCTATCTATCTATCTATCTATCTATCTATCTACATTGTGTGTGTGAGAGAGACAGAGACAAGAGAGACAGAGGGCGGGAGAGAGAGAAGGAGAGACTCTAGGAGACTAGCTTTGTGTGCCACATCAGGGCAAGAATTGGGCCAGAGCAAGGAGTAGCATTCAGAAGGAAGCCGCCAAGGCTTGAAGGCCACCCTCCCATCGGGGTCCTGGCAACCCCAGGCCGTGTGACTCTGAATGAGTTACTTAATTACACTGTGCCTCTGATTTGCTCATCCATGAAAACAGGAAGGAATGCTGACCTTATAAAATGTTTGCAGTGGTTAATTGGATAAAATTGATTACATTCAGTAATGTCAGTATTATTCAGTTAAGTAAATTGCCCTACATACTGTTGTCACTCAAAGAAGAAAAAAACAAGACAGACATGAACATTTGCATCCAGCTCTCGGCATTTTTTTTTTAATTAAAAAAAAAAAAGATTTATTTATTTATTTTACATATACAGTCAGTGCTCTGTTTTCATGAACACCAGAAGAGGGCACCAGATCGCAGTATAGATGGTTGTGAGCCACCATGTGGGGGCTGGGAATTGAACTCAGAACCCCTGGAAGAACAGCCAGTGCTTTTAACCTCTGCAGAGCTCACTTCTTAATCCTTAGGACCCTAATGTGATGCCGACTGCTGCTGCTGCTTCTGCTTCTTTTTCCTCTTCCTCTTCTTCCTTCTGCTTCTTCTTCTGCTGCTGCTGCTTCTTCCTCTTCTTCTTTCCTCCCCCGTCTTCTTTTCAGTTTTTAGCACAAGGTTTCTCTGAGCAGCAGGCCTCGGCCTTGCACTCACAGAGATCTGCCTGGCTCCGCCTGCGCATGCACCACTGAGCACAGCTATGTGCCACCTTCTTATGTTTCCTCTCAAGAATCAGGCAAGATTGAGGCGGGGATGTGGCGTAGTTGATAGAGTGCTTGCCTAGCTTTCACAGAGCCCTAGGTTCAACCTCCAGAAAAGCATAAAACCAGGTGTGGTGGTGCAGGCCTATAATCCTAGTACTTAGGAAGTAGAGATGGAGCCAGGAGGATTAGCAGTTCAAGGTCAGCCTCAGCTACATAAAGAGTTCAAGACCATGCTGGGATACATGCCACCCTGTCTCAAGGCTGGGGAAATCAGTCAGGAAAGTGCTTGCCATGCAAGCATAGGGACCAAAGTTTGATCCCCAGAACCCACATAGAAGCCAGTGTGGTAGCTCACCCTTAGATCCTAGATCGGAAACAGAAACAGGAGGATTCCTGGGGCTGACGGGTCAGTCAGTTTAGTGTAGTTCATAAGTACCAGGTCAATGAGAAACAGCATTTCCCCCAAGGTTGTCTTCTGGCCTACACACAAGCAGACACACATGCTTGCAACATACACATAATACTTTTTAGACACAGGAAAGGTTAGTTTTGCATGAGAGAAGGAGAGCTTTTGGGTGGGAGTGTAGAGTAGATGAGACACAGGAATAGATGGCTGTGCTGGGAAGACCTAGTGTGTGGACAGACACCTAGAAGCACAGCCCCTTGCTCTGAGCTCTGCTCAGTGGGCAGGTGGGGAGGCCTGACTGTCAGGTATAGCCAAGCCTCGGTTCTCCATTTGTGCCAGGATGTCAGTAGACACAGTAAGCATTTCCACAGTAGGTGTCATGGAAAAGAAGGGTTTCATTGGACAGTGGGCATGGGTTCCCTTACTTAAGCCTCAAGTGTCCCTGCCAAAGTACCACCAGGGCCACCTGTCTCAAAAGAATCTTGCAGTTTGCTTACAGCCCCACCACAAAAGAGGATGGATATCAGGATTTGCCTGCACCCCTGCCCAGTCCAAGACCATGTGGTGTAGGCTTCCTGTATACCTCAAGGCTTCCTATAGGCCAGGTGGAGCCTATCAGAGTCTGGGGCTGCCCAGATGAACTGGTCTAGTCTGGCTGTCTGTAAAGGGAAAGGGGACTGATTTTTGCTGTGCCCTCTGCCTAACCTTCCAGTTGATTTCTTCCTGCTGCCACTGGTGAGGGTGAAGCCCTGGGCACTGGGGAGGGACCTGTGCTCACTCAGCTGTGCCAGTTGTTCCCTGTTCTGTCCTCTCTCTGCCCGCTGCCCTCTCCCATTCATTTTTTAACTGGCAGGACAAGTTAAATATGCTTTGGAAACCTTCCCCGGCCACCTAGACAGGCACTGCCCTCCTGCCATGCTGTTGATACCATCCCTTCCCCTTCTGGGTCCATGTGTCATACCCCCCGGCCCCCGCCCTCCAAGAATCCAAAAGAATCTAGATTTTTCTCCAGAAAGTTGTACCTTCTAAAACCTGATCTGTGTGCATGTGTGGCGGTTCACCCTGGAGCCCAGAAGGTACCCCAGGTAAGAATCCCTGTCACTGACTTCTCCGTGTGTGCTTGTTCTTTTTCTCCTTGGCTCCCAGCTTGCACTGCAGTTCCCAGCACCAGGGATCCGGTCAATATTTGTGCACTAATAAAGGAAATATGCTGGAGGAGTTACCTGCTGCCTCCTTTGCACTTGTGGCAGGATGCCCAGTTGCACTTCTGTCAAGAACAAGAGCTGAGTTGGCCTGAGGCCAGCGCCCCATGTTCCTCCAGCACATACAGGATATCAGTGATCCCAGGGCCAAGGTCATGTGATCCTGGCAGGAGCTGCTTGGCTCTCAGTGGACAGTGGGGTTAGCCCTGCCTTTTCTTCTGCGACCAGGGCCAGCATGGATCCCTCAGCCTGTGCACACACATCAGGCCTCAGCTCTAGTCTGCCTGAAAGCTGCCACACCCTTTCTCTGTGTCCCCTTAGCACAGCCACCTCTGTCCGTGGTGCCCTCATTTTCCCAGTGAGTCAACCAGCAGCATCTCAGTCTCTCTGCCTCCTCCCGTCTCTCCATAGCCTTTCCTGCCTGACTTTGACCCAGTTCCAGCTCTTACACTGGGCCTTATCTCCTGCTTCCTTGCTCCTCTCCCTGCTGCCAGCCTTTTGTTCTCTTCTCTTTCTCTGTTCACAAGCCTCTAGAGACTAAGCTATACCCATAGGGGGGCTGTGGCTCCTGCCCTGACCCACCTCTGGCCTAGTGATCCCAGTCTGCCATGCCATGCGTGGTGTCCTTATGGAGGCCAGCAGAGGGTGCCTGATACCCTACAAGTGGAGTTATGGATAGTTTTGAGACACCATGTAGTAGCTGGGAGTTGAACCCAGATCCTTTTGAAGAACAGCCAGTGCGTTTAACTGCTGAGTCATCTCTCCAGCCCTTCCAAGGTACCATCTAATATAACTGGATGAAGCAGGCATTAGGACAGACAGTGCCTTCCCTGCTCAGAGGTTTGCTGAGAGCATTGCAGAAGACCCATGGGAGTGAAAGCCCACTGTAACCTTTGTAGGTGCACGCTGTCAGGGCCTATAGCCCTGTGTTCTTTTTTACAGTCCTCTCCTCCCTGCCCTTCCGGGAGCTGCTCCCTGCCCACCCAAGCTGCAAGTTTTTTTCCTTTCTCCCTCATCATTTCCTTTTTGCAATAGTTTGATGATGTCACCATGATTGCCCTTGTTTTCAGAGATGAGGAAACCAAGGTGAGACCTGCGCAAGGCCACACAGTGCAGCCTGGTTTCCCACTCGGTTGTAAGCTAGAGTGTACATGCTCTAGCCAGTGTCAGGCCTGTGGATACAGACTGGTGAGGCAGGTACTTTCCCAAGAGCTCACAGGCTGCTGTCCGAGTAGACCCTCAGACAGGAGCTCCTAGCAGCAGCTTCCATTGGGGATCCAGAAAGAGGAGCGCAGCTGCTCAGTGAGCTCAGTCTGCCCAGGAAAGTCAGAGCCTTTTGTTGTGACCACCTGCTCTCTCCCGCTCGTCTCTGGGCAGTAAAGAGCCTGTAGTTTCTGGTCCCGAGCATGGTGGTGTTCAGTCCAGGGCTTATCACTCCATCTGAGGGTGAGTCAGATGCCAGTGGCTGCCCTACCCCAGTAAATGTCCTTATAACACAGCTCCCAGGGCCACCACACCCAACAGGAAGTCCCTCCACCCCGTTATGAGGTGGCCCTGGCTCCCAGGACAGGCAACAGGGTGCTGTTGTGGGACCTACCAGGTTTGCCAGCTTCTTCCTGCCCCTGCCTTGGGCTTGTCATTCTTTTTCCTTTGTCTGACCTTGAATTAGAGCTGCAGAGTCTCACGCTCTCCTTTTAGGGGACTGCAGTGTTCAGGATTTTGTTTGCATGGGAATGATTTTGAGGCCTTGTTTTCTAATGTCTTTTAACATTTATTTATTTTGGGGTGGGGTGGGGTGTTGGTATGTGCATGCCATCACATGTATGTGGAGGAGGACAACTTGTAGGACTTTGTTCTCTCCTTCACCAAGGATCAAACTCAGGACATCAAGCTTGTCCATAAGCACCTTTTGCCCACTAAACCATTTTGCTGTGCTGAGGAGTTATCTTTTTTGATTGATATGCAGATGGTTAGTCTCCACGGAAATGTACTGGGCTGGTGAGGCATGTCTGTCTGTGCATTGAGAAGTGATCTGCACTGTGAGCTCCTGCTGGGTCTCCAGCTGCTTCAGAAGTAGGGTAAGGGTGACAAGACATTCCATCAGCAGCTGGCATGGTCCTCTCCCAGCCTTACCTGTATCCCTTCATTCCCTCCTGGAATTAAGAGTCCTCATCTTCAAAAAGCTGAGTTCTTGGGACATCTCAACATGAGAGATGACCTTGTTCCTTGACCGCTCAATTTGGATCCTTCATCTTTGGGGCACTTGGCCCTGGGCACAGTTCCCAGCCTTCACTTTAACCTTAACTACCCTTCAAACATACCCACAAGTAGCAGCAGGTTGGGGCAAGTGTAAGCTGGGAGTGGAGATCTCGCCTGACTCTGGTGCCCTCTTGCCACAAGTGCCCTCAGTGTAGGCAGCACTAGAGGAAGACCCTGTCACCCCTTCCTGACCTGTCACCCAATCCTGACTTCCTTAGTCCCAGCAGGGCCAGCCGTGTGGGTCTGCCCTACAAGCCATGACAATTTTGCCAAGCAGCCACCACTCCTAGGAATGTTTTCTTCAACCACTTGGTACCCTGTCCCATGAATCATGTAGAATTTAGTTGAAGGGTTGCCTCCCTCTCTGAGAGTACCTTGCCAGTTCCCCAGATGTATAGAGGCTTTCCTCACCAGGTCTGTTCCTTTGGGTACACTGGGGATCCTCAGGTGTAGCAGCTGGGGAGAGGGATCATCCAGTCAATTGCTTTCTGCACAAGCACAAAGATCTTAGTTCAATCCCCAACACCGGTGTAAAAGCCAGCCCTGGCCAGGTGGTGGTGGCACATGCCTTTCATCCCAGCACTCCGGAGGCAGAGGCCGGAGATCTCTGAGTTCGAGGCCAGCCAGGGCTACACAGAGAAACCATGTCTCAAACAACAACAACAAAACACCAGACCTGAGCCAGCAACTTGGCTCCATGAGTAAAATCAGTTACCACCAAGCCTGATGACTTGAATTTGATCCCTGGGACCCAGATAGTTAAAGGAAAGAGAGTCCCAAAAGGCTTCTTCTGAATATGTGCGCACCCAATTAATAAATAAAACTAAAATGCCAGGCATGCTCTTATGTGCCTATAATCTCAGTGTGGAGGAAGCAAAGACAGTTGGCTACTTGGGCTCACATTTTTGGCAGCAAGTCCCAGGCTGCTGAGAGACCTGTTTCAATAAAACAGAATTGACAGAGGCTGCCAGAATGACTCAGGGGTAAGAGCGCTTACGTCCTTCCAGAGGATCTGGGTTTGATTCTTAGCAGCCATGGAGTAGGCCACAGCCATATGCAGCTGCATTTCCTGGGGATCCAAAGCCCTTTTCTGACTTCTGCAGGCTCATGCACACACATGGTGTATAGACATACAGTTGGGCACCTACACATTAAATAAGTAAATACTAAGACAGAACAAAACCCAACATGGATGGCCTCTGATGAATGATACCCAAGGTTGATCTCCAGCTTCTACACAACATGGCCACCCAAATTCATGTGCACTCACACACACTCACACGTATATTCAAATACACACAGAAAGCCAGTTTTAGAATTGAACAGCCTAACAGTCTAATCCAAAGATACACTAATTTGACACATGGTAAGGAATGATGGTTAAAAAAAAAATACTAAAAATGTGGGGTTTTTGTAATTAAGTTTTTCTAAGAGCAGAAACACTTAATAAAAACATCAGTTCCATAACCCAGGGTAGTCGTGAATCCAAGGCTGGGTGTGTCGGACACTTTTGGCACCTGTGTTGTGATAGCATGAGCAGTCTGACATGCCAAGCTGTGTGTTCTGAACCAAGGCAGCAGTAAAGGCCCTCCGTGCAGCACAGGCGAGCACTGCCAGAAGCACCTTGAATTCCCAATGCATTTAAGTTTGAATTACTTACTGTGTATTTTGCTAAATTTGTCATGAAGACTCCCACATTCAGTTATGTGGCCCCACAGGGAGTCCTGATTCAGAGTTTAAGAAACTGGATTCTAGAGGTGTAGAGGAGTTCTTTGGCTGGTGAGGGTAGAGAATGGCTGTGACTTGGTTGTCAGGAACCAAGGGAGAAACGAGAACAGGAGATTGCTTGGTGGTTAGGAACATTTGCTGCTCTTCCAAAAGGTCAGTGTTCGATTCCCAGTACCAGGTGGCTGTTCACAACTGCCTGAAACTCCAGTTCTGCAGGATCCAGTGTCCCCTTCTGCCTTCCATGGGCATAAGGCAGTGTGATGCACAGACACCCATTCAGGCAAACACTAACACATGGTACCGGGTGGGTGGGGACTAGAAGGATGGCTCAGCAGTTAAGAGCACTTGTTCTTGCAGAGGACCTGGCTTGATTCCTAGAACCCACATGGGTGCTTACAGCCATCCATACCTCCAGTTCCAGGGGTCATGACCCCCTATTCTGACCTACATGGGCACTAGCCACACATGTGTTGCACAGACATAAAATAAATTTAAAGGAAAAAAAATGAAAAAATGGGATGGAGGGGGGAAAATAGAGAAACTTGGGAAGAGTATGGGGCAAGGGTGAGGACATGAAGCTTGCTTTAGGGGGTGTCTCATAGTATTATGTCTGGAGGTGAGGCCCCTAAGCTTCCTGTCTTCCTGGGTGTCCACTTGGCCTGGGCTTGGGCTGGCTGTTGCTGGATCTGCGCATGTGGCCACATCTGAAATATATGGAGAGACAGGAACGGTAGCTGAGGTCAGAGTCAGTTTTAGAAACTCAGCACTGCTCTGGATAGGCTGCTTCTGATCTTGGTGAGAGCTCTGTACCAAACCTGGAGGACTGTGGTCTGGATCTGCCACCATCGTGGACAGGTCCTGTGACTTTGGGCATCTCTTCTCAGTTTTCTTTGACAGCCATTTCTGAATTATCTACACCCCCCCCCATGTTGAACTGAGAACCTAAGATAGGCACTCCTGTGACACCTCACTTCTGTGCCAGGGTTGGGGTGGGGCGGAGAATTCTTAGCATCCCCGGCAGGGGAGTGGAGTGGGGTGGGATGGCAGTACTTGTGACCTAAACCAGTATTGGCCCAAATCGATTATGCTTCTCAGGAATGCTTGCTGGCCCACCTGAAAGTCACTCCCTCCAGCCCCCAGACAGGGTTTTTCTGTGTAGCCTTTGCTGTCCTGGAATTCACTTTGTAGGCCAGGCTGGCTTCGAACTCAGAGCTCTACCTGCCTCTGCCTCCTGAGTGCTGGGATTAAAGGTGTGTGCCATTATGCCTGGCTATGAGAACTATTCTTTAATGGGGAGGCCAGAGTTCATCTTGTCCCCCACCTGCTCCTGCCTGTATGTCTGTCCTCTGCCTGTGCTCTCTGCTCTACGCAGCATCCAGCTGGGGGTCTTTACTGGTTGTCTGTAGACAGCTGCTGCACCTGCTCGCCAGATGGCTAGGAGGTTTTAAAATGTCACTTGGATATGTGAATGTTTTCTTAGGTGTTAATGAGTAACTTGGCCCTTGCTGAGGCCCTTGAGTGTTTCTGGGACTCCTGGAGGTGGCGGCAGCCTGGCTCTGGCTGAGTTTAACCTTGCCCTTGGTTAGGAAGGGGCGTGGTGTGGGCAAAGCTACCCTTCTAGGGGTGGGTCCTCCAGGAGAGAGGGAGGTGGTGGTGCTACCAGCCTACCACAGGAAAGCTGAACATCCTGCTCTACCACCTCCATCCCAGAGAGCAGTTTACCAGCCCCTTCCTTTGGGCAAGCACTTCTGGGGTTTGCTGTTGGTAGAGGACTTTTTATTAGAATATTTGCTTGCTTTTAATCCCTGCACTTAGGTGACTGAGGCAGGTGGATTTTGATGCGTTTCAGGTGGGCCTAGTCTCCACTAGTGGGCTTTAAGCCAGCCAAGCCTACATAGTAAGACCTTGTCTCAAAAACAAAAAGGAAAGAAATCTAGTGGCTTTGTGGGCTAGCCTTTTAGTCAGGAAAGGACCCCATGTTAGCTCAGCCTTTTGAGGCCCCACCCCACCCTATGAACACTCAGACATTGCTAACTTGTTTCTCAAGCCTGAACCTCTGTCTTTTTCCTTCAACCACACACTACCTTTGCTCAAGTTATACCCTGGGAATACCTTTCCCAGTCCTGTTTCTCTGTCCCCAGGAACCCAGATTCTCCCCTCCTCACCCCTGAAGAAGCATGTTGTTTGTTTCCTTTCATCCCTACTGCCTTGTGAGACTGAGCTGCATTGGGTTGGGGAAGGAGAGTCTCTTGGTGTGTTAGGGAAGGCTTTCAATGAGCCAGGCCCCATAGGTCATATGGCCAAGGAATGGCAGTGTCTGTCATTGCCCAGCTTCTCCAAGGTGAGCTCTGGTAGACTGTAACATGAAACAGATGTTATCCCAGGGAGGCAGCAATGGTACAGGACTTTCTAGGAGAGGAAGCGCAGACAGCTACTTAAAATCCAGTGCCAGGGGGTTAGAGAGATGGCTCAGTAGTTAAAAGCACTCAGTAGTTAAAAGCTCTTCCAGAGGACCTGGGTTCAATTTTTAGCACCCACATGGCAGCTCATAATGTCTGTAACTTTAGTTCAATAGCTCTCATTCCAAATGCCAATGCACGTAAAATAAAATTAAACTAAATATTTTTTTAAAAAGAAAATGTTTGTTTAAAAAATAAAAACCCAGTGTCAGCCTAAACATACTGTCAGCCATGACAAGAGACTGCAAGTAGAACCCTCCAGGTTTCTTCTCAGAACCACACCAGCAAGAGTCCACTGCCAGTAAAAAGTGAGTTTGACATTTTCTAGAGGGCTAGCCTTGGCATGCAGTCTTCAAATCCTAGACCTTGGTTCACGCCCTGGGCCTTTGGTGTGGCTCCATATATTTATTCCTGCCCATATGTGCACATATAACTATGGTCAGTTTGTCCAGCCACAGTGATGCTGGGAAGCAGAGGACCTGGGAGCACTTCCTCCTGCAGTAGACAAAAGCAGCCCTGGTGGTGCCCTTAAGTTATGGTCTTGGGGGCCCTTGGACCACAAGCATACTGTCTCTAGGCTTAGGTAAACATGTCTTACATAAACTGGGGTGGGGACCAGATTTAGGGGCTGCCAAGATGGCTCAGTGGGTCAGAGTGCTTGCCACCAAGCCTGTCAACCTGAGTTCACTCCCGTATGGTAAAGGAAGAGACCAGTTCCTGAAATTTGTCCTAACCTCTTCAGGCTCCTGGAAGTTGTCCTCTGATCTCCAAGTGCACTATGGCACACATGTACATGTGTGCACACAAAGAACAAAACAATTTAAGAACCAGATTTCGAAGAAAAGTTTCCCATACACCTGTTAAATGAGTTTTTTTTTTTTTTTTTTTTTTTTTTTACCTCCATCTCCCTTAGTACATCACAGACCTGGGCAGAGAGCCTTGTTCCAAGCCTGGTCCTGAGTTAGATTATTTCCAAAGGGATCCAGATGGGTCTTTCTGGAGAGGAGTCTGGGCTGGAAAGAATGCCAAGAGTTCTGAGTTCTTATTCTGCCCTAGTTGTTGCTGACCATCTTCATCTCCTGTAGCCCAACACATGGTGCCATCCAGATCCATGAAGGTGGCAAGTGGCTGGCCAAGCCTGACCAGCTCCATTCTTGCCATCTAAGACCTTCTAGCTTGTCTTGTGGCCAGGGACCAGGCTGGGATCATGGAGGGTGTGGCTGTTTTTGAATTTAATTTTGAGACAAGGTCTCACTGTGTAGCCCTCACTGGCCTGGAACTGGCTCTATAGACTAGGCTGGCCTGGAACTCACAGAGATCCAGGGCTCTGGGAGGGTTGTAGAGATTTAAATACTGCCTAGGGAGGGTGGCCTGCAGGAGCCACCTGATTGTAGCTCTGATTGTCTTGTCCACAATAGCTTCCCAGGTGACCCGAACTCCTGCAGGAGTGTTCATCTGAGTTGTGACTTTCTTTCTTTCTTTACAGGATAGGGAAGATGGGGAGCCACAGACTAAGCAGCTCAGAGAAGAAGAGGAAGAAGATGGGAAGCACAGGTAGAGCCTCTGTGGGGTTCTCCTCAGCCACACCGCCCTACTCTCCCCACCTGCGTCTTCTCAGAGCTGCGTTCCGGGCTGGACATTGCTCACATGACTGCCTTATTCCGACCTGAAAAGATCAGCCCTGTCACCAGTTAGGACTGTCCCTATAATCCTTCCTCGCTTCCTGTTTAGCTCAGTGGTTATAACCATAGGCCTTTCTATGCCTGCCCCAGATCTGAATAATGACATGGAGACTTATATTTAATTATAATAACTTTAGGCCTTAGCTTACTCCTGTTCCTAGCTCTTATAACCTATGTTAACACATTTATATTAATCTGTGTTCTGCCACGTGACTCGCTACCTCTCCTCAGTTTCACATGTCCAACTTCCTCTATGTCTCGAAGGCAGATTCTGCCTCTTCTTTTCCCAGAGTCCCTGTATCTGCTGGAAGACCTGCCTTCCTCTCTTGCCTTTGCTATAGGCCATTCAGCTCTTTATTAAAACCAACCAGAAGGTGTTGGAGAGTGTTTACAAAGTGATAATACCAAAGTCCAGCCTATAATCGGTTCTCTGTCAGTACAGAAACCAGCATTTGAATATACAAAGACAGTCTTTACACAGTGCGTAAACAGATCACCCCAACAGTGGTTCTCAGTCTTTGTAACGCTGTGACCCTTAAATAGAGTTCCTCATGTAATGGTGACCCCCCCCCAACCATAAAGTTATTTTGTTGCTACTTCATAACTGTAATTTTGCTACTGTTGTGACTCATAATGTAACTATCTGTTTTCCAGTGGTCTTAGGCCACCATTGTGACCCACAAGTTGAGAGCCACTGGTCTAGCTGCTAGCTTGTGTTGCATTCTACCTGTGCATTACATCTTTCAGTCCTGTCATGCAAAAGTAGCTCCCAGTTCTCTACCAGTGTGTAGAGAACTGGGATAGAGTTCTCTACCGTGTGGTCTGACGATCGACTCTACCAGTGTGTAGAGAACTGGGGTAGAGTTCTCTACCGTGTGGTCTGACGATCGACTCACACTGCCTTCTCAGCCTGCATTCATTCTTGTTTCTTTGGTTGTTGAGATGGGGACTCTTACAGCGCAAGCTGGCCTCAGCTATGTAGCCGAGACAGGTCTTGAACTCATGATTCTTCTGCATTCACCACTCAGGTGCTAGGATTACAGGTGTGCAGTACCCTCCCAGCTGGGAGTCGCTCTGACACTCACAGGTGTGCACCACTGTTCCCAGCTGGAAGTCACTCTCTGACACGTGGAGCTTGGCTCAGAGGCTATTTCATCCTTCTCTTTGCCTTCATTCACTTTATATAATTAGAGCATTTGCCTTACTTTATGAAACACTGTGTCCGGTTGAGTTGGTTTAAATGAACTATGCTCAACATGTAGAATGGGCTTGACCAGCCTTCCCTCATGACCGCAGGCATGAGGTCTTCCCTCGTAACTTGGAAGTACACTCCACAGAGTTCCCATGTTGCGTTGCTTCAAAAAGATTCTGGGAATGCTGAAGGACATGTAGAGCAGGGAAGAGCTGTGCCACTGGTCCTATGGGCCAGGACAGCCTGACTTCCCAGAAGTCCCATGCCTACCCTGTCCTGCTCAGCTCTGAGCTGGGGTGTGGCTGCAGTTAGACTCTGCATTTTTTTTAAACAGATGCCTTTATTTCCTCTGCCCTGGACAGCTTCCTGCTTGTATAGGTACTGCTGCTTGGAAGATAGGTCTTGGTGTAGAAGGTAAGGATGGCTCTCTGGGCAGGCAGAGGAAGCCGGGCTGGAACACTGGAACAGGCCCTTCCTATCACCACACCCCTTAACCAGGAATGTCTCAGAGCAGGCCCTCATCTCTGTCTTTTTCATCTCCAGCATCAGTTAGGAAGTCCTTTTACGTCATCTTGTTGGCAGGCCTTCAAGGTCCTTGTTATCTCTCTTGGGTTCGGAACATGGCAGTGGCTCTTTTCTGTGAGGTCTTATGGTGGTAGAGTCAGCTCTACACTGTGCTCTGTGGTTTGGGGAGCCCCTAGCACCTCGAGGTCTCTTTGCCAAGTGCCCCAAGACTTGTATTATTTTGGGGTTGGTACCTGCATTGTCATCCTCATTCTCAGTTACTACTTAGAAGCCAGGAAGTTTATGGGTTCTAGATGGAGCCTTGAGTCTCATTTCTGGAATGTCTCTGATACACTGGATGGTCTCTTCTCATCCTTGCTGAGAAAGAAGGGTCACTGGTTAGCAGTAGGCGGGTTGGTTAGTAAGAGACTCAGCTGTTAGGCTGCCGTGGGCTGAATCTCAGAGATGGTGCTGCAGCAAAGGGAAAGTTCAGGATTGAGACTCAAATTTAGAAATGACACATGATGCTACCCAGTTTGTACCAACTTCACAGCATACCTGCTGTGTGCCGTGCAGGACGGCGCCGCTGCAGGGAGACAGGTGGGTGGTGGCGCTCCCTAAAGGGACACAGGCTGTTTACAAGAGGAAGTGTGATAAGCTGCTAGGTACTGTGAAGAACAGTGTGAGCACATAGGAAGCAATGGCTGCAGATTAACACTGGTGAAGAGGCAAGGAAACCGGGTCCAAGATGGCATTAACTGAATGGAATGTGTGTTTTATTTTTAAACACAGACCAAAGGGGAGGGGGCAAACCCATGGCACAGTATAGAAAAATGTGGCTTTTCTTTCTTTTTTCTGGTGTTTTGAGATAGGTTTTTCTCTGTGTCGCCTTAACTAACTATGCTGGACTCACTCTGTAGACCAAGCTGTCCTTGAACTCACAGAGATCCACTTGCCTCTGCCTCCCAGGTGCTGGCATTAAAGGTGTGTGCCACCACACCTGGCAAAATATGCCTTTTCTTGACTCAGGGAAGGTGGGGACATAAGTTACAACCTTCTTCCTAACTGTGAAAAAGAGGACAGGAATGCTTGGTTCCAGGTTGCTGTCCTGTGAGGTTTTGTCAAGGCCCTTCTCACGCTCTAGTCCAGAGCATGAGACTTACGTCCTTTTGTCAGAACAGCTGAGGTCCAAGCACAGTACACAGCGGCTTAGGTTCTGTTTTTCTCTCCTCTCTGGAGCTGTGAGCATGGTGCAGCTTGTTTGGCTTGGAAATGGAGGCCAGTTAGCAAGGAATTGCACCTGCCTTTGCAGCTCCCAGAAAAAAAGCAGGCTCTTCTGAATGGAATGTTCAGAGCATAGGGCTTGACCCAGGAAGGCCAGGCTGAGTCTTGGTCACAGTTAGTACAAGGCCAGACCCTTGGGCTGGACCCTAGACTATGGTGTGCAGGGCTTGAACTCTCCAGGAAGAGCAGGATGAAGCAAAGGGCAAGTACCCCATGCAGAAAGGGCTCTAGCAAGATGGATTTCAGCAGATCCAGACAGACCCCCCAGGCCCTTAGGGAGAGGGTGACCTGATAGAGGGCTGGCCCCTGAGGCTGGTCACAGTTGGGCGCTTTGGAAGTGAAAACAGACTGCTTCAGTCCAGGTGAACTGGAGGAAGCCTGGGAGACAGCAGCCCTTTGAGTATCCTGTGGAGAACAGTGACTACTTAGGCCAAAGCCTTGAGGAGAACATGCCTTGAGTTAGGCATGAAATTCCGAGGGCTGAATTTAGGTAGTCAGGCCCAGAGCCCTGAACCTTCAGGGTGAAAAGGTAGGTGATAGAAGCCCTGGCTGGGAAGACAGACAGCGCTTCAATTTCTAGGACGTCTACTCACGAGCTGCAACCCCAGTGTCAGTGTGGGTCCACCCTAGGAATGACACTGAGGGACTTACAGAATCTGTGTCTGAGCTCCGCACTGCATGGGACAGGACTAAGCTGTGCCTGGTGCCTTCTGACTCAGACTCTCATGGGGAGGAAAAGGCACTCTTTCTCACCTTCCTTCTCCACTTCTCTTTGGCCCTGACCTAGAGACTCGTCCCTAGCCATCGCATCACACGCCGCCACCAGCTCTGACCTCTAACTCCAGATGGTCCCAGGGACCTGCTGTCCATGAGCACCTGAGTGCTGGCAGAGAGTGAGATCCGCCTGCACCATTGACCCTGTAGGAGACACTTGGCTGGCAGCCTGTTGATTTGTTTATGCAGGTCATCATGCACTTAAAAAAAACGGAGGCCCTGGAATAGTAGGACTCGAGCAGATTGAGTGGACTGGGGTTTGAAGGTCATATCTAGGTTAAGGGTCATGGCCTATAAATTATAGCTCTTTGCCCCTAGGGTAAGTCACACTGCCTCATCTGAGCTTCGGTGTCTTCATCTGAACAATTGGAAGTGGAAGAACACTTCCTTCCCCTGACGGGGAACTAACACTGTAGCTGCTTTCCTAGCCATGCTGGGCTCTGAGCAGCAACAAGACACTCGGAGGGCCGCCCTCCTGAGAGGGTTACCTACATGCAGAGTTTGAATCCACCTACGTAACTCCTAGCGAACACATTCGCTATCTTTACAGCTAGGACAGTAGCTGGGTAACAGCAAGGTGGGAAGGTGGGTACATGGGAGTAGAAATGTGTGACCAGAGAGAGAGGAGCCAGTACAGAGCCTCACTCACTTGGCAGATTAGACAGTGCTGGAAGTAAGCCGAGTGGCCTCATTTCACAGATTGAGCTGTCCAGTCAGGGTATGCAGCCCAGGAGCGCTGTGTCTGGCACCCTTGAGGCCCTGCCCTCGATTCCCAGCCATGCTGGTTCTCATGGCCTGCCCAGGGTGCAAGATCTGCCTTCTTCCTAGCTCCTGTCGCCCATAAGACTTTTTCCAGAATTGCTTTGGCTATTCCAGTCCTTTCTTTCTTATAAACTTTACACTCAAATTGGACGACCTGGCACTTCAGCACTTGCAAGGCTGAGGCAGGAGGATTATTGTGAGTTTCAGACCACCCTGAGCTACAGCATGTCTGCAAACTTCCCTCTGCCCCTGCCTTGTACAAAGGCACATCACAGGTTAAGTACGTGTTGCTCCATTGTCTGGTTGGCCACAAGGCTACTCCCACATTCAGGCTGTAGGTGTCCCTTTCACCAGGCAGTGGGATGGCCCTGGCTCCCTTCTCTCCCAAACCTCCAGCATGGAAATGAAACGCGAAGCACGCCTTTCCTGACTCACAGTTCTCAGGAGCCAGCTGGGAATTGGGAAGACCGAGTTAAGAAAGGGCTGATTTAACACCAGTGGTGAATCTGACTCATGTTTTGACTTGCAGTGGGCATGTCTGCTGTGCAGAACGAGGGTGGGAGCTCACTGGGGCCTTCCCTTTTTGTGTGAGAAAAGGGATCTTATGTGTCACGATCTTCCGTGCTTGTGCTTTCAGAGTCCTTTTCTGAAATCTTCTGGCCGCTCTGGGCTGGGTGTGGTGGATAGGTGGGGTAACCACAGTCAGGCAGGTGAAGTCACTGGGCTAAAATCTCCCAGCTGAAAGGGAGAAGGGCTGACTCTTGGCCCTTCCCTGCATCCTGCCTGATGCATAGGGTGGGAACAGTGATCTCATGCACCTCTGTGTCACCAATGAGAAAATGAAGCTGTCCCAGTTCTCTTCATGATCCCTGCGAAGAGACATGGTCCTGCCCTGCCCTCTTGCCCTCTTGGCCTTCAGAGCTACTCCACATGGGAAGGAATCCTGGCCTCTGTCCCATGTCCTCTAGACTCAGGTCAAGGGTAGGCTAAAGGGTGCAGCAGCCCTGTGAAGAATCAGTTGGGCATTTGCAGGCCTGGACAGCCTGGTAGGATGAACTCCACTTCCTCCTGCAGTTTTCTGTGGAGTTACAGTTGGGCCTCAGAATGAGGAATATTGGACTTTGCAGGCCTCTCTCCCTGTATCCCTGTTGCCTGAACTTCTCAGGAGACCTGAAGAAAGCAGGTAGAGCAGCAGTGACAACAATGGAACAGTTCCGTCCAAGTCCAGCGTGGTGAACCGCCAGTCTGTTGGACTTACTTGTATAAGAATTTGGGGGAGATTATGTACAGGAGCCTGGGTGGCCCAGAGACAGGTGTTGCAGCACTCACTAGGCTGAGCCCAGCATGCTGGCTTCCCATAGCTGCACAGATGACGTCTCCCACCCACCTTTTGGTTACTGTAGCTCTCAGCTACCAGGGCCAAGGATATCCAGCTGGGAGGGGGCTCAGGAGGTTGTGTCTGGAATTTCAGGTGAGAGAATGCTGCCCCTCCCTCATTTTATGTGGGACTGTCAGCAGGCACCATCTTAAGAGCCTCTTTTTTAAAAAGATACATATTTTTATTCTGTATACAGTGTTCTGTCTGTGTGTACACCTGCACGCCAGAATAGGGCCCCAGATCTCATTATAGATGGTTGTGAGCCACCATGTCATTGCTGGGAATTGAACTCAGGACCTCTGAAAGAACAGCCAGAGCTTTAACCTCTGAGCCATCTCTCCAGCCCCTTAAGAGCCCCTTGAGGGGTAATCACAACTGCTCTGATTAAGGTGGTAATGGCTGTTACTGGAGGACAGAATATCCATCCACCATAGGCCCCTTCAAGTAGCCATTGTACCAGCTTGCATTTGGGGGGCAGCTCAGCTGCTGTAGTCCATACTTCTCTTCTTAAATGTAAATATGTACACACACACACACACACACACACACACACACACACACACTTGTTTTGAGTTTTTGAGACAGTCACTATGTAGCCCTGGCTGGTCCTTGCTTTGTAATCATACTTACCTCAGACTCTAGAGAGCCCATGTGTGTGAGATTACAGGTGTGTACCACCATATCTGGATTTAAACTTAAATTGCTGTTTAAATATACCTTCAGGTTTTTTTTTTTCAATTGTAAGAAATTTAGAAAATACAAATTAATGGGCAACTTAACAAGCCTCTCAATAAAAAAGGGCTGAGGATGTGGCTCAGTGAACACTTACAGATAGCCAAGCCAAAGGTTTGATCCCAGTATTGGAAAGAAAGAGAGACAAATTAACAGTTTGCATATCCTATTGTTCTATAAATGTTTTAATATGATATATCTTGACTGTGGATAGATATAAATAAATTCCCTATGACTTCCTAATATTTCCTTTTCTTCCCCCCCCCCCCCCCCGCCCGAGACTGGGTTTCTCTGTGTGGCCTTGGCTGTCCTGGACTCACTCTGTAAAACAAGCTGGGCTTGAGCTCATGGAGAGCTCTCTGCCTCTGCCTCCTGAGGGCTGGGATTACAGGTGTATGCAACCACGCCCAGCTGGTGTCTTAATATTTCTAAGTACTGATTTATTTGTTAGCCCTCTGTTTTTGACGTATCTGCCGTTTCAGAGAGACAGAGAGAGAATGTGACTGTACATGGGGATTGCGCCCTGCCCTGTACTGCTAGGTGAGCAGTCTTCCACTGCTCTCCAGCCCTGCTTTTGTTTTTGTGTTTTTAAGATTTATTTGTACTTTATGTGTATGAGGATTTTGCCTGCATGTATGTTTATGTGCATTACATGCATGCAGCATCCAAGAAGGCCAGAAGAGGGCATCAGCTTCTCCTGGAACTTGAGTTAACAGCAGTTGTGAGCTGCGATGTGGGTGCTGGGAACCAAGCCAGAGTCCTCTTCCAGAGCAGCCTGTGCTCTGAGCCCTGACCCATCTCTTCTTGTCATTCTAATCTGTAAATGCCCATTAACTGTGGTGGGTTTCCAAGTGGGGAGGGTAGAGAACTCAGCTCGTCAGTGAGATGTGATGCGATGCGATGCGATGCGATGCGCTGATGTGATGTGATGTGATGGTAGTGCTCACTGGACAGTCTGACTGAACTAGTGGCTATCCTGGAAAGCTGCTAGCTGTTAATAAACGGTCCCTGGGTACAATGGTACACACCTGTAATCCTAGCACACAGGAGGCTAAGGCTGAAGATTGGGAAATTTCAAGTCTTACAATTTCAAGTTGTCGTCATCCCCCACCCCCCTGTAACACTGTGCCGTCTGCCTCCAGCGTTACTCGGCTGCTTAAGACACATCTGTGCAGACATTTTGTTCCACTTGCCACTGTGTGTTACTACTTCAGCAGTGATCTCCCTGGAGTAGGATCGCTGGGTCAAGGGTTTGAATGCCTTCATGAGTCTTGAGAGAAGCCACTGATCAGTCTCTAGACAGTAAGATCGCTGGTTCTCTTGCCTTTCATGGTTCAGCAGGGTCTGGCCATGGGCAGCAGCCAGCAGAGCTTTGTTATTTGTTCATATGGAGATGTGTGTGAGGAGGGCCTTAGAGCTCTGGTGTCTCTGTACTTTGGACATTAAAAATGAGAGCCTTGGGCCTGGAGCGGTGGCTCGGCTGAGAAGAGCACTCACTGGCTGCCAAGGCTGAGGAGCCTTATGAGAAGTCCCTTGTATGTGAAGCAAAGGTCACTGTCCTAGAAGTTTTGGGGCTCACTGGTCCCCTTTCCATACACTTCAGGCCTGTTCTCTGATTCTCGATGGCTCCGGGGGCTTGGGTGCTGCTGGGGCCCTTCTGTTGGTACAGTGTGGAGAGCTGAGGGAGCTCTGAGGGAATGTGTATTGTTGACATGGGCTTGGCCTCACAGCCATAGCAACCGCAAAGCCTCCTCCAGGTGAGGCTGAGAGGGGTAGCAAAGGTTTCCTCTGGTCAGATGTGGATATGAATGTAGGCAGGTGTACACAAACTAGCAGCTCCAGCCTCCTGAATGTTTACAGCCCAGGACTGCTCACCCTCAAAGCCCGCCTACTTCACTAGCTAGCTCCTCTGCACTGGCCGCGTGCTCTGTCACCTTCAAGCAGAGGCTGGCTCTCCTCTGGCCTGTCTCTCCCACACCTTTGACTTTTGGTGCTTGAAAGCTGGAATTTGGGGATCATCCCACACTTCCTGCAAACCCTTGCCCTGGCATGGTATGGGACTAGAAAGGGTCTGTGGAGCTGGATCCCATCTTCTTTCCCTGTAAGCTACAGTTCTTGTTGGCCCCGCACCCAGTTCGGAGTAGAAAGGGCTGCAGCAGCCAATAAGATAAGCCCAGCTCCTGGCTGGCCCAGTTTCCAGAGTTCAGTAGTAACTGATAGCAAGCAGGTGGAGACCAGGCAAACTGGACCAGCACACAGGTAAAAAGGAAAGAGGCCTTTTGCCTGAGCCTCAGCTACTAGGAAAGTGTCCTGGTGACCCTGCTTCCCTATGGGCAACACAAAGACCAATTTCTGTCTGCTCCATTAACTGGCTGCGAGGGGTACTGAGGGGTCTTGGCAGGCCCTGCCTGTGCATGCTGGGTGGCTTGTTGCCAGCTGCATACAAAGCTTTGTCCCTCGTGCTGTGGGTCTCCTTTGTATCCATCCTGACAGGTGGAGGTCTCAGGGCCAGTGAGCTTCTGGAACAGAAATGTGGACATGAGACATCTGTTCTTGAGGGCTCTGCTGTAGTCAGTTCTGATGACTTCAGCCTTTGCACCCCCAAGCCTCAGGAGGGATGGATGGTCCTGGCTTCCAGGTGGACACTAATAAGTAGCATAATCCTGTCCATATCTCAGAAACATCAAAACCAAGCTTTGGGCCCAGGCCATACTGTTAGAAGTCCAGGACGCTAGACTCTCCTTCCCCAGCAGCTACCTTATTCTAAGGGGTGGGGAGTAGAACCAGCATTTGACTCCCATGACCCCAGAAGAATAACTGGCTGCTGTGCGTACAGGCAGCACCAGCGTTTCCGGGCCCGCTAAGAAGGTGTAGGTGTTTCCTTGCCTTACTGGCTGGGCTGGCACTGTTAGCCCCACTGCACCCAGTGCAAAAGGAAGGCTGCTCAGCCGTGAAGGAGAGGCCCAGGAAGCACCCTGGGCCTGCTCCTGAGAGCCTGAAGTTTGCCTCTTGTCCCTTTTTCTTTCACTCCAATCACAGTCTTTTTAGACTTTTTTTGTAATTAACCATGCCATTTCCTTTTTCTGTTACCTTGTTAGTAAGCTCTCTTTTCACCCTTTCTTTTAATGTCTTTCATAGGGAAGACATCATACATTCTTAACAAATGTCCTAAGAACAGTGAGTAAAAAGTAGTGGTAGAGAGACTGGCTCAGTGGTTAAGAGCACTGACTGCTCTTCCAATAGACCTGGGTTCAATCCCAGCACCCACATGGTAGCTCACAACTGTCTGTAACTCCAGTTCCAAGGGATCTGACACCATTACTCAGACACACGTGGAGGCAAAACACTAATGCACATAAAATAAAAATAAATTATTTCAAAATTAAAAAAAAAAAAAAAAGGCCGGTTAATCCCAGCCTGTGGTGAACTTGGGAGGCAGGGGCAAGTGGATCTCTGTGAGTTCGAGCCAGCCTTGTCTACAAAGCAAGTCCAGGACAGCCAAGGGTTTCTATACAGAGAAACTCTGTCGCAAAAACAAAAAACCAAAACCAAACCAAACCAAACAAACAAAAAACTGGGTGCCTAGAGAGATTGGCTCAGAGGTTAAGAGCACTGGCTACTCTTCCAAAGGTCCTGAGTTCAATTCCCAGCAACCACATGGTGGCTTACAGCCATCTGTAACGAGATCTGGTGCCCTCTTCTGGCATGCAGGTATCCATGCGGACAGAATACTGTGTATATAATAAATAAATCTTTAAAAAGAGAGATCGAGAGAAAGAAAAGAAAAAAGATAGCTGGGACTGTCTAGAACTCAGTCTACCTACCTCAGCCTTCTAAGTGGTGCGATCACAGTCCTGCCCCTTCATGCCCACACTTCGTCGCCTTAGTTTTCCATGCTGTCAGTGGAGACATTAGCTGTTAATTTCAGTTTCTTCATTGAAGATTGGGTATCTTTGGTTTGTTTTGTGATTTGGAAATGGTTTGCCTACATCTTACCTTTCTTTGAGGTTCATGGTTTTTCTTGTTTGGGCCAGCATTTCACGTATCCTAGCCTGGCTTCAAACTCTATGAGTACGTATGTAGCCCACCTTGAACTTCTGATCCTCCTGCCTCGGCTTCTCAATATTAGCTCATACCACCACACCTAAATTTAAAGTTTATATCTGATAATTCTAGTGTGTTCTTGGTTTTCAAAGAACCATGACGTTGTGCACGGAAATTCTGGGGCTCACCTGAAGTTCTGGGTTATTTCTTTTTCTCCGGAGAGAACTTACGTCTCTCTCACCAACATCTGACATTGGGGTTCCCTCCCTCTTAGACTGGAGTGTCCGGTTACACTACACCCCCACTGAGGGGGGACCCATTTCACCTGGTGGCAGAGTGACAGCTTGCAAGTTCACCCTGTTCTTAGGATGGGCTCACGGTGGGAAGCCTGGAGCCTAGTCCTGCTCCTCCTTGGCTCCATGACATTTTTCTCTCTCCAGTCTGTGAGCTTGCAGAAAGCTCAGCTTTTCAGACACTGTGTAGCAAGAGACAAATGTTCAAGAAGACACCGCTGGCAGGCCCTCATTCCTTACTTCTTATCTCTTCGTGCAGCCCCTGCAGTCCTTGTGGTCTTGGCACTTCTCCAGGGCCAATCAGTGGATGTTTAAACTGTGTCTGTGCTTGGGTTTGTTAAGTTGTTTGTGGAAAGGGAATTAAATCTTTGGACCAGCATAGAAAAGTCCCAAGCATAACCCAGTGCTTCTTTCCCAGAGACTCCTGCCTTTTGGCAGTTGCCCAAGGACCGCAGTTCAGGCTTTATTGGGGGTTCAGGGTCTCTTCCTTTGACCTCAGTGAGTCAGGTGAGAGCTTGAACCTAGCTTGATACCGAGCTGGGCACATAGCACAGCCTCCATATTCATTGATGTGGAGACCGAGGCCCACACTGGGACCTCCCCCAGCGAGGGCCTCCGTGTCCCTGATTGCTGGACCAGGGCTTACTCCATGAGAAGTGCTGGATAGTGTCGCAGGGGTGTTGCTGTCTGACTGCCCTGGCTTCCTCCTACCTTTCTGGCTCTCCCTTCATGCCGTGGCCTCCCGAAGACATGGGGCAGCGGGTGAGCCTTGTGGCTGCAGACCCCCCTCTTCTGATTAACCCTGGAACCTGGATCTGGTTGTGGGGTTTGGTGTGGTTCTTTTTTTTCCCCCTCTAATCCCTGCCATTTTCTTCCCACACCCAGTTTCTATTCCTCTTTTCTCCCCAGCCTGTGGTGAACAAAAGCCATGGCAGCAGGTAGGCTGTAGTTTCTCACTTTGTGCCCCAATGACCTGTCGCTTACCCTAGCCCTGAGCAGGCATAGGGAACAGGGGCTGGGTAGGCCTGAAAGTGTGAGATGGGCCGTGTGGGTACTGGCACTCCCCAGGCTTAGTCCCAGGAGCCTTAGAGGAGGGAGGAGGTGGTATGTTGGTATATGAGCAGGGAGGAGAGCACAGGTGGAGCTCCAAGTTCACAGCACGGCCGCTAGTTGTGAGGCCACAGGCATCATGCATCTCACCTGTGGAATGGCGTGCCCTCCCGGGGACCAGGGAGGCCACCAGCATGCTTACCTAGCTTAAGCAGAGCTCTCACAGTCCTGAAAACCTAGGACTTAAGGGACCAGAACCAGAGTCCAAGGACCCAAAGTAGAGTAGGGAGAAACGGGGGGGGGGGGGGGTTCCTCTGTGTCCCTTTGGCCTAGGGGTCTGTCCATGTCTCCCTTCACTAAGCCCAGCGGCCCCCCAGGAGCTCTCATCCTGCTGCCCTGTGAGGCTGCCAGGGTCCCCTCTTCCCAGGGACAGTCCTCTGTATGTGCTTGGGATTTGATGAGCTGCAGGCTAGGAGGCTGCCTGCAGACTGAGATAAAAGACCTTTCAGGGTTTGAGCTTTGTAGGTCCCAAATACTGTCCAGAAGTGGACCATGGCATATGGCTGTGCCTGTCCCCCATAGCCTTTGTGGGCCACTCCCATCAGATATGCACCAGATCAGCCTCTCGTGTCTCCATCCACTACAGCCTCAGGCCCAGAAGCCACCTCCTGCCTTTGCACACACACATACACTCTAGCCCATCTTCATGTCAGCCACACACCCTTGGCCCAGTACACACAGACCCTTTCACTGAAAGTGATGGACTATGTGACACATTGGTCTAAGACATGAAAGCTCTGAGGAGTGCAGGTTGGCTGGGCCTGGAGAGCTAGTGTGAAGGGCTTTCTCTTGAGTGGTTCAGCAGGGGCTATAGCTTAGCCCTGCCCTCAGATGTACAGTCGCTGCTATGTGACGTCATGAAAACGGCCTCGGTTCCCATAACTGTCAAATGGAGGTAACCCAGTATATGCTCGTAAATGTTCCCAGTCACCCTGACCCAGTCTCTGAGGAACATTAGAGAGAGGCTTAAGCTTTCTGCTTCCCTTCCCCTGGCCGTCTGCAGACAAATAGGAAGAAACTTGAAACTTGCAAGTTGTGGTAGGCAGACAAGGAGCCACCCATCCCACCCACTCCCAGACTTAAAGGTGCCTATGTTCTGCTCTTCCAGGGGACTCAGGCTTCGGAACTATGTTCCAGAGGATGAAGACCTCAAGAAGAGGAGGGTCCCCCAGGCCAAACCAGTTGCAGGTACATGAGCACCCTTTCCCCCCATGGCCCTTCCAGTCATCCTCAGAGAAGTGCTGCCATACCAAGCCAGAGATGGGCCTCTGGGGCAGGAGGGAGGCCCTAGGCACCTGCTGTCCTGGGGGGACCCACAGGCCCTCTCGGCATGAGGAGTAGAAGTGACCTGGGGTCCTTATACAGCAGGGCAAGGTGGTGAGTCATGTGTCCCTGGGGAGGGGCAGAAAAAAAGACCCCAGAGAGGGGCTGACCATAGACACTCAAGAGAACAGCCAGCAGCAACACAAAGGCCAGAGGGGCCCAGACCAGATTTTTCCACTGTCTTGATGCAGGGTGAGAACCCTTTGTTCTGAAAAATCTCACTTTGTTTGGTTTTAAGACAGGGTCTCCCAGGAGCTCACTGTGTAGACCAGGCTGGCCTTGAGCTCAGAGATCTACCTGCCTCTGCCTCTGCCTCCCAAGTTCTAGGATTAAAAGCATGTGCCACCATGCCTAGCCAAGAATCTTAGTTTTATTTTTTATTTTTTTATTTTTGATACCAGCTTTTCATTGTACAAAAAAAAGAAAAGAAAAGAAAAGAAAGAATGAATGAATAAATAAATACCTCATCAAAAGTCCAGAAGTTGTGCAGTTGTTTCTTGCTAATCCGCTTTCAGTGTAGTGGAGCAATAGCAGAGTCAGGTGAGGCCACCCACAGGATAGGAGAGGAATGAGAAGCCGACCCCTTGCCTCTACCAGGAGGCCACCCAGGACTTCTGTCTGAGGAGAGAAAGGAAAGGCAGAAGGACACATCCCTGGTGGCAGGGCTGAAGGCTGCCTAGAGCCCACAGTTGTTAGTGTTTCAAAATCTGTCCCCAGAAGGGGCCACCCAGAGGCCTACTGGCTTATGGGGCAGGAGGTGGAAGGGAAGGGAAGATAAGACACTCAGACTCCAGCAGGACCCAAAGGAAATCCTTGGGGCCTTTACTTTTAATACCACACTTCATGTACACAGGCACTTCCCACGTCACAGCGTGAGGTGTGGGCTTTGTCCACTCCAGCTGTAGCCTGCTGCTGTCCCTTTCCAGGCCCTGGGGTCTGCCTTCAGCCTGAGAAACCAAGCTCTTCCAGCTGAGTTGGGGCCCAGGAGAGAGGGAGGAGCAAGAAGCTTGGGATTTCTCCTTTTCCCTGGGCTCCTTAAGCCGATCACTGTGGAGTAGCAGGGCCTGTTCACAGGGCTGTGTTGTTCTTGTGCCCTCTAGTGGAAGAGAAGGTGAAGGAGCAGCTGGAGGCTGCCAAGCCGGAGCCTGTCATTGAGGAAGTGGTAAGTGCCTGGGTGGCCCACTCCCTGGTTGTGTTGCTTCCTTCTCTAGAGTCTCTATTCCCACCCTGCTTCCTTCCTTGCCTGTCTGCATTGTTCTACCTCAGTGCCCTGTCTCGCCACCTCCCCCCCCGGAGGCTGGGCCTTGGCCCTAAGGAATTGTCTCCTCTCTCCCTAGGATCTGGCCAACCTGGCACCCCGGAAACCTGATTGGTAAGTGTTATCCATGCAGGCTGGTGCAGGCTGTTTGGGGTGGGGAGTTGGGGGTGATAGCGCTTGGTGCAGATCATAGGCTGGGAGGACAGCCAAGGATCTGCAGGTAGGGGACAAGCAGTGCAGGCATAGCTCTGTGTAAGACGGTCAGGAATAGGGCCAAGTGGGATATGAATGATGGCAGAGGGGCCTGAGGGATGAAAAAGCAGTTATCCCGTGAAGCCTCTTCTGTAGGGAGAAAACTCACCTGCTCCAGAGGCCCCATCTGAGCAGCACACCCCTTTGTCTCAGGATACCACAGTGAAGAGAACGATGGATGAGCAGACAAGGCTTTATGTCCCCGTTCTGACTGTAAAGTAGGCTACCCCCTGTCTTCAAGCCCGGAAGCCTCCAAGGTCCTCCAACTGAGCTTCGAAAGTGGGCGAGGGAAGGGCTGTAGGCTTCTCTGTGCCTTGGGCCAGAGTCAGAGCTGCTTTCCTTGTGCCTGAGGATCTGTGTGGGTACAGCACCTTCAGTGCTTTAATTTGGTGAAACAGGCATGAGGCGTGTGTTGTAGGAACCACAGATCAGAGGGGCTAAATTTATGTGCATGGCCGGAAGCCCCAGGAGTGGGAGGGGCGCAGTGGCAGGAGGAGGCTGTGGCTGGAGGCCGAGTAGGACTGACAGTTGGCCAAGACAAGTTGCTCCCGGATGCTGACTTAGGGCACATAATGGGAGGATCCCATGGAGCCATCCACCGTTGTGTCTCAGTCTTCTACCTTGGCTGGGTCTGTAGTGCACATTTAGTTAGCTCAGTGGAACCGTGGAGGATGACGGGTCTTGGGGGTCCAGAAGAACAGAGAAGGCAGCATCTTGGTCACCCCAGAGCAGCTCCTCAGGCAGCTGAGGACATAAATGCCAAAGCACTGCAGGAAGATGCCAGGGCCACACCACAAAAGCCCTTAGTTTAATCCCCTGACTTCTTGTTCCAGGGATCTCAAGAGAGATGTAGCCAAGAAGCTGGAAAAGCTAGAAAAGCGGACGCAGAGAGCCATCGCAGAGCTGATCCGTAAGCTCGGTCTGGCTAGTGGGTCCTGCCCTCATGGCGGTGGCTTAAGCACAGTCCTTTACCATTTGTTTGCTCTCCATCCAGGTGAACGACTAAAAGGCCAGGAAGACAACCTGGCCTCTGCAGTGGACGCCACCACTGGACAAGAGGCCTGTGACTCTGACTGAGGTGTTCTCCATGTCCCATCTGTCCAGCATACATCCTCTGGGAAGATGCTCTTAGGCAAGGGTGGGATTAGGCCAGCCAGCACTTCTGGGTCTTGAGAACTGAGCCAGCACAGTCGTGTCTCAACTCTACGGGGTAAGGATAGCTGTTTCCCAGGGGCGCCCACCACCCTGAGATCTGTACATATGTATGTATATTGAGCTGTTTTTAACTTCTGGAAGTAAACTCCCATGTATTAAAGGCCTGTCGCTGTTTCCTGTTTGCTAGGTGCCCTGGGTTCGGACTCTTAGAATGCAGAGGTGATACTCAATGTGCTTACCCCTAGGTTTGGCCAGCCATGTTGTGGCTGGATGGATAGGTGGGGCCAAAGCTGAACTTCCGGCTCCAAATCCCTAGTCAGTGTCAGCAGTGGTCACCTCAGAACCCTTACACCATAGATACGGGGACAGGGAGTGTCCTCGTAAGACCTCACAGGGCCTTTCGGTAGTCAGTAGGAATGCAGGAGAGACTCCGACACAGTTCCTTCGACTCCTTCCAGTGTGAGAATGAGGAAGGCGTTCTATGAGGAGGGTTTCTGTGGCAAACTTCCACATAGAACCACTGCCCATTTGAGGCCACCACACTGCTTCCCCTGATTCCACCCTCTCTCAGCAGCACATCTCTTTCCTCTCCATCAGGGCTGTCCCCAAACAGGACTCTGTTCTGCTAGAGATCGGGCTGAGGTGGTCTGTGGTTGAGGTGTGACCTTGGAGCCTAAGCCTCTAATGTCCTGGCTGAGCTTTGAGCATCTGAGCTGATTCTCCAGGTGACAGACCGCAGCATTAACACTGATTCTAGGAATAGGCATCTGGAGCTTCCACCCCAGGGAGGTTACACCTGCAGTTTCCTTTAGGCTTCCTCCCACCCTGACTCCTCCAGTGGGTTGTCACCTGTGCTGTGTTTCTTTCACACCATGGCCCAGCCTTGGCAGGCAGTGCTGAGGACTTAGGTCATGGAGGTAAAGTGGACGTGTGCACAGAAGCTAGGATGCCCAAACAGTAAATAAAACCTTTTAAATGAAAGTTGTGGAGTTGTGTGTGGCAGCAGATACCTGTAATCCCAGCACTCAGGAAGGGGGCAGGAGGATCAGGAGTTCAAAGACAGCCTTAGCTACATAATGAGTTTGAAGCCAACCTGGGTTATAGAACCCTAGAACCCTGTCTCAGAAAGTAGAGGGAAGGTGGTTGGGGGTGGGGGCAAGAGAGGAGACAGGAAAGGGATGTAGGGCACGGGAAGGTTAAGAGACAACTATCGGAAGGTCTGCTGAGCTCAGAGTGAGAGTATTGAGTACCAGGCAAAGCATTGGGTAGTCAGACAGGCTGGGACACTGGCTCCCTCGAAAGACTGAGACCAGCCTTGCCAGAGCTGTCAGGAGTGGAGATGGGAATGAAGGATGAAAAGACTCCCCACACTGTCTGGGAGCTCAGGATGCTGGTTTGTGGAGGTGGAGCCAGACTAAGGACCTCTGCAGCCCAGCTCTGGGACTAGACTACTGTTTGGAAAGCTAGCAAAGGTGGCGCCTCTCAATCTGTGGTCTTTGGGGACTTGGCTGAGAACTGCCTAATGAGGAAAGGGAAAAACAAAAACTGCCATGCCAATACACATTCAGACAAGAATCACAAAATGAATTCCCAGCACTCGGGAGGCGGAGACAGCCAGAGTTTGGGACCAGAGAGAATTCCAGGACAGCCAGGGCTACACAGAAAAACCCTGTCTTGAGAAAAATTTCAGTGCTTTGCCAAGCATGTTGGGACATCTTTGTGATCCCAGCACTTGGGGGTCTGAGTCAGGAGTTCAGAGACTGCCTGAGCAACACAGCAAGGCCTCATCTAAGGGTAAAAAAAGAAAAATTCTGGGATGTGTACTTCTGTGTTTGCACAAAGTCCTGGATTCAGTCCCTGTCACACTGGAAGCAGGTATGGTAACATACTTCCCGCACTTGGATGCACAAAGATCAGTTCAGTGTCATCCTCAGCTACATAGTGAGAACACGGCCAACCTGAACTACATGAGACCCTGTCTCAAAAGGGGGAGAAGGAGGGGCAGTAAGATGGCTCGGCAGGTAAAGGCACTTGCCCCCAAACCTGGTGACCCGAGTTCTGTTCCCAGAAGCCATATCATGGAGTTGGTTCTCCTCATCGTGCTCTGATATCTGAGCTTGCAAGGGTGTGCAGGGGCGGGGCTGGAGGGCAGCACACGTGAGCACACTCGAGCACGTGCGCATGCAAACACAAATGTATCTCATTAAAAGAATCTAAAGTCCAGTGCCCCGTGAGTAGCCAGTAAGCCAGCAGTGGGTAGACTGGAGTGCATTAGTCTTTTCATGTGTTTTGCCTGCATGTATGTCTGTACCACATCTATGCCTGGTGCCCATGGAAGCCAGGAGAGGGCATCAGATCCCCTGGAACTGGGGTTCCAGATGGTTAAAAGCAAAGGGGGTAACATAGCCAAGGAAGCTGAAACAGCCCTAAAATGAGTGTGTTATTATCAGAGAAATAATTTTACTAATTATTTAATGATTATCAGAGGGTAATACTCAACAAGAAGTAGATGTAAGAACTGATTGGAAGTCTTGAAAATTAGCCCAGAATGATATTACACACCTGTAACCCCAGAGGCAGGAAGTTGAGGCTAGCCTGGGCTATAGGGAGATGCTCTCAGAAGAGAAAAGCCCAACCCCAGCCTGGAAAAAGTAAAGGGACCAGCGGAGCACTGGTAAGCACAGGACAGGCAAAAAGCAGCAGAGACGGCTGGGGTAACATCAGGGCAGTGGAGACCAGCAGACACTGGTGTTCTCAGCTACACTGCTGGGTGTGGACATCCGGAAGGCTTGCACACGGTGGTGGTAGAGGGTGAGACCACTCTAGGACGTTGCTCTGACTCTTACTGTCCCTGTGAACTGTTACAAATGTACGCCAGGAGACAGGCCAGGACTGTTCATAGAAGCACAATAGCACATGCCTGCACACTTGAAGCCATCCGGGATATCTAAGTGCCTTTTGTGTCTTCCCCTAGCCCCCTGCTTTACCTTGTGGTGGCATCTGCATTCACCTCAAGTCCTGCCCCTCCCCCCCCGCTCACTTTCGCAAGCCCCACCAGCTTCAAGGGTGTAAGAAGGCGGGGAATGGGGGCGATTTAAGCTAGGCACATCACCCATGGTCAAAAAGCAGCCACGCATGCTCAGGGATGTGGGGGAGATGGCAGAGAAGCTGGCGTCTTTCAGAAAGGTTGGGAAGCCTGACTGTTGAGCAAGACTTACAGAAGACATTGCACATCTGAGGAATGAAGCGAGAGTGTCATAATTCACAGACATCCAAGTGCAAAGGTATGTTACAGATCTAAAAGGGTAAGCAAGCTCTGGTGAGACGGCTCAGTGGGTGAGAGCCTTGCTGCTTGAGCCTGGCGTCCTGAATTGGAGTCCCAGAAGCCATGTAGGGGTGAAGACCTGGGTTCACACACAAGGTTGTCTTCTGACCTATACACACGCACACACATGCACCCACACACACGTGCACTCGCATGCACACACACTTGAAATAGTTTTTTTAATGTATGGGTGTGTTGCCTGCATGTATGTCTATGCACCACATATGTGCCTGGTTTCTGACAAGGCCAGAAAAGGGTATCAGAACCCCTGAAATTGGAGTTACAGATGGTTGTGAGTCCCAGAGTGGGTGTTGGAAATTGAAGCCCGGTACTGTAGGAGAACAGCTAGTGCTCTTGACCACTGAGCCATTTCTAGGCCCCTAAAAATTTATTTGAAAACAAAAGCCTAATTTAGTGGCTTATGCCTATAATCTTATCACTCAAAGAGGCTAAAGTCAAGATTGCGGTGAGTTCAAGGCCAGCCTGGACTATACATGAGTTCTAAGTCAGCCGTGAAAACCTTATCAGTGTAAAAGTGTAAATCAGTGTAAAAACCTTGTCTCAAAAACTAGGGCAGTTGAGGACTCAGCGGCAGAAGGTGGTTGCCATCAAGCCTGACATCTCAATCCTGGGACTCACAAAGTAGAAGAGAAATGACTTCCTCTGGTATATCTTCTGACCTTCATGGCATACCAGAGCCACCGTTCACACACACACACACACACACACACACACACACACACACACACAAAATATTTTAAATTACAAAAGCTAAATGCCATTTTCCCCAGAATCCCCAAGAGGCTCCTCAGCCAAGAAAAGAGCAAGGATGAGACTTTATGTCATCGGGGTCTAGAATTCCCTTCTGTCCTCACGTGGCCACACGGTGGCAGCAGAGACTCCAGACTGGCTGGCTAGAGCATCCTTCAGCACTGCCTGCCCTCCCGGCCACCAACATAGCCTGACACCCGCCACAAGGAGCACTCCTTCCTTTCCCACCGGCCTGTGTTCCTTGTGAAGTAGCTGGTCATCAGAAATGATCTAGAGTGGGATTTGGGTAATCTGAATCCAGAACAACAGTGTGACCATGTCCTGGGAAGAGCAGGTCCCAGGGTGCCAGTCTGAGTAGTAGAGTTAGTGTCCTAACTCTAAGGACAAATTCAGCCTTGCCAGGCTCCACAGTCCTGTTCCTCCCTAAGCTGGGGGTGGGCTGCATGTATGGTGTGTGCGTGTGTGTGTGTGTATCATAGCACACTCACGTGCACTCGTGGGTGTGCACACAGGCTACCTGGAGATGTGGGTCTCCTGCGAGCCTGACTGGGGAAGGGCACCTTGCCATGCACAGGCTGAGGTGGCGTACCCTCCCCTTGCCTGAACACACTGTGCACTGTTAATCGGGTTGGGTAGTGAGCCTGCACCCAGATGGCTCTGACCGGCAGAACTAGGCAGTCCGAAGAGTGGGGAAGACGTGCCAGATGCCAGGCTATTTCTTCCTAGACTCGGACCTGGCCTTGGGCTCACGCAGCTGTGGACCAGGCAGGGTGTCTGAGCTGAGTTCCCTAGCCAGCCTGCCTCTTCCGTAGGTATTTCTGGTTTTCTTTAAATGTTCCCATTACTCAGGCCTCCAGTGGGCACTGAGACAGAAATAAATCCCACAAGGCAGCCCAGCCAGAAGTCGGGAATCCGATTCTCCCTCAAAGGCCGGAAGAGGCCCCTGAGCAGAGCACGCCAGACCACAGTGGCCCACACACTCCACATGGCCATGAATATACCCTCCGTGCACACACACATGCATAGTCTTATATGTTTCCCATGCACACACGGGCACCGATGCATTCAGATTTGCCTGTGACGCAGAAGTACCCCAGAGGCACATGCAGGTTTATTGTGTGCACATATATACTCATACACACACGCCCCAAAGTGATGTAATAAGGAAATTTAGAGTTCTACCATCTAGAAGTGGCCACACACTCTGGGTCCCAAACCCAGCCACGAGGTAATGGTGGGCAAGAGAAGGAAGGCTGAGGAGGCTGAAGGAGGAGGCTGGCCCTTTGCAGCTGAGGAGGAGAGTGGCCTCATGGGAATCCTGGTCTAAGGCTTCCAGGGCTTCTGAATTTTTAAGAGAAGCTGGAAAGCTGAATTTTTATGTGAAATATCCTGATTTTTAAATGTTGGCTCAAGATGTTGAAAATACTGGGAGAGCCAAGCCAAACATGTCTAAGAGCCAAATTCCACCCACAGGCAGCATTTGCAGACCACGGGTACACACACAAACACACACACACACACATACACACACACACACACACACACACATCACACAGACACAGACACGCATACAAACAAAAATAGATACTGATACACACACAATCTCCCAGATGCACTAAAAGACACATGTGTGCACAAAGACATACAGACATATACAAGCACGATATCAATATACACTGGCATACCTACAAGCACAGGCATGGGTATAGATGCCAACAGAACCACAAGCAGACACAAACACAAATAAATGCACAAGTTCGCACACACCTACACATATACATAGAAATCCATACACAATGGATCCTCTGTCTTGGAGATAGAGGTGATCTCACTGGGGCACGTAGTGTAGAAGCAGCATGGCCTTTGGGGCAAGGACTATGGTGTGGTCCTCACCAACATCGTCCTTTGACTCACAAATGCTGTAGAGCCTGGGTCAAGTTGAGGTGGACGAACAAGCGCTTCCCATGACTAGTAGAAGCCAAGGGCCTCCTGTATCAGGCCATTACAGGAAGTGATTGGATCCACAGAAATGGGTAAAGGGGTCTAGGTGCCCAAGAGCCCACCTTCTCGTGTCCCCTGGCCTTAAATGCCTCCCCTGCCTGCACAACTGATGTTGAAGTGAGAAGAAGTTGTGGGTGGTTTACCCTGGAGGGCTGACTACCTGCTCGAGGCTGGAAGACAAGAACCCTGTCCAGGAAGCTGAGACCCAGGCTGGGGACATATTTTGAGAGTGAGGTGGGGTTCTGAGTCCGCTCAGGTCAGTAAAGCTGAGCAGAGCCTGACCTCTGAGAAGCTATAGCTCAGAAAGCTTGCCCAGGGTAACTCGGCACATACACAGCCAGCTCAGGCCCCTGCCGGACTCCAAAGTTCCTTTCTTCTCTGCCTCTCCTGGCCAGTGGGACCAGCCCTGCCAAGCCAAGGTTTATTTCAGTTTGCTGTGGTGGCCTCAGGCTGAGCTCATTCTGTGGTTGGCCAAGGAGGCATCAAGGACAAAGGAAGAGCTAGCCGCACCTTAGGAGCTGCACTGGAAGCTTCACACCCCAAGCGTGCTCCCCAGAGCCAGTGACCTCTCAGGACTGTGGGGCAGGGCTGTGCCCTTTGACAGGTACACAGCAGGGCTGAGTTCCCTCAGACTGCTGGGACCTCCAGAGAATGCAGCGTCCTCCTCCCGGTCTGCCCCTCTGTCACCTCCCTGGGGTGAGGACGGGAGAGTATGGACCACTGAAGCCTGCCCACTGCAGCCTTCAGGCCAGGTGTCCTCCCCGGCTTGAGCAGGGCTTGCCGGCTGAGGGCGGGTAGCAATGGAATCTGCAGCCCCATCCATTCTGAGCTGGCAGCTGTAGACAGCCCCACCTGAGGCCAGGGCTGAGTGTCTTCCCTCAGAGCGGACGGTACCTCTACCCTTAGGTGCTCTCCTAGCTGGTGCTAAGGAGATGGGCCCAGGAAAGGCAGAGCCACTTGGCATGCTCAAGGCAGGTGAGAGCTGACCCTGGCCACCTCAGTGACCAGAGCTAGAATCCAGTGGATCCTATGAGGTGCCTTGGATAGACTCCAGAAGCAATGAATAGGGGGTCTCTTGACCCCCTCCTTCTTGTCTACTCACTGGCCAGCCCTGATTCTGTTTATGTGTTCCGTGTGGCTTGGCTGGCCTGTGGGGCCTTGCAGGGAAAAGTGACCACCTGGCTCCAGTGGCCGTTCAAGGCAAACAGGGCCCTGACCATCTGCCAGGCCTGCTGAGGGCTCCTGCTGCTTCTGCCAACACCTGGACAGCCCAGGCGGGGCTTAGGAGCCTCTGAGCGGAGGCCAGCCTAGGGCCAGAGGCTCCCAGTCCAGAGTTGGGGAGCAGGTCCTGGGTGATGGTCTTGGGCCGGTGTGTGTGTGTGGGGGGGGAAGGGGTCTGTCCCAGACATCCAGCCAGAGGGAAGTGATACCCAACCTGAAGAATAGAGTAGAGCATGGCTGTTCCTGTCCCAGGTGCAAGTATCAGGAGGAGGTGGCTAGTCCTGGCTGAAGAGGTGTCCAACGGAATGCAGGAGGCCTGGTACACCATGCAAGATGGGATCTTGGGGCATCTGACCCCTTTAAAGGAAAAAGACAGGCCTATTTTGGAGACCCAAAGGGGAGAAGGAAGATACAGCTTGGCCTGAGGGTGCTATTTGAATGTTTTTAGGTAAGCGGGTCCTGACAGAGCAGTCTGGGGCTGTTGGTGGACAGAGTAAGTAGCCTTGATGGCTCAGTGGTCTGGAAGACCTATCAATGGCTGAGCTGAGACAACAGGTCACTGTAGGCTCTGCACAGAGGTAACACATACCCTAGGGAGGGAATTAGGTTTTGTCCTGTTGAGGGCCCTTTCCCAGTCACTGCGTCATCCAGGGTCTTTCCTGGCAATAGCGTGGTGGTCCTATCTTCCAACCTGGTCTCCTGCCTCCTGACCCTTATGCAGCCCCCTGTGGCTGCCACATGGAAGCAGGGACTTTGCAGTTTTCCTCAGATTTCCGGTTCTTCCTTGTAGAATGTTCAGTGGCTCCAACTCAGCCTGGCTCAGTAGCCTTTGACGGCCTGGCCTATGCCTCTCTGCCTCTCTGTTGCAATTCACAGTGTTTCCATGGGAAGACTTTGGATGGTCGTTTGTCCTGCTGGCCATCAAGAATGTTAGATGGAGCTTGGCCTAGGAGTCCTCAGTACATGCCCTTATCACCCAGTGCCTGAGTTAGATGGCTCAGGACAGGTGGATGGGGTGGGGAAAGCCGAAAGGCACAGTGAGCCAGGCAGCCCATGCATAGGCATGCAGCCAGTGTCAGGCCTTCTGAGGGCCCATAAATGGTTCAAGACAGGACTAGGAAGGCCCAGAGGATGAGGATTGGGGTAAGGAGGTATCAGATGGGGATACTGAGCAAATGTTCTGTGTACTTAGTGAGTGCACAGGTCTAGCTTTGCAGGCCTGCACCCCAGCTAACCCTTAAGGCCTGAACTCCTAGCTTCTAGAACCAGGGCAGAGGCAGCTCACCTTCCACTCTCCCTGCAGCCTCTGCCTGGTGGCTGGAGGCCTCCTCCTTTCACTTGGGAGCTGTGGTCATGCCTGGAGGTCACCTGGTGGGAAGGGTTCACCTGGTGGCAGGGCCACAGACTTGCGAGTGGCTCAAGGACCTGAGGTAACTGCTGTGAGTCTTGGCTGGGCAGTGACAGGGGGCTAGGAGGCAGAGTCATTCCAGAGGGGCCTGACTCCAGGAGTATTCATGACAACAGTGGAAGGCTGGCTGTTCCCTCATAGGCTCACCTGGCTGCTGTGATTCCCGAAAACTTGACCCTTTCTAGGCAATGATTGTTTTCATTTTTGGTTTTGGTTTGTTTTGAAGGCATGGTACCCCATGTACCATGTACCCCAGGCTACCTCCCAACCCTATCTATATAGCCAAGGATGTCCCTGAAGTTCTCATCCTCCTGGCTCCATCTCCAGAGAACTGGGATTACAGATCTGAGCCTTGTTTATGGGGTGCTGGGGATAGAACCTAGGGCTTCATGTGTGCTAGCCAAGTGCTCCACCGACTGAGCTACCTTGGAAGCCCTTTTCTGGGCCTTGAGGTCCCCTTCTGTTGGACAGTGCTGGATCCCCAACTCCCAGACCATTCTTAGATAATGAGACCCAGGGTCCTTCTCCCAACCATGTGGTTCTCCCTAAATTCTCATGTGGTTCCTAGACCCTGCCTTCCTTGAATGAAACACAGGAAGCCACACATAGCTCCTTCTTCTTTTCTTTCCTTTTTTTTTTTTTTTTTTTTTTTTTCTGGTCCAGTCCTGAATGAACAATTAGCCAAATTCTGGCCTCTTGGTCCATCTGTCCAATTGCCCATGCCAGCAGTCCAGTCTCTGGTGCCCAGTCACATGACTGTTTCCCATTCTTCCTGCAGTAATGGCAGTGGCCGTGTAGACCCCCCAGAGGCCTCCTCATCCAGGCCTGAGCAGGAGCCATTAAGGTATCCATCGTCCTTGGGAACCGCTATGGCAGCTGGTGCGGTTTCATTCTCAGCGGCTGGAGCACCTGGCTTGGGATGGCCAGGCAGCTGGGAGTGGCCGTTGGTGGTGGTGGCAGGCAGTAGGCGGGGGCTAAGGGGAAGGCTGAGTCCGGCACGGGGGCCTACATTGGTCACACTTGTGTGAGAGACCATTGGGCCATAGCTGTAGCTGCTACTCCCACTTCGAGCTTTACGCTTGAAGTCCAATGCCAGTGTCCAGCGGCTCCAAGACTTCCTGATCTCTGCTTGTACCTTGGGGAAAATAGATGGGTGGCAGTCAGGTATGCTCTTAACCCTTGGGCTGTATGTTTCTCCTGTTATCCTCCTTGCACTAAAGGATAGGAGACTGGAAAACTCCAAAGACATGTCAAATGACCCAACCCTCAGAACATGGTGTTTAACTGCCGGAAGCCGACACTGCCAGAATCCAAAAGCTCAAACGTCCCAAAGGTGGCTGAGCCCTCAAACTGAGTTCTAAAATACTCCTCTCTGAAGCTGAGGGACACTTTGCTATGTCACCCATGGAGGAGCCCACACATCCCAGTATATTCTGAGCCTGAATTATCTTTGAAGCCTTGTCTGTACATCACAACGTGGTCAGGGAGGTTCTTGGGGACCAAAGAAAGGGAGGGGGTGGGGAAGAACCGGGAGGGGGGGACAGGACTTGAGGAGCCCCAGCCACTACCACCCCCATGGCCTTCTCCTACCTTGGCCCTGTGCCTCTGGCTTCTTACCTCGCCATTGCAGAAACAGTATATGATGGCGACAAAAAATCCCTGTAGAGAGAGGCGCGTGCAGTCAGAACCGCATCTCCCCCACCCTGCTCCCCAGGCCCGCAGGCGGCCACGCACCTGGAAGGAGTTGAAGAGCATCTCGTAGTGCATCTGGATCTGCCACAGGGTCCCTGAGACCTCGGTGTACGGCAGGGCCATGAAGACGGTGTAGTGGACGCCGAAGAGAGGAACGAGCACCAGCGTGGACCTCAGCAGCTTCCTGGACATCAGGGCATGCAGGTCAGGCTGCGCTCTTCGCCCCACAACCTAGCACTTCATTCTCCCACCCCGATCAGGCCCAGGCTCCAGAAATGATGGAAGGGCAAGAGGCTCTGGCTCTTGTGGCTCGGCAACCAAGTTCAGCCAGGACGGCCTCTGCCGGGAGGCAAAGTGTTATTGGGCTTCTCGGTCCCGACAGGTGTGCTCAAGTAGACCACAGTGCAGTTGCCTTGTCCTTGGGGCCTCTGAGCCTGCTACCATGCACTCATTCTCCCATGACCCCATCCTTGGGTTTCTTCTGAGCCGATGTCTTAGCGGAGCCAGCCTCTACCGATCTGTCCCTTTGATTCCCAGAATCTAGCTGTGTGAGGGTGGCTGTGTGTATGTGTGTATGTGCCCTAGCTCTAGCACAAAGCTTGATACCAAGTGACAGAGTGTGACCCAGCACAGCTGGGCCGGTCAGGAGTGAGCTGGAAGTTATCGGGGGCCACAGAGCCAGAGACTCCTCTCACAAGCTCAGCTGCGGGACCTTGTCTTCTCTTGGGTACATGGTCCTGGCAGCCAAAGACCCTGAATCCACACCAACTCCCAAGAGCTAGCACTCACCGGTACTGCTGTCTCGTGTCACACCGGCCTGCGTTGGTCTCCCGAAGCTTAGTGGCAAGCACCCGGATAATGTTGATGAAGAGGATGAAGTTGAGCTGTGGGAGGGAGGCTTGGTTGGAAACTCTGTCCTAGTAGCATGGCACAGGATTTTTGGACCCATGGCCATGCCACGAGCCCTACTCTGTCACTGCTTCTCTAGGTGGCTGCCAGGACTGGAGTAGGATTCATCTGGTGTTCAGGTCTTTAGGTTTCTGGGCCTGGGGGTCGAGGGAAGCCATCATAGATGCTCTTGCCAAGGGCTCATGCCCACACTGTCCCCAACCCTTGCTCACCACAACGGATGCCAGGATGGGCACCTGGATGATCCACTTCTTGTGCCCAGAGCTCAGGTCCCAGCACCTAAGGAAGGGTAAAGCCTTAGCCACTGGCCACATGGGCCCCAGAGCTGGGCTGCTCTGACATGAGCTGCCAAGGACACAGCATGTGCATGTGTCCAGGCCTGAGGCACTCACAGGCCTCTTTGGAAGTCACCTCCTGTGACTCTGAGGTGGTTCCTGGCTAGAGGCTGATCAAGAACTCCTGAGGCTGGAGCCGCTGTGTACGGAGTCTCCCCATGATTCGTAGGAGAGGGAACCAGAGCACTTCAAGCCCATGTCAAGGTCCCTGCCCACCCCTCAACCCACACACTATGCCACTGCACCTACCCAGTGTTGGCTAACGTTGCTCTGACGCCAACCCACACAGCCACGAAGACAGCTGGCAGACCTGTGTGCACAGGGGACAGTGTAAGAGCTGTGCACTTTGCCCCAAACCCCGGGACCTTCCTCTGCTCACTGCCCCCAGCCCTCACCTAAGGCACACGGACTAATTAATGCCACCCTAATTGCCCGAGGTGCCAGCCCTCAGGACTCAGTGCAGCTCTCTGCCCTGTTTCAATTCCTTGCATCCTGTGAGTACCTGTGCATGCCTACTGGGTAAGTGCCAAAATACCGTGGTATCAACAGCTGGGTGAGAGCCAGTGACTAGTATTTTTCTGTTCTAAAACTCCCTTTCCACACCTGGCTTGAAAGGTCCTAGCTCTCATGGATGAGGGTAGATAGAGTGACGTTCGTCATCCCGGGCTGGGCAGAGGTCACAGGCGAACCTCAGGGTCCTGACACATGGTAGTCTCCCTGCTTTATCCCAGCCTGGAGGATCCTTGGAGGGAAAGATGTCACCTGGGTTTGTGGTAAGGGTGTGACATTCCCAGATCATAAGGTTCTGTGTACTCCCTAATCCCCATGTTTCCAGCCCACCCAGACACCACCCACTAGCCCAGGAGCTTGTGTTAGTTCCTGGATTCAGGCCCAGATCTGCCTGATTCTGGGACTTCCATGGTGAGGTCAGGGGTAGTTCATGTGCCAAGAGCCAAGGAGGCTGTGGAGACCAGAGCTTTCTAGGTGCTGAGCCCAGGAGCCTAGCCACTTGGCCCACCCCTCCACATTCTGGCAGCTTTCCCCAGGACCCAGCCAAGCTCTGGAGCTGCCAGCAATAATGGACAATTATCAGTAACTAGATCCCAGGGCCCGAGGGGGCTGGTAGGATTGCAGCTTCCCAAGAATCCACTGCAGAAGCTAAATGGTAGGAGCTGCTGGGCCTGTGGCTCTGGAACTCACCTCCTGGTAACAGATGTGAGCCCCTCCCACAGGACTCTGGGTAGAAGGAGGGTCCTGACTGCCACCCTCCAGCCCAGGCTAACTAGTGACTGAAGATCTCCCTCTGGTCCCAAGCTTAACCTCATCTCAACCTCAGTAATTATCACCCTAAGTGAGTTGAAATGCCAGGTCAAGCCAACAGTTCTGGGTGAGCCCTGCCCATAGCCAAGTTGAGTGTCCTAAACCTGGAGTGGGGTCAAGGTCACATCAGGGTGGGCAGGCCTCCAGCCTGCTAAAAACAAGAGGGGCAGGACACCTAGAGCCAGAGCGCCTGACTCTCGGGCTTGCCTTCACCCTCCCCACCACACTGGTCTCCGTACCCCAGCCAAAGATGGTGAAGCCCCACAGGTACTTCTTCTCTGAGAAAAAGGCCATGAAGATGAGGCTGTGCAAGTACAGCCCCTCCACCAGAATCCAGTAGTAGTTGGTGGCCAGAAAGTAAAGGAAGAAGGTCACGGCCACACGGCATCCAGCCTAGGAGACCAACTACAGTTAGGCAAAAGGCAGAGCCTTCATCCTATAGGCCTGCATTAGGGGGAGAAGGGAGAGCTTACTCTGGGCTACTGGGCTGGGATTGGTGCAGTAAGCTGCGTTGGGACCTGGTGTGGGGGTGGGGTGTAAGCAGCAGGAGGCAAGGTGGTGAGGAGGAGAGGTTGGGACGCTCCACTGTGGCGACCACTGAGCTGTTAGCAGTTAAAACTGGTCCCTGTGAGACGGATTTGCTGGCCTGCAGCTGGAGGAGATAGCAAGCGGTGGGCAGGGCGAGGGCCGGGGAGGTGGGTGCGAGGGGCGGAGCCTGCAGGCGGGCGGCAGGGGGCACTCACGTAGCCTACGGCGGCCGCGGCGGGCGGAGGCGGCACCTGCGTGATGATATGCAACTCTTCCTCCGTGAGGCGCTCGGCCTCGTCCAGCGTGAAGCCAGAGTAGAGCACCGCGTCCTTGACGAAGATGCTCGCGGCGCGCAGCATAAACGACAGGAACATGTGCATGTGGATATAGTTGCGCGTGCAGTGCAGGCGCCTGCGGGCGTGCAACATCACCGCGGGTGAGGGGAGCGCAGCGGTGGGCAGGAAGCTGGGCTGTGCGCCGTAGGTGGGGACATCACGCAGGGGGGGATGGATGGAGTGAAGGGGGAAAAGGGAAGCTCGCATCCTGGACCCCTCCGGCCCCACCCTAGGCTATGCCCCACACCTCGCCGGCTTTGCCCTGCCCCCGACCCGACCCGCCCCTTGCCCCGCCCACCTAAAATAGGCTAGGATGAGCACAGCCACTGTGAGGGAGGCAAGGGACATGGAGTATCCCACGGTGTAGATCATGCCTAGGCGGTCAAACACCTCCTGCGCAGGTGAGAGACAGAAAACTGGGACTCAGGGTGGGCACCAAGGGCAGAGTGGACAAGTTAAGGTTGCTGGAGAAGTAAAGGCTGGGTACGTGTGGTCTTGGGGGTCAAGCCTGGGAGGGAGAAGGTTCACACCCGTTCTCGAGTCTCATTCGTCATGAACTTGAGGCACTCGCTGTAGTTGGCCCATGTCCGGTTGTGTCCGGGAACCACCTCCCAGCTGCCATTGCGGTCACAGCGTCTGTAGGCATGGCCTGTGGGGCCGTGGGACAGTCAGGGAGGGCAAAGGAGGTCCCGAGCCACTGAGGCCCCGAACTCCACTTCATGGTGTCCCCGTGGTTCCCAGCCCATTCGGCTAGCCTCACCTTTGTGATTGAAGTCATAAATGTAGTCGGGACAAGGGACTGCCACCACTTCCCCTGGTGCCCCTAGTGGCCAGCAAACGATGTTGTCCCACTCCGGCAGGCAGGGACGGCCTGTGCCCAAAGAAAACGCAGCGTAGAGGATAAGGGAGGAGAGTCAGATCCATAGCTAGGCCCGGGGACATGGACACACTTGTGGTTTGATTCCCACGGGGGTGGTGTGCCCTGTGACCAGAAAATCCAGGTTCAGAGCATTCTGGAAAGACTATATTGAGCTCTTACTTCCTCTGGCTCCCTAAACGAACTGGCTTGAGAGAATTTACTTAAGCTACTGTGGTGGAAGGGCTTAGCTGGGCCTTTTCTCTCTCTGCTCTTGGTCCCACCTTTCTAAGGATTAAAAAACAAAATGAGATATTCTTTCACTCCGTAGACAGACCAGGCTGGCCTTGAACTCACAGGATTCCTCTGCACCTTCCCCCAGAATTCTGGGGTTCAAGGTGTATGCCTCTACAACCAGCTCGAATGTTTTCTCAGATCTTTCCTCAGCTGGGAGGCTCCCTATGTGACCCTTCCCTGGAGACCACAGAAGGAAGTCTGGCTCTCGGTGCCAGCTGGACTTCCAAAGCACTGCTAACCTCACACAGGTGTCCTGCTCTCTGCGTTCCCATTTCCTCTTTGGGAAGTTGACTGATCAGCCTAGAGTTCTCCCATCTAGGACTGCATGGAAGACCCACCACCAACCACTCAAGAGGCATGCCACCCTCCAAATCCAAGTGCTAATGTCCAGTTTGAAAGAACAAGGCTCTCACTTTGGAGCCCTGATAGCCACACTAAGTGACCTCAGAGGGTCCCCAAGCCTCTAGTTCGCCCACATTCCGTCCCAGCTTACGGCCCCCTTCTACCCTGCTGCAGGACTGACCACAGGACTCTCTAACCTCCCTGGAAGGCAGCCTTGAGGGCTGGACCCACCCAGCTTGGTGAAAGGCTCTCTGTCCTGGGCGCCATATTCCCAGCCCCACCCGGCCAGGCCCACAATTCCCTCTGGTCCCTGGGGAGCCACAGGGTGACCACAGGCTCCCAGATGTGGCCCCATCTGGAATCTGCTGCCCACCCTGCTGGCTCTAACTGGCCTTGTGGCCACAGCTTGGGCTGTGTTTGTCTCTCCTCACCTCCCTGAGGCAACTCTGTTTCTCCCACTCTCCTCTTCTCTCCTTGTCCCACTGTCTGTCTCCACCCCTCTGAGGCTGCCCTACTCTCATGCTATTTCTGTGGCTCTTCCCACTGTGTGTCTTTCTGTGCCTCCTTTGACAAACCAGACTTTTGGTTTGAGCGTTTTGTTCCCTCTCTGACTCTCTGCATCTCTCCCCTACTGTCCTATCTACCTCAGTGGGTCATGGGTTTCCTGTAGCTCTGGTTCCTCTTCTGGGCAGTGCTAGGCAAGTCTACTGTGCACATCTCCTTGTGTCCCAAGGCCACACAATTCATCTCCCCCCTTCACAACCCTCCTCTCCCCACCACCGCCCCTCATGCTGCCTCTTGGCCTGTCTGCTGGCCTGCTTTTCTGGGAAGGGAGCTGTAGTCTCTGACTTTCCATAGGAACTCACATGACTAGGACATGGTGGGGACAGGTGGATCGGAGCCTGGATAAATGACTGCTTAGGGAGGTGTGGGAGGCAGGGTGGACAGACATACCTCGGCGTCTGCTGCCAGTGGGCAACTCCTTGTTCTCTTTAGACTCAGGGTAGAACTTTCCCGATGCCTTCTCTTTCCTGGGCTTTCCTGACGTAGATGCTGGTGTCCAGCCCTTGTCTGATTCCATTATGTTGGCTGGAGAAATCAGGACAGTTCCAGCCATCAGCTGTGCTATAACCTCAGCCCTGGCTTATCACCACTCCCCCTTTTTAGTGAGTTGACCCTACCACGGATGCTGATACTCAGGCTGTTGGGACACCAGAGATGAAGGACAAGGAAGTGACTCAGAAACTGTAGCGTGTTTGCCAGGTATCAGCAGAGGTTCAAAGGGGGTGAATGACATGGGTCTGGGGCCAGCTAGAGTGAAGCGGAAAGACTGGCAACCCAGGAGCTGAAACCATGAAGAAGTGAATGGCCCACCAGAGGGCGCATGGCAAAAACTGGCAGAGATGGGTGGCAAGGTAATGGTCTCAGGCTGTGCAGGTGAAGAGGCTAGTTACAAAGGGTGCACAGTGTTAGGAGTGGACAGATGCGCCCACCTGCCCCTCTGTCCTAGGACACTCTGGTCAGGGTTTGCAGCCTCTACGAGTGCCCTCCAAGACACCACCTGAGCTGGCTCCTGGCCTTTCTGCCTTGAAAAGACACTGGGGGCCTCAGTCCTTCTCACTATCTGACTGTGTGACTTCAGCTATGGCCCAAGTCAGGGTACTTGGCCTGCCTACATCGGGCCCTGTGGTAAGCTGAGTCCAGGCACTCAGGACTGGGATGAGAATGACTGTCAGTATTTTCCTGCCTTCACCCTCAGGGGGGGATTCCATAATGGATGAGAAGGGGTCAGAGAGGTACACAAAGCATGGGCTACACAACTAGGAAGAGAGCCAGGTTTAGGTTTAGGACCGAATGAAGGGGCTCATCTGTTCCTACTTGTCAGAGGTTGGTCTGATGTGTGCTACTAGCCCTTAAGATCTGGTTACACCTACCTTTGTTTTGTAAACCTGCCTAAGACATATATAATTAAACAGCCTATACCTGGGCAGGGCAGAATGGGGTAGGCTAAGGTTCTCTGGACTTTGGAGGACAGAGAGGATCATGGGAAACAGGCAGATGGGAAGAGAAGGAGGATGCAATGAATGGTTAGCCTGGAAAAGAAACCACATGGGGCTGGGAGGAAGGACTCCAATAACGGCGTGAAAAGGCCCAGATGAAGAATAAAAGCAAGTATTTATAAGATTATGGATGGAAAATAGGATGGTTAAGGAGGATGGCATTGGATGGGGGCTGGGAGATGGATGGTGAGGTGTTTCAGACAGAGTAGGTAGGAATATCTGCCTGGCCCAAGGTAAATAAGGCAATTATAAAAATCAAACAGGTGTCTGTGTCTTATTACTCGTGATAGTGGGTTAGATAATACCAGCATGACAATCATAGGGCAAATACCATATAGCCCAACACTCATTTCTTTTTTATTTACAACACTGCCTGGCTGTGATTGGCAGCCTCAGGTTGGGCCAGGATAGGTGGGACCCTGTATGCAGAGTATGTCTTTAGGGATGTGAGCAAAGTCCACTCGCTTCATAGAGAATCTGTCACCATCTGCTTGTGTGCGCTGCTGCTGTCCCCCAGTAGCCTGAGAGCCAGCTCCAGAGAGAAAAAGCTGCTTTGGGACAGTAAGCCAGGGTCTGGCCTCCTGTGCTGATGAGGTCAGCCTGACCCTCAGAAGCCTGGATGAATGCTGGGGTAGCCCATACCTGCTTCCAGAGAGTGGACTCGAGGGAGGGGACAGAGAGGGGTCAGAATTGTGAGATTAGATGGGAGCTACCTTCCTTCCCTGTGGCAAAGGTCCTTAGAGCTGCCGTGAGAGACCCTCCCTGCGCAGGCCAAACACCTTCTCTCCAGGCCTTAGGCTGGGTCACACAGCCACACCCCTTCCCCACCTACCCCACCTAGTTCCAGGGACTCTAGTCCTATCCTAGAGTTCTCAGAGCTCCCCATCATTTTAAAGACCTCCTCATCTTTCTAGACATGGCTTGGTTATCTTTTCTCTAATGCAGTTGGCCTGGCCCACCCTATAAGGGCCCAACACCCTCATCAAAGCTCCTGGCTTGCCTTACCCTGTCTAAATCCACTGGGACTATGTGCTTTGTCTGCCTTTACATCTCCGTCTGCAAAGGGGAGACCCCATATCTATTAGCCAAACTGTCCAAAGGCTCCTCTGTGTCTGTCTGTCTGACACACACACACACACACACACACACACACACACACACACACACACGGCCATGTCTGGGTCTGAGAGCTGGCGGTGGGCAGACAGCACCTTCCTGAATCCAGGAAGCTAAGGACCACTGAGCCTGCTGATTTCACCCTTGTCTGATCCTTCTCATTTTAGGCCTTTACTTTGGCTGGGTCTCCCTTTGTTGAGCACACCTTAGGTTCCTAGGTTAACATTTTCAATCCCTGCCCCCACCTGTCCCTGCTTCCCCCCCCCCCCCCCACTGCTTATCACATGCTGACCTCATGCCCACCTCATCTCCCCACCCCCACCTGCTGTGTGCAGAATTTCCTTGAGCAGCTTGTCACACTGGGCCTGGGCACGGTGCAGCAGGAAAATCTGTTCCTCTTTGGTAAAGACATCATCCGCGTCCACCTGCCAAGTCAAAGGTCAGAATGTAGGCAGCACTTCCAGGTGGGGCAGCTGGTCCCCAAAGTCATCCAACCTCCCCAGGGATTTCCCCCTTTCCAGAGGTTAGCCCTGGGGCGGGAAGTCTACCACAGGGGAGCGTCTGCCTGACAGAGCTCCCTTTCAAAGTTCTGAGCCATGGCAACACAACGGCTAGGGCCTGGCCCTTGCAGGGAGGAGGAAGGAGTGGGGGCTGTCCCCCGTCTGTCCACCAGTAACCCGGCATCCACTGACATTCTTTTTCTAGTCCATCCCCCCTGCGGCACATGGGAAAGGATGGAATGTCCCAGGATGGAGCCTCACAGGATACTGGCTGCCTGCTGGGGACCTGGGGTTGGATCAGGAGGATTGAACTCTGAGGAGACGAACCCAGCCTGAATTCCTTCAAGTCCCAAGGCCCCCCGGGGACCATGGCAGTCACCATTTTCCATCCTGGCCCCAGCATTCAGTGAGTGCTTTCCCAGTAAGGGGTTAGAGCCTCACCCTTCCTGCTCAGGGCCGCGAAGAGGGAGAGGGCGAAGAACCGCTGGGCTGTGCAGGACCCACGCACCCCGACAGATGCTGTGGAGGAAACGTGTGACCCGGCACGGCCTTTGCTTCTACTGACCGCCCTGAGAATGTCCTCATTCTCCTCTTTCCACTCTGTTTTCCCACTGGCACCCAGCAGCAGCAATTTTAACCCAGGAAAAGGGGACAGTGTGAGGATAACGGGAGTTTCTCCGAAAGCTGGGGCCAGCATCTTGCCTGACAGCAGTCCCATCCCCACCCTGAGTATGAACCCGAAGGGATCACACCCCGGAATAGGGTGTGATGCTTTGGGACAGCCCAGGGCAGTCCTAGCCAAGCCTCACGGTCCCCGGGACTCCGCTAAAAAGGCTACCTCTCCCTTAAGCTCCAGAGAACACAGCCTGATCTCCTTGAATAGGCAGCGCTGCCTTCCCCATGCCTGGCCATGTAGGCGGGTCCCTTTAGTAAGGGTGGAGCCGAGAACTTGGAGGCCTGGAAGGAAGGAGGCGGGTCAGGGTAGGGGCGGGGCGGCGGGAGGGGGCGGGCGGCCCGGGTCAGGGAGCCCGGCTGCAGGGAGAAGTTAATTGACCGCGTCTCTTGGCGGCAGCAGCTCGCGCTTCCAGGCCAAGGAGTCTCCAATTGGCTCTGCCGAGCTCAAGTTTTGCTGCTTTTACTTAGCGGAGGAGCATCTCTGCGCGTGCGTGTGACTAGCTGCGCACACACGCTGTCTGGCCAGTGTGTGAACTTCTGTGTGCCCCCGGTTCCGTTAAGTCCTCACGAAGGAACTGCCTGACGTGTGAATTGCCCCGGAGGCTGATGTGTTTGTGAAGATGCGCGTGTACATGTTTGTGGGCGAAGGACTGTTGGTGGGCTTCTGGGAGTGCTGGAGAACTGCTCTAGCATGCATGCCTATGTCTGCTGCCTCAGCTCACCCTAACGCCTAGTGGTCCCAGGAAGGCTGAAGCGGATTCCCACGTGCTGGGGCTTCACAGCTCTAACTTCCCACTGTTCTGATCACACCCATGGCAGAGCTGGCTGGGGCAGGGTGATAAAGATCAGGGAGGACAAACTGGCTTGCTAAGATCCAGGGGCCTCCAAACTCGCCCTGGAGCTCTCCTTATGCCTGACGCTGGGGCCCCGGCTACTAAAGGGTCTGATTCTTACCTACCTCACCATCCCAGCGTCTACTCCCTGCTATTCATTCTGTCATTGCAGTTGGTATCTCCATCAATTACCACCCTCCCAACGATACATCACCACCAGGAGCACTGCCATAACTGGGCCAGAAACATTAACATCACTACTCCGACGAGGGCCATCACACCATCTCCAGAACGGCTGCCGCCACCATCTGCCTAGGTCATCATCAGCACCATCGCCCACATTACCACCATCCATACTATCATCCTGTCATTTCTCCCTCCCATGCCCCTTCTTCCATGACCCCTTCCTTCTGCCCACCTCCACCCCTCCCAAGACACATAATTCACCGTAATCCTCCCAGTTTGTGAAGTGCTCCTGAGGGACTGGCTGATGCGTTGGCTTCCTAATGGCCTGCCTAGCCTCTGATGTGAGCAGGGAGACTAAGCTGATGGCCTAGATTAGAGGTCAGCAGTCATGGGTCAAAAACTGCCCAGCTGACAGCCAGAGACTGGCCAACATGCCCACTCAGCGGCCTGGGATGGTGGCTAAGATTCCACCTGCACCCTTTTCCAGGCTCTTGTCTCCTGGATGGGGGAGGCCATATGCTTCTAGCCTTCCTATATTTCCAAGGACAATGGCCTTGCCTCTGACCTCCCTGGGCATGAAGACCTACTTCTCTGTCATGCCAGTCAAGACAGAGATGCCGAGCTGGAGAGGTGGCTTAGAGGTTAAGAACATTATCTGCTCTTCCAGAGGTCCTGAGTTCAATTCCCAGCAACTACATGGTGGCTCACAACCATCTATAATGCGATCATCCCTCTTGTGGCCTGCAGCTATCCATGCTGATAGAGCACTCAAATACATTAAATAAACAAATCAGAGCTGCCATGTGGCTCACAGGGAGCAAAGTACTTCTCCAAGGGGAAGAGGCAGTCCTTTGCCCAGGGCTTCCTCCTTGCCAGCCTCAGAACACAGCTCATCTGGAAAGCCCAGACACCCCTACTTTCTTTCTGCCGACTGTCAGGGATTCCCCACGAACCCCAGAGCCAGATCCCACCTCTGACACTGACTACTGTCTCTAGCAACAATGCTTAAGGCCTGTGCTTTCTAAGTCCTGTAAAATCATAGTAACAGTTATGGATTGAAATAAACTACTGCATCAAAAGGCTGGGCAGGGCAGGCTGCGCTATGACAGGACTAACCCACCACTCCCATCCCACCCCCAACCCCCTTTTCTCCAGGGGTCCACAGCAGGAGGATGGGTTGCGGGAGCCTGGAGAGAACCCAGGGCCAGGAACTGGACAATGCAGTGCTGGATGAGGCGTGCCCGGAAGCCCGGGAAACCGCACCACTCAAGGTCACAGCCAGACCCCCAAGTTCGGGTGTGGAGGTAGGTAAGATTACCAGTCCTTATCCTGGTCGAAGAGGGATAAAGGGAAAACTGCTGACAACTCTGACCAGCCAGACGTTAGCGCTGTCTGCTGCTCCCTTTCCCCTCCCCAAGCCCTCACCTCCTCCCTCTTTACGAGAGAGTGCCGTCTTCTTGGCAAAGCTCCAGGCTATGAAGAACTCAGACCGGCATCTTTTTGTATACCTTGGGTCTCAGAGGCGAGACTGTGGAACTCGGAATGGGGTCAACGTCACTTCGTCCAGACTCACCAGCTGTCCTGAACACTGTCTTCCACTGTATGGATTGGGGCTGACAGTCTCTCTGATTCATTTACCACAGTGACCCCCCCCCCTCACCGCTCCCCAGCAGCACACCATGGTGCTTTCCCATGCACACACAAGAATGTTTAGAGCGTGTGAACCTGCAGGGGCTGATGTGATACAACCTCGGCCCTGAGCTGGGAGGGCAGGCTGCAAACACAGAGACGGGTGTGTGAGTTCCAGGCGAGGTATAGGCAGACAGGAGCTGAAACTCGCACGTTACTTACAAACCCCAGACCTTGTTGACTGGGTCGTAGAGGGTGTGCCGTCAGGAGACCAGGCACACTTTGTCATCCCCCAGTTCAGAAGCTCAGGTGGGGTGTCAATCACATGATCTTCCAGCCCTCTGCTGCCTGAGGTGGACACCAGCACTGCCTGCCTGAGCTGCCCTGTTTCTTTCTGTTCAGCTCCGGGGGACACCCAACAAGGATGGTGAAGTAGGAGGTAGCAGGCTGCGTGGGAAGGCAGTAAGCTGCTTTGTCAAGGCTGGTGGCTGTGGTGATGGCGGAGACAGCGTGGTCCACACCGGCGTCCCACTGAGGGCCCCTCCTCTTCACTTCCTCCCCTCCCTGCCAGATTCTACAGGTTTGTGGCTGTGATCTCAGACATGTCAGGATTCTACCCCTTCAGACAAAACTGGAAGAGATGAAGGAGTGCCTTTTCCAGTTCCGACGCTTCTGCATCTGTGCAAGCGGCTTCTATGACAGAATATTTTATTAGCAGGATGCTCTTGGGTCACATCAGCCACTCGTTTCTCAGGGTCAGCCTGGTCCCCTAAGGGACAGCGTGCTTTGCTTCCTTGCCTGCCCCTGAAGAAGGCAGCTCTATTTGGTGTTCGCCATGGATGTTCCTGTTCCACAAGACTTCTTTGTCTGATGCCACTCATATCAACCTCATCTTCTACGACACACCTTTTTTACAAAAGGGGATACCGAGGCCTAGAGAATGGTTAGAAGGAGAGGGCCAGGAGTGGGGCTAAGGCTCGCTTTACACCAACGCAGCAGTCTCAGAGCAAAGGAAACACGGATGGCAGGGCACCAGCCATCACATCATGTCTCCAGCACCCTGGATTGTAACCTTTGCTGCATGAAGCAGGCATCTACAAAGGGAGTTGATTCAGTGGTGAACGTGCCCATCGAGACAATTGTGGCACTGAGGCTGGGATGTGGCCGGCCCTTCTAACTGGGCAGGGGGCAGCTGCGCCGTGGTGTTAAGCAAGAACGTGAATGGCTCCGGCAAAGTGAAAAAGAAATACTTGGCTCTCAGGAGATGCCCTTGTGACCTTCTGGCCTTCCTGCACCCCTTCTCCAGGTTCTACTCCTGGGACCCATGCTGGCACCTCTCGCTGACCCATGTCGGCTGGCTGGGGACCACTCTCTTGTCCCTTGCTGCCCTCTGTCCATCTGGCTGGCCACAGCAGGCTAGGACGGGCTCCTCATCCTGCCCAGCCACCACTGACAAGTGCTGACTTTTCCTCCCCCTTGCCAGGCCTTCCTGAACAGGCTGCCTGTGTTTGGGGCTGGGAGGGGTTGGGGGGGAGGCACTGTGACGCCTCTCATCCCAGCCAGCCAGCGAGTCAGCCAGCGTGGCCGCCTTTGGGGCAGGCGGTGGGATAGAGCCTGGATGGCAGAGTTGGCGGCTAGGACAGGGTGGATCTTCACAGGCAGCCTCTACCTGGGCCAGGCAGGAGGACCAAGGCCTAGAAGGATGGGATGGCCTGGTGCTCAGCATGGGTACAAGGCTACTGGAGCTGGGGTTCTGAAGGGCTTGGGACGTCTCCAGTGTCGGGGAACCTGAGCAAACTCTGCCTCTCCTAGTCATTTTAAAGATGATTTCAAAGTTCTGCAAAAACCCCACCGTACCTTTTATTTTTCCTGGGGCTCTCTGAAATAGCTCCCTTCCTGATGTGGTAGCTGGACCAGGGAGTGTCCCCAGAAGGCCCACAACAGGAATCTGGGGGAGGCTGCTTGACGCCTCATTAAAACATTCCGAAGAAAACCCAAGTTCCCGGGAGGGCCTGTGCCCCCCCTCCACTGCTCTGTCCTCAGGCAGTTCTGGGAGTTGGGGGGTAGGGGAGGAGGATGTGTTTAAGGGCAGGTGATATAAAAAGCTTCAGCAAATCAATACGTGCAAGATAAATAACCCACAGAAAGATGGGTAATGGCTCTGAGCGAGCTCTCTGAGCAGATAGACCAGAAACAAGTCTCAAGTCTGAAAATCGTTGGCGGAGGGTAAATTAAAATGACAGGAGCCACCGTTCCTCACCTATCGAAATGCTAAGACGAAACAAAAGGGCCCCTGGTCACATCCTGTGAAACAGAGCCGAGCAGGGAGAGGGCCCTGCGGTCAGTCCTGGTGAGTATAAACCAGCACAGCTTTTTAGAAGGCAATTTGGCCATGCCTATTAAAATAAAAAATGTGCATGTTCTTAGACCCAGCAAAGACAAATTCTAGAAATATCCTACCGGGAAACGGTCACGTGGTAAACCAAGAGGGCATTTCAAGGAGCTTCTCTGCCACCATCTGGAACTTCTCTCACATTCGCACACTCCAGCGCACACGCGCGTGTGCGTACACACACACACACACACACACACACACACACACACACGGAGAAAGAGAGAATGAGAGGATGAGAAAACTGTGGAGAAAGGGTCTGAATGTGCATTCCTCAGGGATGTTTAATGAGGTTCATACTTCGGAATACTATACAGGATTAAAAAGGACTCAGAGAGATGGCTCCATGTTTAAAAGCACTGGCTGTTCTTCCGGGGACCCACGTTCAATTCCCTGCATCCATACGGTGGTTCCAGGGGATATGACGCCCTCTTCTGGCTTCCTCAGGTACCGCATGCATACAGTACACAGACATACATGCAGGCCAGACAAGTAAGCATACAATAAAATAACTTTTAAAAAAGGATTTGGAGGCTGGAGAGCTGGCTCTGATGTTAGAGCACAAACTTTTCTTGCAGGAGGACCCAAGTTCTGTTCCCAGCATCCACTTTAGGTGGCTTAAAACAGCCTGTAACCCCAGCTCTAAGGGATCTGACATGCTCTTCTGGCCTCCTCAAGCATTAAATGTGTGCACAAAAGCCCCACAAGAATATACAAATACTTAAAAAAAAACATAAAATATATTTTAAAAGATTTGTACTCACAAACATGAAGATATATCTTTAGGTACCACCATGCATGTGTCACATAAACCTATGGAAAAGCTCGATGGGCTTATTTAAAAACACAAGACACAAGCTAGAGAGATGGCTCGGTGGTTAAGAGCGCTGTCTGCTCTTCCAAAGGACCTGGGTTCAATTCCCAGCACCCACATGGCAGCTCACAACATTGTGTAAGCCCAATTCCAAGGGATCTGACACCTTCATACTAATGCACATCAAATAAAATAAAATTATTTAAAAAATAAATAAAAACACAAGGCACAACATTCTTCTTGCTGTGCATACCAAAAGGCACCATTTGAAGCACGGGGAAAGAGACAGAGGCCCCTCCCCAGACTGTCGAAATGCCTTTCTCTAGAAAGGGGACGGGGATTGGACAGTGCCCACAGAAGGCTTCTGTTTCATCTGTATCACTTGAACTCCTAAGGTGGGGGGATGTCTCAGTGGGGAAGGTCCTTACTGCTCACGAACTGGAGTTCAGGTTCCCAACCCCACATAAAGACGAACCAGAGAGTCCTCAGAAGCCCGAGCTGGCCTGGTGACCCTGTCTCAAGTGGAAGGTAAGAACAATAGCCTGCCGTCCACAGATCTTCAGAGCCCCCCCCCCGCCACATTCACACACATGCACACATACACAGAGACTAAAACAATCCAAAAACAATTATTAAAAATGTGCTCATACATTAGTCATGAAATAAACAGTGTAAAAGGTAAAAATAGCAGAGGTTTCACTTTCTAAAGAAGAAAACCCAAAGTGACACATAGGGACCTCTTGTCCTGACTTTACTCCTGTCTCACTTAGAGGGAAGAGTCTCCTGTAGAAATCTGAAGCCCCGGGTTCAGATGCTTCAACTCTATCCCACCTCTGCCAAACTCACGGCGTGAGCCTCAAGGTCATTTCCCAGTGAAGTGGAATGGGTGGGATGAGCACACATACGTCCGCACTCAGACTCCTGATACAAGTTCGTTCTTATTTTTAAAAGCAAGCACCTCTGGGCAGGCGAGATAGCTTAGCAGGCGAAGTGCTTGCTGTCTGAGCCTGAAACCTGAATTCCATACCTGGAACCTACATGGTGGAAGGAAGGAACTGCCTCGTGCAAGCACGGCCAAGCACGCAGAGACACATAATAAACATTAAAAAAAAAAAAAAAATCAGTACCTTCTGAGCTGCACCCTGGGAGCTGGCTGGAAGGCCTTGCCTGCACAGCCAGCATATTCTCTGCGGAGCCCTACCCTTGTCTCCCTCAAGGTCCCACCCCACACCCAGGCCTGCCTCTGTTGGAGAGTTCTCTAGGGAGTCCTTAGGATAAGGAATCTCAAAGGACAAGATCACCCTTTGCCTGCTCAAGCTGCGAGCCTATCCCCTCCTCTAAAGTTCCCTCCTCCCAGGCTGCTCTTCTTTGGGAGGACGGATGGACCAGCTGAGTCCAGCTGTGGTCAGGGTTCCCCCAGCGGGATGCTCTTTGATCCCCCAACCAAGGTCATGGGAGAAGTGAGCCTGGTTAGATCTGGCTGAGCACGTAGCCTGTAAGTTTGACGACGGCTGAGGTGGACAGGCTCTGTCCGGACCTTTACACATCTGGACAGAGCAGCAGGGGCCAGGTCAGGAGGTCAGGCAGGGGCCAGGTGTTTGCTGACTCCAGCTGATCCCAGGGATCCCACTGGGTGGTGGGTTGGCCGAACCCTCTCCCTTGGACTGCATGCCTTAGACCTGAAGCAAAAGATGGTTTGTTGCATTCCTGTGCCCCGGCAAGGTCCCTGCAGGGCCACGCTCTCATCTGTCTTTCTGCCTTTGGACAGGGGCCCTTCTAAATCAGGAAAATTCTCTGCACACAGCTCAACTTCTTTACAGAGAACTGTGGAACCCTCTCGACGCCATACCACTGCACGTTGTGAGGTGCAGGGACTTGGCACTTGCTTGAAGATAGACAATGCTCAGAGTGATTGCGGATTTGGGTGAGTTAAAAAAAAAAATAAGAGGGAAAATACGTTTCTCAGGGGGTTGTTCGGTAGACTAAATTAGCTGACCTGCATAAAGTCCTTAGAATAATGGACTGACAATCAGAAAACACAGACGTATTTGTTAAATACAAGTGAGCAGGCAAGGAACCGGCGTGCGCACACAGTGCGCACACAGGCGCATATACAACTGTGCTTCCCTCAGAGTCATGTGCAGAGCCACAGCTCCTGGCACATGTGGACCTGAATACACGCAATCCTCTGGACCAACCCATCAGTCGGACTAGCCCATGTACATGCCCGCGTACACACAGAAGTCACCGAGAGAAGCTCAGCAAATAGCACCTCCTTCCTGATCTGCAAGCTCAGGCCCTCTCAACTTGTTTCCTTGTGTACAAGTGCCTTTCTGGGGCAGTCTTCGGCTCTGGTTCTAGTCCTTTGTTGGAGAAGAACTGTGAGGGTACAGGAAACTGGTAAATAGAGCGCTAGGGACACAGAAGGAGAGTGTCACACTGCAAGGGTGTTTGCCAAATGTTTCTCTCATGCTCTCTTCTCACAGATGGGAAACTGAGGTATGGAGAAAGACAGTCCAAGGTTACACAAACTGAAGGCTGAGCTGGAGGAGCCCCAGACCGCCTGTGTCCTCCGATGTGAGGCTCTGTCCTGCAGAGGAAGCTGCCCGCTCTGTCTCCCTAGACCTGGGGTACAGGGGGTAACAAGACCCTAAAGTCAGGCACAGAAGCTGATCTGGGAATAGGTTGGACACTTGGGGTAGGACTGCTGTGGGATGTGAGGGGAGGAAAAAACCTCCTCTCTGAGAAACGGCTCCTAGACCCTAGCCCAAGATGGGCCATGATTTCCCTTAGTGTCTCCAGCTCCGTGTTTGTCTTCGCTGTTGACTCTTCCTGCTGGGGTCGGGAGCTCTCATCCTAACCCTTTGTCTCCCTCTTAGCCTCCTGCTCTCAGACCACGCACAGGACCCCCAAAGATAAGCTCACTCGCCAGAAGGCCCCACAGCACATATCTTTTGCAAGGTGTACTGTGGGGTCAGTGTCTTTCAGGGGACCTCCATACCGCACCACAACCCCGTCCCTGGGCAGATGCCTTCCACCTTGGGTAGAGCTGTCCCATTCGGACATACATCTGTGTATGTGTGGGATCCCAAGAGCAGGAGAGGGATCTGAACCCTACCCTCGGTCTAAGTGATTTCTGCCTTCTTGCATACAGCTTTGAGCGCGGGGTTGCAAACAAAACTTGCGAAAGCGAGGCCCCCAACACAGCCCCTGAGACTCCAAACCCAGAGCCCGCCGAATCGCACTGTCACCACCGAGATACATACGACCAGAGCCGTGTGTGCTCACAGAGGCATGGTGCAAGGCAACTCCAACCACAGATTTCCAGACCCAGGACCCCAAACCAAGTCTTCAGAAGTTGGGAAACTTCAGGCATCTGGAACCTACAGTAAGACACCCCAAAGAGGGCAGGCACCAGGGTTCCTGGTTCAGAGCGGGGTGGGGGTCCCATCCCAAAGTTCAGACTATTGGGAGAACCCAAGACCTTGCGCCTACACTCGTCCCTGGACCCCAGAGCCAACTCCAGGACTCCTGTGTCGGAGTGTGAACCGAGAGGGACTTACCAGCGCGTATGCCGAGCTGAGCATTGGGCAGCAGAGCAGGAGCGCCAGGCCGGGTGCGATCCGGGCGGCCCCCATCGCCACCGCCTAGGGCCGCGTCCCTCGGGGCAGCCGCCGCCAGCCCTGGTGATGGTTGGAGGGTGCAGAGCTGCGTCAGGCCGGGCCGCCCCGCCCACGCCCCGGCCTAGGGGACCCCGGCGTCCGGGCGGCCCGAGGCCCCGGAGCCCGGCGCGGGGCCCATACGCCGAGGGCGAGCGAGAGAACGAACCGGCGCAAGGGAGAGAGGGAGGGCGGAGGGAGGGCGGCAGCCTGAGGCCGGGCGGGCGGCGGGCGGGCGCCGAGCGCTGCTGAGCGGCCTGTCTGCCTCGGAGCGGAGAAATCACATCCATATGGCTGGGCCCCCCGCCCCCGGCCCGCCCCCCGCTCCTCTCCCGCGCCGCCTTTTCTTTCTTTCTTTCTCTCCGTCTTTTTTTTTTTCTCTCCCCCCCTCTTTGGGGGAACTGGGAGCAGTGGCTTCGCTCCACGCCCAGTGGGGGAGGGGCGGGGGAGGGGTCGGGGTCGCGGTCTGCGGGGGGCGACCAGGCTGTTATTTTTAGCTCCGCGGCAGTGGGCAACAGGGGAGTCGGGGCGGGGCAGGGGGCGCGTTTTGAGTTGCGCGGGGCGTGCAGCTAAGGGATGCCACCCCGACTTTTGCAACGACCCCGAGCCTTTCGGGGCTCCAGTCGCCAGCTCCGGGCTCTCCAGCAGCACGGTGGCCCGGCTCCTCGGCTCAGCCTGGACCTCCATACCCTTGGCGGCCACCTCCGGAACCCCCCTGCCCGTCCTCCGAACCCGCGCCGCGTGCGCCCGAGCCGCACGAGCGCTTCTGCGGCCGCGATGCCGGGGGCTGCCTGTCTGCTCGTCGATCGGTTTTAGCCAGGGCCCCCCCCCCCTCCGGCCCCCCGCGCGCGCTCCCCGGCCTTGGCCTCTGCTACTCCAGCGGCCCCAAGCTCGGTTTCGGTCACTCCCTCGCTCCCCCCTCCCCTCCTCTACGAAAACATTTGCAAGTTTCCAAAAAAGCCACCGAACTGAGCGGCAGCGGGACTGGCGACTCCACAGGGTTCCGAGGAGGCGCCGCAGACCGACACGGAGACGGAGCGGCCGGGCCCTCCCCGGCCGGGCCCCCGGGTCGCCCCTGCCCCACTCCGGCCTCCCGCGCCCCCGACCCTCCAGCCACCCCCGAGCCCCGACTTACTCCGAGCTCGCCGCCGCAGCCCCCGCCTTGCCATGAATGTCGGGGCCCCCCCGACAGCCTCCCCAAGCCAGCGCTCCGTCCGCAGCCCCGGGGGCGCTTCATGGAGCTCTCGGGATGCCCCCCCTTGGGCTGCCCGGCCTTCAGAGCCCCCCGCCCGGCCGCTGCTCCGAGCCGCCGCCCGCCTCGCGCGTCCCTCGCCTAGGCGTCTGCCGCTCCCCTCCCCCCGCGGCCCGGAGCCTCTTCCCTCCCCCGCGCCCTCCCCGGGCCTCCTCCGCCCCTGCCCCCTCCGCTGCCTCCCGGGCGGGTGTGTGGAAGACGGAGCCGAGCCCGCTGCCCCCCAGCCCGGGACATCGCTCCAGAGACCCGGACCGGGGTCTTTCTGCAGGAAGATGAGTGTTGGGGGCGGGGGGGGGGGAGCGGAGTCTAGGGAGCTCGGACTTGGGGACCTGAGAACCGTGGCTGGGACGCTGTCCCGGCTTTTGCTTTATTCTCTCCTCCGGAGACGCACAGACCACCCACAGCCCCCAGATCTTCCTGCGCTGGCTGATGAGCAGGCGGGCTACGCGAGGGGAGCCCCTGGGGAGGCCGCCCAGCATTTCGAGCCCCTCTGGCCGCGGCGCTACCCGTGCACCCGCGGGGTTCCTGTTCTGGCTGTGTGGGGACCCTGGGGAAGCCGCTCCGCCGTCAGCTCCAGCCAGGCTACGCAGCCAACGCCCTCGCGTCCCGCCCCGCCCTTGCCTGGTCCTCCAGCCTCTGTCCATCCCTAGTCCCAGGGTCTGCATGGTGCGCCTCCTGCCTAGGGCTGGACCTTCGTTAACTCCCTGCTTAGAGGGGTCCCTTTCCAATCCGGGTATCTTAAGATGTCTACACCTATTCAGCTACTTGCCAGCGCTTCCATCTAGCCCCAATTCGGGCGATTGGAGGCTACAAGATTGGGGCTCAGCTAGGACACCCACTCTTGTAATTCACCTCCAAATACTGTTGGCTGTCCTGGGACCCTCGACTTGGAGAAAGTGGGAAAGGAATCTGGGGTTTTGGAACTAGGAAGGGGACTAGTGTTTATGTACGCTGTACTGGACGCTTGAGTTCTAGATCTCGGACTTCCTAGCCTACCACCTCATTGAACACCATGTGGGGAGCATCAGGCCGCAGAGAAGGAAGCCATTTTAAGTATGGTGACCTGAAAAACACCACCAGGTTAAATGGCTTGCTTACTTACCAATTGTGTGTCCAGATTGCTAGGACTCTCTGGGTATCTTGGTCTCAACTTTCTCATCTGCAAAATCGGGGAGATGTCCAGCTGACTCAAAGGTCCCCCTCCCCTGAGGGTTTGTGCCAAACACATGAGTTCTAGGGGATCTCCACAAGCATTCTATGCAAATGAGCTCAGAGTCCCCCCCCCAAACCTGCTCTCCATCTCAGGGACAGCTCCCACCCCTCAGTGAGAATGGGTCCTCAGGTCCACATTGTCTTCCTCAAACATTTCTTCCACCATGCCCCTCCCTGTGCCCGCTGCTCTTGGGTTGTTTGTCCTGATATTCAAAGACTTCTGTATCCTGCAAGGTGAGACAGCAGGTACAGGCGGCTGGACTTTTGGCCTGCTCACCCCCGTTGTTTTTGCCGGTTTCTTGTCAGGATCACACTTTGGTATGGAGGACACTCCCCTTTGCTTGTGTCCTCACATCCTCCTCGGTAGCGCTGGATGTGAGTCCAGGTCTGTCTTGTACGGTGCTCGAGCTCCACACGTACACACAGCCCTCCAAAATGCGCTAGCACGGAAGATCTACAGTACTATGCTTTGATGGTCTTTGTTATGTTTCTAAATGACTCAGATTTCATGTGATGGTGACCATTGCCCTTTCCCTTGGTGATACTTGGCAGAATCAAGAGTTGGAGAAGTCTAAGAGCTGATAGGGCAGAGTTCTTAGTTCTGGCAACAGAAAGCTCTCAGCTTGGAGAAAAATTAAGATCTTTGCACTTGAGCTGGGCATGGTGGCACACATGGTTAGTCCCAACGCTTGGTAGGCAGAAGCAAGTAGATCCCTGTGAGTTTGAGGCCAGCTTGATCTATCTAGCAAGCTACAGGCAGGAGCTACAGGGTGACACCCTGTTTCAAAACAACAACAACAAAAACAAAACAAAAAATGCAAAACCAACCAAACAAACAAACAAAAACAAAAGAAAGAAAAGATGTGCCCTTGGGTGGACCAGGGTGGGCTGTGCAGTCAGTAGAGTGGTGTGGGGGTCTCTGGGTTCCTTAAGGGTATCTCCCTAGCTGTAACTCCTGGACCTCACTCCAGAGTTCCACACTCTGATCAGCTAACTCACCCCCAGGCCTCTGGTTAAATTGCCACCATGGGAATGGCGGGAGAATCACATATTAACCAGTACCACGCTAAGGTCGGATAGAGCCAGCCTTACCCTTTGACTGTCAGGCAGGCCTTACACTGCAGGGTCAGTTTCTGTTTAGTTTCAGATCCGTTTTCAGTGGAGCTGGGCAAAGCAAGGCTAGGCGTAGGGACTGGGTCTGTGCTTTCCTCTTTGATCCCAGCCCAGGCTTAGCAGGAGGAGATAAGGTGGTCATTGGAGCTCAGAACCAGAGCGGTGGCTAGGCTCTGGCTCCTCTCTGCTGGTGTGGCAGCCGTGTGCTGCCACCACCCTCAGTAGGGCTCTAGCCAAGATACACAGACCCTGGGACCACTCTGGTCATCAGACTTGAGCTGTTCTTCCAGCTCTGTAGTCTGGCCTTACTTTCTCAGAAAACCCCTTGTCATCTGCCTGGAGGCTCTGTGGAACCACCAGCCACATCTGCTTCTGAGGACCCCCTCACACCCCAAACGTCATCCCCAACCTAGCCCCAAAGTCACTTGCAAGCTAAGACTCCCAAAGTGCTCTGCCCCTACACTGAACCTGACCCTAGGCTAATCCTTTATCCCAGTCTGATTTACAACCGGTCGATGAACCCTGACCTCAGGCTGAGACTCCTCCCAGTTTTCAAACCCCAGACAGTTCTCTAGTTACAGGTCCCTTTGGAAAGTTTTTGAGTCAAGGGGCCAGTATAGAATAGGGTGGCCAGGCTGTAAGTGAAGCAAGGTGCCATTTTTACAGCCATTTCGGCGGCTCATAAACACTCCCCTACCCAGCTGAGTCACCGAAGGCTCCCATAGCAGCTGCCTGGGCTCCCACAGCAGCTGCCTGGGCAGCCCCTTCCTCTTGCAGCAGGGTCTGGCATTCTCACCTCCAGGAAGGTGAAGTGGGGGAGGAGGGGGGACAAGAGGCCAGGAGGCTTTGTTTCAGTCAGGACACACTCCAGAGGCATCTGGAGCTATGGACTTCCTCTGACCGATGTCATGGTAGCAGGTGTCTTGCTGTCATGACACCGGGGCCCGTGGACATGGGGCCATGAGGGCATGTCTTGTCTGCTCCAGGGCACAGCACAGGCACACGAAGGCTTGCCGCAGGGCCAACTCAGCCTTGTTTCTTTCTCCCAGCTTCACTTACCTCCTAGCTCCTTGAGTCCCACTTACCTGTAATCCACAGGCCTTTCGAACAGGGCCTTAGGTTGAAGAGCAGACTCAGGTTGGCCATGGGGAAGCCATGGAACTCCAGAGAAGCTTCTCCAGCTCAGGCCTGAGCAAGACCACTGCTGGTGGGGACAGGGAACAGCCCAAGTCTCAGCTCTGGCTTGAAAAGAAAAATTAATTATTTTTTTTACCAAACTCTGCACTGACTCAGGACTTTGTCCCAGACCCCAAGCCTGCCAGTGCTCTGATGTCCTGGGTTAGGCCCTCCCCTCGGCCCTGACGGGTCTGCCTTCTAGGCACCAGGCCAACTCAATCTCCAGTGAGCCTGTGCCTCAGTTGCTGTGCCTTGCCCTGCCAAGCCTCGCTATGACTAATCCCTCTTTTATCTCTCCTGGTCTCTGTCTAATCCTTCTGGCCTCTTCGACACCTCAGAAATCCAGTGCTGCTACTGGGTCTGAACACAGCATCTATAAGCAATTTTATTCAAGGTTTAGGCACCTTAAAAAAATGGGGCCATGAGCTGGTTCATATTCATATCCCAGGAAGAAAAACCCGACACCTGAGCTGGAGATGTAGCTCAGTGGAAGAGTGCTTGTTTAGCATGAGAAAGGTCTGGGCTTTACAAGGAGATCCTGTCTCAAGAATAAGTAGCTAGGGTCTGGAGAGATGGCTGCAGGTATGTGCATTCAGTGCTCTTGCAGAGGACCAGAGTTCAGTTCTCAGGACCCAGACTGGGTGGCTCACAGCGACCTATAGTTCCAGGGGATCCAAAGCTCTCTGGCCTCTGCAGGCAGCTCCATGAACACACATACACATAAGAGAGATTCATAGCGGTTAGGGCCAGGGCTGTAGCACAGCTGGCAAAGTGCCTGCCTAGGATGAACATAACCCCAGTACCATGTAAAGTAGACCTGTGGCATATGACTGAAATCCCAGCAGGGGGGCACTGGGGGCAGGGAAATCAGAAATTCAAGCTCATCCTTGGCTACAGAGTGAGTCTGAGGCCAGTCTGGGTGGGCTACATGAGACCTTGTCTCAGAAAAGGGGGTGGGGTGGGGTGGGCAGTGAGATGGCTCAGCCGGTAACGGCCATCAAACAAACATAATAACGTTGGCCCCTGGGACTCACAGAGTGGAAGGAGAGGAAGCATTAACTTCTGCAAGTTGTCTGCTGATCCCACCGATCTGCACACATGTGCCATGTGTGTGTCTCTGTGTGTGTATACAGAGACACACACGCACACACAGAGACACACACAGACAATAAATAAATAATGTAACTGAAAATAAAGAAGAAACTAAAATCAGCCAGTCAAACAAAACAAAACAAACAAAAAAAATTCCTGAGGTCTCGGCTAGGAGAGATTCAGGGACTCTCGTTTCGCGCCAGCCTTAGCATTCACCCCTGCAGCCATACAGCCACCCATAGCTGCCTCCTTGCCCACTGGAATGTGGCTCCTGCTATGAAGCCAGCATGGAAGCCTTCTCCATCTGGCCTCCCAGATTCAGGTCTGTTTGTGCACAGGGGCAGGGGCCTGTACACGGAGGGGCCTCCTCTGTGAGTCTCTGTGAGGCTGTCACACAACCAGAGGTGCATGCTGAGGGGAAAGATGGAGACAAAAAGGAACACAGACACCATGCAAGATCCTAGAAACCTCACCCCAGGGTCCCCAGGACTCAGTGACCTGGGCTGGAGACTGCCCTCCTGCTTGAGCCCAGTCTGAGCTGGTTTATGTCTGGAAGCCCCGGCCGGGCCTGAGGAGGTATAATGATTCACATAGCAGCCACCGCTCAGCACATTCCAACCCCAGCCTCCAGTGCCTAGCACGTGAGGTGGCTGCTTCAAACCACCCTCTGTCACCAGGGCATGTTCCTAGGACCCCCGTCAACGAGAGGCACCTCTCCTTGGACCCTCCGGGCTCATGGGTACCATACATTTGGTCTCACTGTCTTTTGTTCTGCTTTGTCCTTTAGTTAGTTTGGGTTTTGTCAAGGCACGTTATTGTAGATATGTAGCCCAGGTTGGCTGAGAATTTGATGCATAGCCTAGACTACCTTGAACCCCTGATCTTCCTGCGTGGCTTTCTGGGTGCTGGTATTATATATGTGAGCACCACCACGACAGCTAATTCGCTTGAAAGGCTGGATTTGAACTCCCGGTCTTCCTGCATCAGCCTCTTAAGTGCTGTGGTTAGAGGCAGGTACCACCTCACCCAGCTTTCCAGTGTACTACTTTGGCTCCCAAGCTAGAAAGGGAGGCAAGGAGCTTGTTAGTACCTGGTCTCCAGGTGGGGAAAACTGAGGCCCGAGAACAGAATGGATTGGCCAGGGCTCGTCGTAGCAAGACCACAGCAAACAGCTCTTCTAGGCATCCCGTCCCCAAGCTGAGCTATTCTGGGGTATGCCACTCAAGGGCTATTCAAGGATGTATTGGCCATTACACGTCCAGGGTCACAGTGGGACTGGATTTCACTTGTGTAAATCAGTGGACTAACATCCAAAGGCTCCCCTGTTTCCTCCTAAACCCTTGCTGTCCTGTTCCTCTGACTCAGGATTATCTCCCTCATCTGGATATTCTTTACTTTTTCATGGGGCAGGAGCCTGGGGCCTATTTTGCTTGATCTGTGTGGCCCTGAGCTGGACCCCTCCCTACTCATGGCCTCAGTTTCCAATCTGCCCTTAACAGATGGAAGGTTTGAGAGTCAAAGTGACCCGGGCTTCATTTTGGATGTAGGCAGAGCTTTGCTTCTGAAACTCTGGCATTCAGGCCAGCCTGTGTTCCTCCAGCGGGCCCCAGCCTAAGGTTGAGAGGAGTGATTCTGGCCCTTAGCCTGGGGACAGGAAATCGTATTTTGGTCCTGGGTCCTGGGTTAGTACGAAGGGGGAGAATGGCAGCTCAGACCCAACTGTGTTTACTTGGGCTGTGGGCCCCCTCAGAGCTCAACAGGCTCCCATTCATTGGGAGCCCCATAAACCCTTTGGGGCTCCCTGAGGTTCAGAGCGCCTGGATGCCAAGTGTGGCTGCCTCCCCCAGACCCACTAGGGACCAACAGAGGTATAAGAATGTCAGGGAGGCAGGACTGAAGACAGTGAGTTGAGGCTTGGCCCATGCCTCCCTCTTTACCTTTTTGCATGGGGTAGTAGTTCCTTACTCCAGACCTGGCGGAGGGAGGGCGGAGGGCAGTTGGGAAGACCCAGGGTGGTGATGAAGGCTCACTGTTTCCTCAGCACTTTGGGGCCTTCATGACTGTTTAATCTCAGATTGGGTCCCTAAGGACAGCGCTGTATTCCCTAAGTCCCAGAAACTGTCTTCAAACCTTATCAGCCTTTAAGGCAAGCCTGGGACTGCAGTGTCCCTGACCATTGGCCTTCCTGTGGAGACTATTGGGTCCTGTTTTGGGTTGTTGATAAATCACACCTCTTATGACACTGAAGTAAGAGAGTCTTCCTGTCTCTAGGCCTTCTCTTCCTCAGCTGCCCAGCAAGGGTCTTTTTTGTTTTGTTTTGTTTGTTTGTTTGTGGCAGAAGTGTTGGGATCAGATCATATAGGGATGATGCCTAGGGTTTCTGTTCGCCTCCCTTTTGGACCCTTCCTGTTATCTCTAGTCCTCCAGTTATGCTTTATTTGGGCTGGTTAAAGTCCCTGTGAATGGGAAGGAGGCAGCGGCGGCGGCAGCAGCATTCGACAGAAAGAATTACGGCTTGTGGGTCTACGGACTACCTGGCTCTCTCGTGACTTTAAAATAACCTTTTCCCTCTTGGTCCAAAGGACTCCTAGCTGTTGATTGGAATCAGAGTGAACACTATGCCAAGACCCCTTAGCCCTGTGTGTACTCCTCTGCTGGTGAAGTCCCAGCTTGGAGTGTGTCTGTGTGTCTGTGTGTGGCTGGTGGAGGAAGAAGGGAAGGAGAAACTTCACAGTCAGATCTGCTTTCAGTAGTGCCACCCCCCCCCCCGCAACCTATCCAGCCACTGGGGACCCTGCTCAGGGAACAGAAGGGGTCTTGCTTCCTAGACGCCTTCCAAGTGGGGTGTGACTTCCCGCTCCAGTGGTTGTAAAATGCCCAGAAGCCTGGTGGTGGTGGTGGTGGTGTGTGTGTGTGTGTGTGTATGTGTGTGTGTGTGTTGGGGGGGGGGTCCTGTGCCTTGGAATACCCTCCTCCCAGGCGTATTTGACACGTGTTTCCGCCTCTCCCGGCACGGGCTCCCGCAGTTGCTATTTATAACCTTTAAGAGCTCCTGCCGACTGCAAAGTTTTCTTAAACTCAAAATATCACTGAGGTCCTGGGCACGCGTTCCAGAGGCCTCAGGGCACTGTGGTTTGGAGGGAGGAGGGGGCCAAAGCAGGAGGAGGTATGAACTCAGACCCTGGGTCCTTGCTAGGGACTGTGACAGGGATGGGGGTAAGGAACTCTAGTCTTGATACTCTAGCCTGCCTTTGGCCTGAGGGATCCTTTATGTGGGTGGTCCTTGGCCATGTGGAGCCATTTGAAGTCTCCTGGGCCCACTCTGGGACTGCTTCCTGTCGTTCCAAACCCCTTAGTGACATTATCTTGGGTAAGATCATGCATTGGCACATCCCGGGGGCGTCTCTGAGGCTGGCATCAGGGGTGCATCTTCATGGCTGGATCAGAGACGAGTCTGCCTGGCTGCCCAGCAGCAGAGCCAGAGGCAGGTGACATGGACATTGGCTGAACTATCAAAAGAGAAGAAGCACTTTGAGAAAGTTTGTAAAAGTGTGTGAGTGCATGCATGCATGCATGTAGACAGGGCACCTAAATGCTAGAGGCCACCCTATTCATACATTCCATGATCATCACGCTTTTTGAGGTTCCTGCTAGCAGTACAAGAAGCTAAAAGGAGGAAGCTGCCTTGTTGGAGGTATCAGAGATGCCAGGAAAGTAGCTAATCGTGGCTCAGATAGCCACCATGAGGCTAACTCGGGAGGAGACAGCAGCAGCAGGTCAGCCAGGGCATGACACTGCTGGAGTGTGGCTTCTGCCTGTCCTTCCACGGCTGTTTTCCTGGGGTCCCTCAGTCTTCTCTGGTGCAGATGAAAAGCCTGTTTTCCAATCAATCATGCAGTCCTGTTAAAGCCTCCCCAGCCCCGTGCACCCTTTGTCTTCTGGGTGGGAATGAGAGACACAGAAGCAGGGGGCTAAAGCTCTGACCTCAGGACCATTCCTGCAAGCAATATCCTTGCTTTGCTTAATCCTCAGAAGTCATTTCCAGCCCAAGGAGCAGAGCTGGTCCCAAGATGACTCCTTAATCTTCTAGGTCAAGCATAGTCACAGACGGTTACTTGGGACAGAGAGGGACACGGAAGTGTGCTGGACTGGGTTCAGACCCTAGGCTCTGAGAAGGAAGCAGACATGGCCTCGAATGCAGCCGTGAGCCCTGAACCTCTGCCTTGCACTGCAGGCTGTCTAACTTGTCCCTTCCCTTCTCCTATATGCGCTTCCGATGTTCCCTCCTCTCAGAAGCCTTACAGGATTTACAGCCCAGTTCCAGCAAAGCGAGACCCACAACTCCTGGTTCTTAGCTAGGGCTTTTATTTTGTGGTATTAGGGGCAAATCCAAACTTTGCAGTGTAAAGCATACTCCGGCCTAGCTTCAGCCTCAGCTTCACGCTCATCTCCCTGGCCTCAAGGACAGCATAGATACTGTACTCCCAGTGCTCTGCCTGGCTCATCCCTTCATCCTCTCCCCTCTGAGCCTCACTTTCTTCCGGAGGAGGGGGCAGACCCCAGATCTCAGAAAGCCTCTCCTAGGCCTCAGGTCAACTCTCCATCTTAGAGAGTGTTCCTCCAGGAAGCGCTGTGACACTGACTCCACCCGATGGCAGGTCGTCAGAAAGCCAAGGGACAGCCCACGGGACAAGTTGTGAAATGGAAGGAAAGCTGTAGCCTGGAAGAGCTCAGACTGGAAGAAAAGAGCCATAGCTAGTGCTAGCCCAGCTGTCCCTGAGATGGGAGGATGCGAATGGAGAGAGTGATGTGCTTTCTTTCTGGACATGAGAGTCAGGAAGCAGAACCTGGAGATGACAGAGAGAGGACATTCATGATGACTCCTCTATCTATGCATTTAACACACACACACACACACACACACACACACACACACATTTATATGTCTCTATGTTGCTATGCATACATGAAAGTAAATGCTTTTGGGGGCCAGATGAGGGCATAAGATTCCCCTTAGCTAGAGTTACAGGCAGTTGTCTGCAGCACCTGGGTGCTGGGAGCTGAACTCGGGTCCTCTACAAGAGCAGTAAGGCTCTTAAGCACTGATCCATCTCTCCAGCCCCTCTTTTTTTTGGCTGAGCTGGATCTACAATGATGACAGGATGGGAGAAAGGTGTGGGCATACTGATTGGGCGTAGGCTTTTGGAGGGGTCTCAAGATGCACTGTGTCCCCTGCCCCACCCACCGCAGGCTCTTTTGCTTATCATACAAGACAGGATTCCTGAAAGCAAGACACTATTCAGGGGTGGGTGATGATCATTGTCCAGAGCTCCCTGTGCTACTGCCTTCCCATAGTCCCTCCCAGCTTATCTGCAGCTTGGGCTGGGTCCTTTGTTACAGCCATTGTCTCCTTGTTGACAGAACTTGAAGCACCAACTCTCTGTCCCCCAGTAGAATCCTGACAGGGGCAAAGGTTGCCAAGGTGGGGAACCAGAGAGGATTCAGGACTAGGATGCCTCAGAAGCACAGCTGATGACATCATTCCTGATCCCCATGCTACAAAAGTGAAAATTCTCAGGGAAGGGGCTCTGGGAATCAGTTAGGGGCTGTCACCCTGCTCCCAGCTGGCACTGAAGCCAAGCCCAGCAGCAAATCCGCTTTGATGAGCGTGATCAAGCCCCACGGTTTCCTAATGTCCCAAATGTTGCCTCCAAATACTTGAGCAGTCTAGCTAACCAAGCTGCCCATCCGAGAAACCTCAGTCCAGACTGAGAACTCTTTGGGGTTCCCTGCAACAGGGGGCTGAGCTGTGAGCCTTGCACCACCTCTTCCCATTTTTTCCACGTCATGCATTTGGGGGGTCTCTGGGTTGGTCTCTGGGCTTATTCCCTGGTCCCAGCCACTTGAGTCTCTGAGTCTGCTGTGAGCTCTGTATAGCCTTAAGGCCGTTGAGACATGAACTCTCCTGTCCCCCAACTGCCCCTCTTTCTCTTTATGCCTTCCTGGTGCTTGTCCTAGGGTCCACGATATGAGAAACAAATGGGTTGGGAAGCTTCTACAGAGTCCTTTCCCATGACAGCCAAGTGCTGACCCCATCCTTATCTGGCCTAGATGTGCCAAAAAACCCACAGATGCTGTGTCTCCAAAGGCCTGAACTTGAGGATGCTGACCTTCCCAGCCAAGTTGCTCTCTCAGGCCTCCATTTCCCTTTCTGTGAACAGACTTTTGTGCCCATGCCAGTCCCCAAAGAGGAATGGCAGAGTGGCTCCTTCACTGGTGTGTGGGAGGAGGCAGTGGAAAGGCTCTAAAGATCGGACACACACACACACACACACACACACACACACACACACACACTCACTAGTTTGTGTTGATTCCTTTTGACTCCAGTGTTAGTATAATGGAACTGTTGACAGTTGGCTCAGTAGAGGATGAGCCTGGAGACAGAAGCTGCACACAGCAGCCTCTGAGCTCAGTTCTGAGCTGCTGAGGCAAATATTCATCCCACAAAGGGCGAGTGAGGAGTGCTGATATCAAGTTAGCTGACTGTGTATGTACGCATGTATGCAAGCATCGTGTGTGTGTGTGTGTGTGTGTGTGTGTGTGTGTGTGTGTGTGTGTGTGTAAGTATCTGTCTGTCTTTCTATGTGTCTGTGTCTGAGCCTGTGTCTGCACATTCAGCCTAACCACACAGGACAAGTGGGTAGATATATAAATAGTTACTAAGACAGGTACCAGAATCAACCTTAACTATTCCTGGCTGGGGGCTTGGACCATTTTTAATGCGGCATCCACACCCTGCACCACAGAGGGTTTTTGTGTGGCCTCTGGAGGCAGAGACACAGCTGGTGCTGGGTGGGGCAGAGAGGGGACAGCCCTAGGTCTGGTGGGGCCACCACAGCTAGAAAGGGCTTGTAAGGGGACAGGAAAATTCTCCCAACCCACTGCCTTCTCTTTTTGTCTCTTTTTGCATTTTTGTCTGAGACAGGGTCTCCCGTGGCCCTGAGGCTGGCCACAGATCACTACAAAGCTGAGAGTGGTCTTGAACTCCTAATGCTCCTGCCTCCACCTCCACAGTGCTGGGGTTACAGGTGTGTGCCACCATACTTGGCTGTCCTGCCTTTAAAGTTTTAAACATTGTTTCTGTGTATAGGTGTTTTGCCTGCATGTGTGTCTGTCTGCATATCTGGTACCTCTGGAGTCAGAAGAAGGCATTAGGTCCCATGGAACTGGGGTTATAGGTGACCGTTGTGAAGTATCACGTGGGTGCTGGGACTCGAACCCAGGTCCTCCAGAAGAGCAGCCAGAGCTCCTAAGGGCTGAGGTATCTTTCTAGTCCCTGCACTACTTTTTTCAAAAGTATCATTACTGTTCCTCTTGTCACCTTCCTGTGCTCACCACCGTCACTGTTATCCTTGTCCTTTGCCCTGCCTTCTTCTCATTCCTGTCCCTTATGTCACTGCTCTGCGTGCTGGTCCTCTCTCCTGCATCGCTGCCTTGCCTCCACTTCTCACTCACTCTGGCTGCTCGAGGTTAAGGGGTGAGAGTAAAGACTTCTCATCTTTGGAGCTGAGTTTAGGGGTAGCAAGCTGTGTGTGACCACGTGACTGCCATCTTTAGCCTACCTTTGTCCCTGACCTACCTCAGCAAACCCTTGCTTCTGAATCTGCCCCATCTCTCCCTGTCCCAACTGTCCTGTCTCTGCCTGATGTCTGCCGTAGTCGAGGGTCCTGTGTTCGGTTTCTCATGGTGGCCCCGGGGAGCTGGTTGCTCCTTGCAGCCAAGGTGAACTGTTTGCCTGAGACAGTTGATCCATCCAGTCAAACAACCGGTCAATTCAGACTCCTCGTATGACTGACGTTTTTTTTTTCTTCCCTGCTAAATTTACTTGCATTTTGGACTGAATTGGCCATTCAACAGAGGTTGTGTCCACATGGCTCCACCCACTCCTGCCAACAGATGAACAGACAGACACGCACACAGGACCAGGAGTATCCAGACATGCTCAGACCCGTGCGTGATCACAGCCTGGAGACACGAGCTTACCAGATCACACACACTTCCCCGAAATCACACGTGCGGCCCCGCCCTCATGCCCATGGTTGCATACCCATAAGCTGTAAAGGCTAAGCAAGTCTCCCATGATCATACCTCAGGGCAGTGCATACATCTACTCTTGCTCTGGGAAAGACCTGGGGAGACAGAGTCAAGGGGAAGGAAGAGTGTGGCCTTGGATCCAGAGCCAGGCAGAGCCCCAGCGCAGTTTGGGGGGGCCACCAGCTGTTCCTCTAAGGCCAGCTTGCACTGACATCTCTTTCTCCCTCCCTCATCCTTTCCAGGGGGTTTCTGGTCATCTCAGGCCACTGCTGAGCCCTTGCAAACCTCAAATACAGCAGCTCCCAGACCCCGATCCTAAAAGGGGACTTTTTTTTTTTTTTTTCTTCCAAGGACAATAAATATTTGCTCTTTGGGAGACTGCTGGTGGGAGAGAACAGGGTTTGGCGGGATGGCAGGGAATGCCAGAGCAGTTCAGGGCGGTCACAGGCCATGCTGGGCCCTGTCGGGAAGCTACACCAGCAGTCAGGCTGAATGGACCTCAACAGAGGTACCCCTCAAGCCCTTCATTCCCAATCCAGATCGCTTTTTCTGCTGCCTTAACCAGTATTTTGACACCGCATATTCTGTGCTGGATGCCTCATCACCAAGTAAGAAATCCTTATGAGCTTTTTATCCTGTTCCACTCACCCTTTAAAAAATAAAAAATAAAATAGATTTCGGGGGACTGGAGAGACGGCTCAGCAGTTAAGAGCACTGGCTGCAGCCAGACATGGTGGCGCACACCTTTAGTCCCAGCATGCAGGGAGGCAGAGGCAGGCAAATCGCTGTGAGTTCGAGGCCACCCTGGTCTAGCCACGACAGCCAAGGCTACACAGAGAAACCTTGTCTCAAAAACAAACAAACAGCATTGGCTGCTCTTCTAGAGAGCCTGAGGTTTGATTCCCAGCACCCACGTGGTAGCTCACAACTGTAACTGCAGTCTCAGAGGATTCAATACCGTCTTCTGTGGGCATTGGACATGCATGTGCTAGACAGACACACAATCAGGAAAAATACCCATACCCATACAAATTAATTAAATAAAAATGGTGTGTGTGTGTGTGTGTGTGTGTGGTGTGTGCTGTTCATGTGTGGAATGTGGGTACATGCACCCCAAGGCACACGTGTGGAAGTCAAAGGCCAACCTCTGGGGTTGGTTCCGGCCTTCCATCTTGCTTGAGGCAGGGTTTCTTATTACTTGCCTCTCTGTATACCGGCTTGGCTGGTCCTCAGGCTTCCAGGCTGTCTCTGGTTTCTATCTCCCAACAGTGACCCTGGGATTATTGTGTCCAGGCTTTGTGTGGAGCCTGGGGATCTGAATTCAGGTGATCTGAACTCAGGTCTTCATGGCTATGCACCAAAACTCTTCACCCTCTGAGCCAGCTTCCCAGCCCTCCCTCCATTCACCCTTCACAGCTCCCAACCCCATCTCATTCGCTTAGACTACATAGCCCCAGCTTGTATTCCTGCTCTTTGGATCCAATAAGGGGTCAACATTTTAAAATGCATTTTCAGTGTCCTTCTTTGGGTGAGCAGTGAGGGGCAGAATCAAGGTCCCTCAAGCCAGACTCTTGAGATCAGTTCATCTCCTGAAAACAGGGGTGTGCCTCCCTTCTATAATGGAGCAAGCCTGGGTATTACTGTCCCCCATGAGGCCCTAGGCCCTGGAGGCTCTGGCCTGCTACCTCTTCCTTCATGCTGAATTAGGATCCCAAATATAGCGGCCATGGCCACAGCCGGCCAGGACACCACAGCCCCAAAGCGTCAGTCCTGGGCCGGGATCAGAGGGGCAGGAGCTGATTATAGGTCCCTGGGCCAAACCCAGGGCTGGCCTGCCAGCCCGCTGAGCCCTACCACCCCACCCCTAGAACCACAAGGCTGGAGCATCTGGTCCCCGTCAGCACAGTGGGCAAAGGGAGGGGCCTGGGAGTTGTGTTTGGCCTGCCCGAGGACAGAGTTGTCTGTGTGTGGTGGTGAGGATGGGCCAGTGCTCGGAGCAGAGTTTGTCTTCTGTCCCACCACCATCTTGCCTTGCCACTGTCCTTGGTTAGGTGGGGAAACCGAGGCCAGGAGGAATAGAGGCCAGGTTGGCTCACAAGAGCACAGAGAGGCTTCTGCCTCCCCCTTAGGCACCATTTTCCATTTTTCCAGGCCTGGGGCTGTGCCTTGGGAAGCAGGCCACATCCTGTTGGTGGCTGATCAGTTCTGCTGGGAAGTCCTCCTCAGAGTCAGACTTTCACTCAAGGCCATAGGATGGTACAGATATTCATACATTTAATTACTTGCTTTCTAGTCCTTTTGACGCCCTGTTGACACCTCTAACCTGTTACTGGGCAGCCTACAGAGCCACATATCCTCCATCGGAGGAACTGAGGTAGGACCCAGGGACCCCGGTAAGAGGCTGTGTTCATGGGGACTTAACATAATGATCAGAGTTTACAACTCTGGTCACATACATGTGCTGAGTGGGGCGCTACAGCCTGTGGACCTGCCTGGGCCAAGACAGGGTCCCCAGGACCTGCTGCACAGCAACATTTGACCTACTTCTAAGGCTCTGGGTCTGGCCCAGGCCGCGTTCTCGACTCCTCCGGGAAGTGTGGGCCTGCGTCCCAGCCCAGAGGCTGCAAGCCAGGAGGGGCGGGCCCAGGCCAGCCAGGACGGCCTGTGGAGCCTGCAGCTGGGGGACAAGGACACGTGTGGAGCCTGACCCTCCTTCCCTGCCTCTGGCTCTTGGGCCCAAGGGACAGTCAATGCTCTTTCCCATGAGGCCACCATACTCTTAACTCCCATATTGCCTCTGATAGGACGAGGGGGCATTCCTCAATCCCTCTGAACTCTGGCAGGGAGGTCTGCCAAGCACCCATCACCGACTGCCAAGAGTTTGCCCTTACCATAGCCTGCCTTGTCCACTTCATGCGGCAGGCAGTGTCCACGTGGATATCCGTCATTAGCCTGTTGAGGGTTTGCATTTAAAGTCCCGGGTCTTGAATCCTGAATCGAAGATCTGCCTTTAGAATTCTTCGTCTAGGGTCTCGGCGGCTGGGTTTAAGGTCTAGGTTTGGCATTCTAGGGTTTATAGTCTGGATTCAGGGTGTGAATCCCAAGACCTGGGCCTGGATCCTTGGCGTGTTGTACTTCGGGATCTGGGTGCAGACTCTGAACACTTAGTTTCCGGTCTGGGCTTAGGCTTCCAGCTTTCAGCTTTAGGGTATGGGTTAGGACTCTCAAGTTTAGGTTTGGGGACCAGAGGCTGGTGGTTCTCATCCCTTCTATGCCCCCTGCTGGCCAGTCATCGCTGGTCAGCCTCGACGGCCACCACATGTGGAGCAGCCTTACCCTCACCTCCTCAGGCTGTGACAGGGGTCTCAGCCAGTAGCTAGGGAGTGAGTGGCAGTGAGCAGCAGGCCTGAATTGAGTTGGGCACTGGAGGAGGAAGGGCACAGTAAGTAGATGGGAGAGGGAGCTCTGTAGTCATTCAGGAAGCCCCTCCATACTCCCCAACTCCATCTCCAGGGATGGGCTTAGGACTTTTTGTTTGTTTGTTTGTTTTTTCTTTTAGATTTATTTTTATTTATGTGTGTGTCTGCATGAGTGTGTGCCACAGCTATGGTTACCTGTGGAGGACAAAAGAAGCTGTCAGATGCTCTTGAGCTGGGCTGGGTTAAAGACAGATCTGATTGATGTGTTAGGGACTGAACCCAGAACCTCTACAGGTGTTCGGTGTTCTTGGTTTTTGTTCTTTTTTTTTTTTTTTTTTCTGAGACAAGGTTTCTCTGCCCTGGAATTCACTCTGTAGCTGGCTTCGAACTCAGAGATCCACCTGCCTATGCCTACCAAGTGGTGGGACTAGAGGTGTGTGTCACCACCACACCAGATTTTTTAAATTAAAAATAAATCTTTATATATTGAGTTAGATAAGGTTTCATGTATCCCAGGCTGCATACTTGTGTGGTCACAGATGTCCTACCTCTGCCTCTTGAATGTTGCAATTACAGCTATCCCCTACCACACATCATACATAGTGGGGCAGTTAATACCCTTTAAGAGCAAGGTAAACTTAGAAGTTTGAGACCATGGTTCATCAGTATTTATTGAGTGCCTGCTATGTTCCAGGCTCTGGCAGCGAATAACGGTGGAAGAAAGTTCCTGCTGTGAAAGCTGGTGCTCATGAAAGAGGGAGCCACACCTGAAAGACAGTCAGCGACTAAAGTGAACAGGCATGGGGATTGGGGACACAGGGAAGAGGGAGCAAGGGAGTCTGAAAGAAGCTTCTCAAAAGGGCTGTCATCTAAGATGCGAGTGGTGTGTGTGTGTGTGTGTGTGTGTGTGTGTGTGTGTGTGTGTGTGCAGGAGCTAGCTATTGCCAGAGTCCTAAAGAAGGCCACCAGGGAGAGGAAAGAGCCGGCTGTAAGGAAACTGAGAAGGGCCTAAAAGGAGGCCACTGTATCCCACCGGCTCTCCTGCCCAGATCCAGAGGCCTCTTAGAACCCAGGGCCTGGGGGCAAAGGGAAGTAAGGAGGCTGCTCCCCACAACCCCACTTGTGATTTTGTCACCTGTCTGGCCTTAGCTCGGTCATCAGAGCTGGGGTTAGAGGCAGGTATTCACACTACCACGATTTGATTCTCCCAGCCCCTCAGGTCCTGCCAGAATCCTGTCTGCTCAACTGTTCTTTCTGGAGGGCATAGAGCAACATCCTGGCCCTGAGAGCCGAGTGTTGGCATGTCCTGTTCTCCCTGCCGCTTCCAGACCTTCACCTGCCCACCTGCTCACCACGGTTTTGCTCCTGGCTTTAGCCAGCCAATCCTACTGGCTGTAGAAAAGCTGGAAGAGTCCCTGCTGCCTGCCAGGTACCTGTTTTAGGGTACTCCTAAAACAGAGGAGCCTGGGGATGGATACTCCAGGAACCAGCAGGGGGCAAGCTGAGGGTCAGAGTTTAAGCAGAGGCTAGCCTTAGCCCCCATTTGAGCCCTGGCTCAGCCATAACGTTCTCTGCGCTATGTATGAGGGTATGGGACCATACCCTAGTATCTCCCCATCCCAGACAGGGGAAGGTAGCATCACCAGGCTCTGACAACATGAGCCTCTTAGCACAGATCTCAGACTGGAAACCAGGATGGACCAACTATGCACTTACAGTCTGAGCTGCTTTCCAAGGGGTAAGAAGTATACACCCTATGTATACATTCTCAGCCCTGGACCTCAGTTTTGCCCTGCTAAATGACAGGGGCCTGGGTGGCGTCTTGGCTATGCTTATAGGTGGATGATGCCACCATCCAGTTGTGCCAAGAGGTTCTAAGGGCAGTTGGACTGTATAGATCTCTCTCTCTCTCCCTCTCCTTCTCTCTCTCCCCTCCCCCCGGGCTGTCTTCTCCCTTGTGGTATTTCTGATGTCTCTGTGGACCCTCCCCCACTTCTCTCTTTCTCAATACTCTTGCCAAACATCTGGAAGAAAAGTGAAAAACTTGTCCCCCCTCCCAGCCCCGGATGTTGTCAGATTTCCAGATGTGGGGTGTTCTGCCCTCCAGATGAAGAGAGGAATGTGTTCCTGCCAGGGATGGGGACTCAGCCCTGGACTGCTGTCCCTTCATTGGAAGGCTGAGCAACAGGATGAGAGGAGCCAGGATCCGGGAGGAAGATGGTGGGGCGCCCCAGGGTGAGGCCTTGATACCTTGTCTCAGCTCGAGTTCTATCCTTTTTCATGCCTGGGAAGCCCCATGGGGCTTGGGGTGGGAGGGAGGCACTGTCTCTGAAGTCTCTATCAAAGGCTTCAGGCACTTAAAAATAACTAGGAACACCCCTTTCTCCCCCCCCCCCCCAGGCACAGACGCCGGCGGGAACAGAACTCAATGTGTTTGCAAGATGTCCTCACTCTCTGCGTCTGATGCCACCTCAGTCTCTCCATTTCTCAAATCGGTGGCCCAGCCAGGCTGAGCTATGTCATAGCCATCTGCCAGGGGCAGGGGACCAAGGGAGGAGTTCCAAGGCTGGACATTGTTGCTTGTGCCCGGGGTGGCGTGTGTGCGCGCGCGCATGCGTGTATGTGTACCTTAAGAGTAGGCACTGAGGGGTAGAAAGTGGGATGAGAATGTTAGATTGGAGCCTAGGGACAAACCTCACCCAGCACCTTGGGGTCTCTCAGAGATGCAGGGTTTCCCCAGAGCAGAAGGAAGCGTGGGAGAATGGGAGGAACAGCAGAAAGCTTCGGGGATGGCAAATGGAGGTGCAAGCAGGAAGGGACGGAGGGTGCAGTGAACAAGAGGCTAGAGCATGTAGGAGGAGGTGGACACTGGACAGCACAGGGAGGGGCAGAGAGAGGCAAGGGGGTGTGAAACCTGAGACACTGGTCTCAGGGGTTGGCAGGAGCTATAAAAGGAGCCGTTGAACTATGTGGAGGACAGTCCTCAGGGAGTGCCATTTGTGCTTGGGGTGTTCCTGGAGACCCTGGGGCAGCAGCTGCCTGCCGTAACCAGGCACTCACACACAGGCACATATAAACACCCAGACATAAACACGACACTTTCTCAGACCCACACAGACATATGAGAACGTGAACACCTGGAAACAGACCACAGAGACAGACACAGACTCTTCCCCCAGGCCCAGCCTGGCCCTTCACAGACCCTGCCACAGAGATGCCTAGACAACACATACAAATGTCCGGAGACCTTCCACCGTGCACACAGCCGGGGACCCTCCCCCCTGCCTGGAAAGGTGCCTGGACACAGATCCACACCTACCTCCCCTTGCTCTTCAACACAGGCCCTGGGGACGCCCAGGCACAAAGTTTAACTCAAGAGTGACCCTTAGGTCATTCCAGCCCCTGCCATGGTCCATTGTGCATAGTTTGTGGCACATACTTTTCTTTTTCGGGACAGGGTTTCTCTGTGTAGCCTTGGCTGTCCTGGGCTTGTTTTGTAGACCAGGCTGGCCTCGAACTCACAGCGCTCTGTCTGCCTCTACCTCCCTGAGTGCTGGGATTAAAGGCATGTAATACCATACCTGGCTATGGCACATACTTTTCTAACCTTTACCTCTCCAAATCTATTGGCCTGCAGGAGAGTAGCTGTGTGTGTGTGTGTGTGTGTGTGTGTGTGTGTCTGTGTATGTCTTTCTGTCTGTGTCTGTCTATGTCTGTGTAACTGTGTGCTCAGAGCACAGGCTGAGCAATGGCCTCTGTCTCCCTCACCCTCCCTCTTCCCAACAGGTGACTGGAGGAATGGAGCACACTCCCCTCCCCCACCCATTCCTGGGCCTGAACAATGCCCACTCCAGGACCCAAAATAGCCCCTTGAGCAGAGCCAATGCCCTTTTATGGCCATGTCTCCATTGTGCATGTTAGGGGTGGGGCTGGGGTCATGAGGTATATGGGCAAGATAAAGCCCAGGGTGGCAGGAGGCTTACCTACCCTACTCTCTTCATCCTTCCTTCTTCCCGCCTCTCTGTGATTACAGCTCCAATGGCCCCCAAAAAGCCAGAGCCCAAGAAGGACGATGCCAAGGCCGCTGCCCCCAAAGCAGGCCCAGCACCTGCGGCTGCACCTGCAGCTGCCCCTGCGGCTGCACCTGAGCCGGAGCGCCCCAAGGAAGTGGAATTTGATGCCTCCAAGATTAAGGTGAGTGAGGGAGCTGGGTTGTAGGGGAAGGGACAGAGCAAATGGGTGCCTCTCAGAGTGGGACCTACCATGGCAGGTAAGGCCCTAGGCCCGAGCTGAAGCTGGCATTTTCTGCGCAGAGGTTAAACAGGAGCTGCTTGTTTCAGACATCTGCAGAACCAAAGGAGGCGGGATGATGGTCAGACAGCTGGTGAGATTGCCCTGAGGCTGCTGAGAGGCCCGTACACTTTAAGAGTGGGGTCTGGACCAGGAAATGCCCTTTTGGTGATTTTGAAAACCCGACTCTCCTTGCTCTTCTCTCTGGATTTCATCTCTTTAGGAGCACCTGGAGCCAGCTGTCACCCATTCTAAGAGCTCCTCCTTCTCTGGCTGTGGGGGACCACAGCGAGCATCCTTAGGTGAAGTAGTGTGTAAGGGAAACTGGAGCCTTGCCAGGCTGGGTGACACTCACCCTTGCCAAGATCACCAAGCCCAGAGATGGCAGAGCCTCCCCGCCTCCCTACCAGGCTTCATGTTTAGCTGGGAAAACGGAGAAACAGGTTGGAAGGGAGGCTCTGGGAGTCATGCAGGGAACTGGCTATGGAGCACGACCAAGCAGCACCAGGAGCCTTTCCTGGCCCAGTTGTCTTTCCCAGAGTCTAAACTGGGAGGAAGGCCCGTGCCTGCCACCTGTGGCATCCACATAGCAGCACGCAGCCTGTGTCCTGTTCTCAGCTGGCCAGTGGCCACTGCTGCTCTGGCTGTTTTCTGAGGGACCTGGGGAGTCCTCTCCACCCACGTTTTTACCAACCCCGAACCATTCTTTTTTTAATTAAAAAGATTAATCTCATATATTTTATTTTATTCATTTTACATCCTGACTGCAGTTTCCCTTCTCTCTTTTCCTCCCAGTCCCTCTGTCCTCCCCTCCCCTCCTTTATTATTATTATTATTTGTTGTTGTTGTTTCAAGACAAGGTTTCTCTGGGTTAACAACCCTGGCTGTCCTGAAACTCACTTTGTAGACCAGGCTGGTCTTGAACTCACAGAGATCTGCCTGCCTCTGCCTCCCAAGAACTGGGATTACAAGTGTATACTACCACACCATCCCCCTGAGCCATTTTACAGAGCCTCCATCTGGTCGTAAGCCCTTCCCAGAGGCACCTGCCTGTATTCTTTGGGTTCATATTCCAGCTCAGCTTCATCTTAGCTATTCTAATCCTTAGTTTCCTTGACTATGAAATGGGACTATAAGCCCTGTACTTGCAAGATGGCTGTACCCCAAAAGAGTGGGGTAAAGAGGCCCTTTTCCCCTGCCTTTCTCTCTTCCCAGCTGGCAAAGAAGGGCAAACCCTTCCCGGGAAGCCAGGGAGCCCTGTCTTCCCAGGTTTTCCCACAGAGAGCCCCGAAGGAGCCAAGAATGATGTTTTTCTCAGTAAACATCAAATTGGAGGGCTACCCACAGCAGATGACAGAAATGGGGTGTTCTTCTGCACAGCTCTATGCTCTATGGAGATCGGAGGGGCTCTCAGGCACCCTCTTCCCCCGGCTCCTTTCCCTGGTATGACCTTGACTTTGGAGAGAGTGACTGCAGTGATAAAAATAGGCTGGCATCAGATGAGGAGGGGGATACTGGGTCTCAGGAAGCCTCCTGACCTCAGGGTGGCCCGATGGTGGCCTCAGTGTGCTCTCTATCTCTGTGCTATGCAGAAGTCGGGGAGCTGCCTCCGGGCACAGGCAGAATGTGAAGGGCAGGTACAGGCTTTGTGGATTAGTGTCCAACTTGGAGGGCCCCCAGGATCTGTGAGAGATAGAGACACATACGTGCACAAGTATGCGCACCTCATTACCCACAGAAATGCTTCCATGCTGACACAGCCTCTGGCCTCAAGCCGTAGGCTTGCTCCTCCCCCCAAAGTCAGCGTGGTCAGGCCCGTGACATTGAGCATACGTGTTTAGAGCCAGGGCATCAGGGGAGGGTCCACTGGGGCTGGGGCCTCTGTATTCATCCCCCTCCTCTGTGGCCTGCCTGGTGTCCCAATCTCATTACACATAGACCCCAAACCTTGGACAGGTGTGTGTGTGGCTGTTGCAGCAACAGGGAGGGTGTCTGGGTAGACAGCATGAGGTCCTGCAAAGCAGAGGCTGTAATGCTGCCATGAGGACAGGCTGATACAGCCAAGGGCCTGAGGCCTAAGGTGCCCGGGATGACCCACGGTTTCTCAGTCTTTGGACTTTCTTGCAGATCGAGTTCACACCGGAACAGATTGAAGGTGAGCAGGGTTCTGAGCTCGGGGTGGGGGTGGACCAGGGGGCTGGAGGGTGGGGTGGGAACCCTCAGGGAGTAGTCAGAACTCTGTGCCCTTTCCCACAGAGTTCAAGGAGGCCTTCCAGCTGTTTGACCGCACACCCAAGGGCGAGATGAAGATCACCTATGGGCAGTGTGGGGATGTCCTGCGGGCTCTGGGTCAGAATCCTACCCAGGCAGAGGTGCTCCGAGTCCTGGGGAAGCCCAAACAGGAAGGTAGTGTACCCTGCCTGTTAGTGACAGCCCCAGGGGAGACTGCCAGGGTGGGCGGCTAGCAGACACCAAGGGAACCTCACTGACCTGCTTTCCGATTTCCTCCTGCTGTTGGGATGAAGATGTGAGCCTGGCTACCAGGCCACAGTGATAAGAGATTAGCAGGATGGGTCTGCTGGACCCTTTGGCCCAAGACTCCTGGCCATTAGGGTTGGACTTTAGCACTGACTGGAATCCATGCTGGTGCAAGGGTGACCTAGGTGCTCATTTTTTACCCTATTCTAGTTTCCCAGCATCCCCTTTGTGAGTCTTTGTCAACTTCCTTCACCTTGGCTGCTTGCTTTGACCCAGAAAGAGAGACACCCAGTCCCTCATCATAGGTCTGGGAAGGCCTGTGATAAGCTCAGCTGTGTCCACAGGGTGGGGTGGACAGAGGAAGGTCTATAAGAAATGAGACCTGGGCTCGGTGGTCAAGAGGCTGAGGTAGGTGGGTCACCAAGACTGGGAAACCAGTCTAGGTAACATAGTTCCAGGCTAGCCTGGGCTATAAAGTGAGGCTCTGTCTCAAAAGGGGGTGCTGGGGATGTTTTTCAGTTGACAGAGCACTTGCCTAGCTTACTTGAAACCCTGGGTTTTATCCCTGGCACTACATAAACAGTGCAGGGTGACATATGTGCAAAAAAAAAATTTTTTTTTAAAAAAAGATGTAATATATACCCCTAATCCTAACACCGAGGAAGTAAAGGCAAGAGGATTGCCACAAATTTGAGGCCAGCCTGGTCTAGATGGCAGGTTTCAGGCTCGCCTAAAATATGCAGTAAGATCAGAGAGAGAGAGAGAGAGAGAAAGACAGACAGAGAGAGACAGAGAGAACCCACTAGGAATAGCAAAGGTCTATGTAGACTGTCAAGTGTCCTGTGGTGGTGTCAGGTTTTTGTTTTTTAAATTTATTTATTATGTGTACAGCATTCTGCATACATATAACACTTGCATGCCAGAAGAGGGCACAAAACCTTATTATAGATGGTTTTAAGCCACCATGTGGTTGCTGGGAATTGAACTCAGGTCCTTTGGAAGAGCAGCCGGTGCTCTTAACCTCTGAGCTATCTCTCCAGCCCCCAGTGACAGGTTTTGTACAGGGCACATGCATGAGTGAGCCCAGGAACCACGGGCGAGGGACGGGCCCCCAGGGTTAGGCACAGGGAAGCTTGTACCTGTGCACCCTCTAACCCGGGACTTGGGACCATCTGTCTGCAGAGCTCAACTCCAAAATGATGGATTTTGAAACGTTCCTGCCCATGCTCCAGCACATCTCCAAGAACAAGGACACTGGCACATACGAGGACTTCGTGGAGGGGCTTCGGGTCTTTGACAAGGAGGGCAACGGCACGGTCATGGGCGCGGAGCTCCGCCACGTGCTGGCCACTCTGGGTGAGGGCAGCCTCCTCTTCTACCCATCTCCCTCTCTGGAGTATCCTGGGGGTAACCCTCGTGTCTCCTGCCTCGGGGTGTATGTCTCATCCGTGAAATTAAAACAGACAGAATGACAGTCAAGGTGCCTTGATGGCAGGAGGTAGAGATGCCATTCAGGCGTGGCTGAAGGGAAGCTAGAACCACAGTGAGGGTGGGAAAGCTCTGGAGTCAGGGCAGGAAGGTACTCCGGGATTAATAGCTCTAGTGTTCATCATTCTCTGTGGCCAAGGAGGGGACATACTTGCGATATCAAGGTCCTAGGTGCCTCCCACTGTCATCTCCATTATCAGGTATCCCCGTCATCTGACTCACCAAAGTGACTTTTTGTTGAAGAAAACGTTTGTTGAACAATTGCTGTGTTCAACCCTATGCTGGTCTTAGGGCTCACATACACCTTTGTATGTATGTGAAGAGTGTGGGCATCACCACGGTTGGTGCTCTGCCAGTGAATAGCACAGCATGGTATAGTCAGAAAGTGCCAGACTTTGGCTGGGAATGTGGCTTGCCTAGCAGGCAGGAGGCCCTCGGTTGAATCCTCTGCACTGTGGTGTAAGCATGTGATACCAGCACTTGGGAGACGGAGGCAGGAGAATTAGAAGTTAAGGTCACTCTTAGTGATAGAGCCAGTATGAGACCCTAACCCAAGTAAAAAAGAGAAAGAAAATAAAAAGGAAATTTCAGACTGTATGTGGAGCAGGGAGAAGTCTCTCAGACCTTTCCACAGTCATCTGTCAAGGTCTCTGTCAAGCTCTTCTCCACGAGCCCTTCTGCCAGGCTTAAAGAGCCACCCCAAGAGACTGCTACCAGAGAGGCAGGGGGCTCCTGTCACCCTAGTGGGCAGAGGGCAACATATACACGAAGATGCCAAGGCTCAGAGGAGGCTCCAGGTCTTCACCTCAAGGTCTTGTACTTCTTGACCTATGATTGGTTATTCTGGCCTTGGACATAGGGGTGATGGGCAGCCACGGCCTTGGGAACAATGCTGCTATAGCAAACTCACCATCCGGAAGGATTCAGTGAGCTCCTCCCCCGGCCTCACCCAGTCATCTCTCTGGGTGGTGTGACTTTGCCTCCTCCCCCTGGCAGGTGAGAGACTGACAGAAGATGAGGTGGAGAAACTGATGGCTGGTCAAGAAGACTCCAATGGCTGCATCAACTATGAAGGTGAGCTCCTCCGAGGGAGAGCCAGGGGGGTCAGCTTTGTGGGGAGAAGGTGGGGTGACCCAGTCAGAAGGTTGGAGTCTTTGGGGGAAAGGCATAGAGAGCCGGTTCTGTGGGCGTGGGCATAAGGATCTTCTGGGGAGGAGTCCTGTGCCCAGCTCCACCCCTGGCTGCCCACCGTGAGTCCCAGACACTCATCCCCCCTTTCCTTCCAGCGTTTGTGAAGCACATCATGGCCAGCTGAGCCTCTCGCCGGTGAGACCCTCACTCCCTTTGACACACACTGCTGCGGTCCCCCACCCCAGCCCTTCCTCCATAATCTGTGGCTGCCTTTGCTTTAGGAAGCCCAGGGCAGGCCAAGCTGGGGACATCTCATCTCGCGACTGTGATGCTGATACCAGGTCTGGGGCTTCAGGAAGGAAAGGAGTGGGCCAGACTCCTGCACTTGGTCCCAGAGCACTCTAGTGTGGTTGTCTTTTCTGGCCCCTGTTGGGATATGCTTGCCTACCTGTGAATGGCCTTTCTGTCCCCACCCTGTGGCCTTATGAATAAATGATTTCCTTCCTTTTTCCTTTCTTCCTTTCTTCCTTCCTTCCTTCCTTCCTTCCTTCCTTCCTTCCTTCCTTCCTTCCTTCATTCTTTCCTTCCTTCCTTTCTCCCTTCCTCTCTTCTTCTCCCTCCATCCTTCCTCTCTTTTCCATTCTCTCTTTCCATAGCTCATCTCTGTCCATTCTATGGTGCTGAGCTACAGGAACCCCAGTTCCCCTTCTTTCGCTCTTACCTCACTCCTGCCTTAGGGAGATGGCAGCCATACTGGCCCACTCAACACAAGGATACCATTGGGAGCCTAATAGCATTGTTGGAACAGTTAGGTAACTACAGGCCATTGGCCCCGAGTCATACAAGCCACAGAAGCCTAAGATTAAGCCCAGTGCAGGGAATGACCTGGCCTGAGTGACAATAGGAATGAAAGGCAAGGCAAGAGCTGACTTATCCCCAGGCTGTCAAAATCGAAGGTGCGTCAGCCACAGCCTCGACTCTAATGGAGAAACTGGGGTGTTCTGCCCTAGGGTGAGGGCTGGAATAGCATGTCATCTACCAGAGGGTCCCTTGGCCCTAGTTTTCAATGGAAGTCATGGCTATGGGGCTCTATGGACACAAGAAGAGGAGGCTTCCTGGAGAAGGTTTGGTGGGGAGGAAAAACAATATCCCACAGAGGTGCAAGGCTTGGAGCCTGGGAACAGAGGTGTCAGAGGGAGGCAGGATGATATAGGGCTAGAAGAAGCCACAGGACCAGGAGCTCAGGACAGCCCCACCAAGGCTCATTTCCAGGGCTTGTTGTGTATGTAAGTCTGTCTCTATATAGGGTCCAGATGTGGGCATTCTAGGGCAAGCTCAAATGCCTGTGTGGGCCAGGCTGCCTGGTGGTGCTGGTGTGGGAGTGGTGGAGTCTGAGTGTGTAAGGATTATGAGGGTATGTAGAGATGTGTGTGAGGGTGTGTGTGTACATGAGAGGGGGTCACTGTCACAGAAGTCTGCTGCTGCTTCTGATTTTAGCCTTTCAGGGCGTTAAACTATATAAACTTACACCGAGCCCCTGCTGCATGTCAGGTTCTGTTCCAGGCACTGAGGACATAGGGACAGAGAGGTTAGTACAGAGCTGTTTGTGGGGTTCACACAAAGCAGACCCTGTGGCTCAGAGGGTGTCCTGAAAGCTGGAGAGGGCTAGAAGTCTGCCTGCCTGTGTGTGTGTGCAAGGAGGTGTTGGTGTGGTGGTAGACACACACACACACACACACACACACACACACACACACACACACACGCACGCACACACACACGCACGCACAGGACCAAATTTGGGAGCATAGAGACTGAAGGGTAGGAGGGAGAGCTTTGGGAGCTGGTTAGCTTGTAAATAATGAGGCCAGGGATTATATGAGAGGGTAAGAATGTGACAGATTTGAGGGACAGGAGCTAAAATGTAGAATATGTAAAGAACTCATATAAATCACCTCCTTGGAAACAATCTGATTAAAAACTGGGCAAAAGACCCGAGTAAACAGCTATGAAGAAGAGGAACACGGGTGGGCATGGTGGCACACACCTTTATCCTGGCACTCAGGAGACAGGTCAGTGGATCTCTGAGTCTGAGGCCAGCTAGGTTTAGGTAGTGAGACTGTGTCTTAGAAAAAAAAAAAAAAAGGCTGGGGCTGGGGTGATAACTCAGGGCTAGAGGGGCTTCTACACGGCCCAAGGTTCAATCTCCAGGATGAAAATAAAGATTAAAATTAAATTTCAAAAAGATATGCACTGGGGCTGGAGAGATGGCTCAGTAGGTGAAGATGCCCACTCGCTGCCTGGCATGATGACCTGAGTCCGATCCCTGGGGTCTACCTGGTGAAAGGGGAGAAAAAACTCCTGAAAGTGGTCCTCTGACCTCCGCACTTGTGCCGTGGCACATTCGATTAAAAAGTTAGAGCTATCCAGATAGCCAGTCAACCGGCAAAATGGCGCTGAGGACCACGCACTCATGTTTGGCATCAGCTACACAATGGAATCGTATACACGTTTTTAAAAGGTTTATTTTTATTTTAGGTGGATGAGTGTTTTGTCTGTATGCATGTATGTGCACTGTGTGTAGGCCTGGAGGTCAAAAGAGGAAGGGCATCAGGTCCCGGGACCTGGAGTTAGAGGCGGTCGTGAGCCGCCATGTGAGTGCTGCGACACAACACTCATTCATGCAGGGGCAGTGAGTGCTCTTCATCACTCTCCGGCCCCATGATTCACACGGTTTATTTACTTTTAAATTTATTTTACTTGTCATTTATTTATTTGAGTCATGATCTCACTAATCATTAGAGTAAGGCAAATCAAAACTGTAATGCCAGCGTTTGGAAAGTTGAGGCAGGAGGATTGCTGTGGCGTCTGAGGCAAGCGTGGCTTACATAATGAAATCATCTTAAAAAACAACAACTAAAAACCCAAATCAAAGCAGAGCAACCGAACAAATAATAAACTACAACAGCCATCCTGTGCAATAGGAAATAATGTGTTCTCGAGGGTGCAGAGAAATGAGAACCTCGTGTATTGGTGGGAGGGTAAAATGATGCAGCCATTATGGCAGACAAAATAGTGGTCCTTCAACATGCCTGAAGGTTACACATGCAGACACATGTGCGCGCACGCGCACACACACACACACACACACACACACACAAACAAACAACACGGCTATCCCTTGACACAGTTTCAATTCTTCAAATTAAGGACAGGATCTCAAATATATCATTCGCTTCCACCTTTTTGGCAGCATTGTTCACAAGTAACCCACTCTGAAAACAAGTCAGATGGGGATGGATGGAAAAGATAAACGCAGTGTAAAAATGTAAAGAATATTGCAGCCCTGAGGACCAAACCAGGGCCACACACTTGCCGGGCAAGCAGCATTCAGTGGAATCACTCAGTCTTCTCTTTCCTTTTTTAAAAATTAAGACTCATTAGTTGGTCCTGGATGTCCTCAAACTTGTAGTCATCCTCCTGTCTTAGCCTCCTCAGTGCTGGGATTGCAGGCGTGTGCCACCAGTCCCTGATTCATACATCATACATCAAAGGGAAGAGAATTCTGGTCCTGTGCAGGACGGGGTGGGGTGGTCTCGGAGTTTTCCTGCTGGCGAGGCCCACCTTGGGGAAAAGTCCTGAGCAGGAAATGTATGCGCTTTTAGTCAGTTCCAGGCAAGCTGTGGCCCTGTTGTCAGTCAGGGAGGTACATGTGTCCTCCTTCTAGAATGCCTGCCCCTCATCTGGTACCTCCGGCTCTCCCTCAAAGACTGCCCCTACCCCTATCTCCACGAGGCAGGGAGAGTGCTTACCTTGGCTTGGTGGTGGGAGGGAGAGAGCATCTCACACGTTTCTCCATGACCCAGCAGCCCCCCGCCCTACGGGGTTTCCTGTGTGATGGGTCAGGCTGCGGCGGCCCTGTTGAAGACAGGTCCTGGAACGTTCCATGTGGTTTGGGTAGTGTACAGTTTATTCCTCTTCTTGCTTCTGTGACAAACGGCTGACAAATGTAACTTAAGGGGGGGGGCACCCACAGTCTGAGGGTGTAGACCAGCATGGCAGAGAAGGTACTGTCATTGTTAGGAGGTGACATTGTGTCTACAGCCAGGAAGCAGGGCGCTGAATGCTGGTTCTCCGCTCTCTTTCTCCTTTGTATTCGGCACAGTGCCCAGGCAAGGCGGCACTCAGTGGCTGGGCTGGCCGTTCACCTTGCTCAGCATCTCCCAGTGTGTCTAGTTGTGGGGACTGGTATGCATTTTGGTAGGTTCCCCTGTGTGTGTGTGCGCATACATGTGTATATACATGTATGTGTGCCTGAATGTATTCAAGTGTGCCCTTGTCTGTGAGTGTATCCTTAAGCATGATGAATGTCTGAGAACATATGGGTACGTGTGTGCTCGTCTGTCTGCGAGTATGTATGTGTATGTTTGCCTCTGTGCGTGACTGCTTGTCTGTGTGTTTGTGGGTGTGTCTGAGGATGGACGCGCCGGGGGCTCTGCTGAGTTAGCATTGGTGCTGGGCAGGCCACGTTGCCAGCCAGGCTGTGGCCTCCCCGCAGTTGCATAAACACTGGTCCCAGCTTCCCCCTCAAGCAGGGTGGTCCGCACTCTGTCCCCACTGCTGGTAGAGATGGATAGAAGGATGAGGTGTTTGTTCCTCCCAGGCCTCAAGTGTCAGGTCATGGGCACCATAAGGCTGGGGGCAGTCTGGGCTTTCCCTGCTTCATGTCTCTCATCTGGCCTAAGCTGGGACTCTGAATTCTTAGGTGGCAGCATTAGTTGCCTCTCTGGTTCTGATTCAGGCTGAACCAGAGGGCCAGCCAAGGGCAGCGTTCAGCATCAGGACTCCAGACAGGGTCAGATGGTCCTGTGGAACTTAGCTCAGCAGGTCCAGCGACAGGGAAAAGCAGAGTCCAGTGGGCCACTGGAACTCACATGTTCAGGGGCTGGAGCTTGAAGCCAAAGGACAGAGAGTCAGAGAAGCTGGGCCTGTGATGTCTCCCTGCTCTGATGTCCTTCAGGACCACCCATGGCTCTTGGCAACCTTCCACATCCTGTGTTCTCTCTTTCAGACACCATTCCCAGGGACTTTAGGGTCACCAGGAGGCCATGGATTAGGTCACATAGTCACATGAAGCAGAGGTACAGGAAGGCTGGAATTCAGGCAGGAGCGGAGCAAAGTCAGGCTCTTGAAAAAGCCAGGCCCTTTGTGAACGTTTTACCAGGCCATGGGGCGCAAGGGCTCAGGCTGCCTGGTGAAAATTGGGCTGTGGGGCTCAAAGCATGCAGCTTTGGGTCGGGGGAGGGAAGATAGGGGGGGCCAACAGAAAACTGATGAAGGCCTGGAGAAAAGGCAGGGTGTGGAGTGAAAGGGTCCAAATAAAGGAATGTATGAAATTGAGGCGGGAGGGAAGGAGCCAAAGGGAATTGGTGGCAGCCTGACAGCCGTTCCCCTCCCCCTGCCTGTTACATAATGGGTGCTTGGGGAGGCAGGCTGTTTATGCTTTGCTGTTGGTCCCAAGGTCTTGAGTGGTGGTGATAAGGGTTTGCAGAGAGGAGGCACAAAATAGTTCTGCTTGGGGACAGCCCCACCTGGGAATGCTGACCCACTCACCTGAGAGAACTCAGCAGGTCTTGAACTCATGACCTTGCACAGAAGTGGCTCCTGGGGTTCCCTCCAAGTCCCTTCAAACAGCTCCGGCCCCACCCTCCCTCGAGTTTGGGGGTTATTTGTTCCCCACCCTCCCAAAGCCACACAAATTTGGGTTTGCCCAAATGCTGACAGAGCACGGCTGGAATGTGGAGTGTGTGAGTGCCTACAGGCCAGACCGCCCCGGCAGGCCCCTCCGTTCTTAGCAGCCAGGGCCTGGGGCCTCCTGGACTGAGAAGGACCCAGAATGTTAGGGCTTCAAGGGCCTCTTCCAGATCCTCTCCAGCTGGCTGAGGATGCAGGGATTCTACTGGGTTTTCCATGTTCTAGTCCCTTTGCTGGTGTGTAGGCCCAGGTGCCTCCTGTATGACTTATATACACATCTATCATGTCCATAGGGGTCTCAGTGTGTCTGAGCCTTCCGGAAGGCTGGTGAGAATGGGAGAGGCCAGTGAGCAGCCTCTGGGGCTCCAGAGATGGGGGAGATGGTGTAGAGGGGTGGGGGGAGGGCACAGGTCTTAGCCGACTCTCTCTCTCTCCTCTTTCTTTCTCCTCCTCTCTTCTTCAAGACAGGGTTTCTCTGTAGCCCTGGCTGTTCTGGAACTCATTGTAGACCAGGATGGCCTTGAACTCAGAGATACACCTGCCTCTGCCTCCCAAGTGCTGGGATTAAAGATGTGTGCCACCCTGGCCAACTTCTTTTTTCTTTATTTGGGTTCAGGCACACATGAATGTCCCCTTTCCCCACTACTCCAGCACCCTAGGTCTGGGGGCCTCTGCTTTCCCTTCCCTTGTTCCTTCTGCCATCTTACCCTAGCCCTGGTCTTCTTCCCTCCATCCCATAAAAGGCAGAGAAGCCATGTTGATCTGCTTTAGATTGCTATGCCCAAACCACTGGAGATGGGTAGTGATCATCCTGTTCTGGGGGTATGCAAGCCAAGAGGCTTCATTCCCAGTTAAGAAGGCTGCAGAAGGTGTTCTTGCCATGGTGGGGATTGAAATTACTTACTTGGATTTCTTCAAACTTGTGGCCGCTGCTTATCATAATACCCAAAAAAGGCCTCGTGAGAAAAAAGTTGTATGTGGTGTTTTACATGAATTTCAATTTATGTATCCTTAAGGCTTTATACTTTATATAATCACATCCTATTTTTTCTTTTCTCCTCCTCCTCTTCTCTCTTTTCTCTTTCCTTTATTTTCTTTCTCTCTCTCTCTTTTTCTTTCTCTTTCTCTCTTCTTTCTTTCTTTCTTTCTTTCTTTCTTTCTTTCTTTCTTTCTTTCTTTCTTTCTTTCTTTCTTTCTCTCTCTCTCTCTCCATAGCCCTGGCTTAGTTACATACTGATAACTCATTATGTAGCTAGGCTGACCTTGAACTCCTAATCCTCCTGCCTCTCAAGCACTGGGATTACAGCCATGCACCTCCAAGCCTGGTTCTCTCCCGACCCACCACAACCTCTTGAGAATATCCTTTTGTTTACAAAACAATGGAGAGAGCTGCTGGCCACTGCTGTGTTCTGTCCCTTCACTTGGCAAGACATGACTTTTCAAGTCAGTTTTGAAGTTTTGAGGAAATTTGGGTAGAAGCTCTTGAATGGGGTGGGTCTATCCTGGGCTCTAGATGCTTTTGAGTCAACCCATTAAACCCACCAACCAAGCTGTTCATCACATACTTCTGTCCTGCAGGGCTCTAATGCTCTGAGTAGTGAGTAATCACCCGGGATTACCCACAGTCTAGCTCTGCCAGGGAGAAGGATGGGCTCTGGACAGGAGAAATGTAAATGAATCCTGGACACTGAGGTGATATCAGGGCAGCCAGGAGAGGACGCCTTACCTCTGCTCCCTTTTCCGGTGGGTCTGGGTCTGGGTCCTGACGTTCTGAGTGTCCCTAAACTATTGGATATCCATGTCTATTTTCACTTCCGGGGCCTGCGGTGAGGTGAGGAAGCTGGTGAAAGTTACTTCGCATCCCTGTAGGCTGGTGGCAGCTGTGGTGAGATGGCACAGAAAAAGCAGTGCTGAGGCCTGGAGCTAGTCTTCCATCCTCCTGGCCTGAGGGAGCCCTGAGCAAGGAGTTCCCATGAGGGTGATATGGTTGGTTGCCACAGCTCCAGGCTAACATAGCTGGGGGTGGGGGGAAGGAGTGAGACCCTGTTTAAGGGCCCTCTGGTGGCTGCTCTGGCTGCGGACCTCAGGCTCTGTGTAGTTCACTCTCCCCAACACTCCTTATTGATGAAAGGGCGCTCCAGACCAGTTCTAGGGAGTGAATGTGTGGGTAGGTCCTTGCCTTCTCCATTTGCTATGGCCTCTCAGAACGCTCCAGATCCATTCCATAGAGTGACTCCTATCCTTCCGAGTCACCTCAGGTTGCTTTCATCAAGTCTATACTTAGGTAGGACATGCCTGGCTGCGGGGTCTGTTGAGGCAAGATGGCCTCTAAGTGTCCCATCTTTGAGAGTAACTCATCCCTCAGCTGGAGCTTCCGCCTGGATTCCTCCCAAGGTACAGCCCTCCCTTAAGCTGCCTCCACCTCAAGTTCTTTGTAGAGGGTCCAGGCTAAACCTACCTCACCTGTTGGCACAATAGCCCTTCCTTTGTGGTCCTCATTGTGTGTGCCTGATAAGAAATAGGGTCTTGGGAGGAAGTGCTAAGCCTTGCCATGTGTCAAGCTAGAGGATTACTAAGGAAAACAGCCTGGCTGAGTTCTCCGGTTGTCTTTGTGTCTTGCCTTATAATTCCAGATCTATCCAGTGGCCCCTCACGGAGTGCAGAGGGATCCCTCCACTTCTCATCTGGCTCATCAATGCCTGTCAGGCCCAGATGGCAACCTAAAAGCTGGGCAAGAGGAGGTCTTGGACATCCGAGCCAATCTCTCCCCGAAGCCGTTTTGCTTGAATGTTCCTGGTAACAGGGGTTCTATCCCTTGATGAGACACCTCTGTGTATATAGCTAGCTCTCTGGGGTAGGGTAGAACTCTGTACAGGGATCCCCTTACCCAGCCCTGTTCTTGGAAACCGGGTCACCCTCAGTAGTCCTTGAGGCTGAGCCCACTTCCGCTGTTTGTTAGGCTGAAAACTTGCTCTAGAAAAGATAACGGCCGTGTGCGGCACAACTCACTCTGTCGGAGCATAGTTTGGTAGGGCCCAGGGAAGGTTAGGGACCCTGACCACTGTCTCAGCACCCACTCCAGGAGGCTGACCCTGATTTATGGAGGTGTTACTGAGGTTCTCTGGGAGGAAGGTGGACCAGAGAGGGGTGAGCCAGGAAGGGAGGTGGCATGCTGGGATAGCGACTGGGCCCGTGGCGGTGGATGATGAGCTCAGGTGCGGTTTTTGGCAGACGGTCCCTGTTTATTTTCCCCAGGTTCTATTCAGCCCATTGCAGGGGCTCAGTTGACCAGGACTAGACTGGAAACGTTGGGAACTTTTCAGGGACCCCTTTTAGGCTCTGAGCTTGGGGGTTGGAGGTGGTTAGCAGAGGCGACAGCTGCTTTGAAATGTGCAGAATAATAAAGCAAGGAATGTCTGAGCTCAGGGGAAAAAAATAACCCGCCCCGCTGGGCCTCCCACCAGGCTGGGTGTAATGAATTAAGCACAGGGAGGCACGTTTCATGTGGGGGTGTGAGTTGGGGGAGGCAAGAAGGCGCCTAATGAGAAACAGGGTCTTGGGTGGAAATGCTGAAAGCTAGGGTTCTGGGCCATCTGACCAGACCCCTGGGACAGCCTTGGCTTCCGGAGGATTCTTTTTCATTTCCCTTGGTCGGTACTTTTATGGAGTTGGGTGTTGTCCCAACCCCATGCTGACATCTCACCCTGAGCTGTGTCTTCATGGTGCTTCAGACCCCAATCCTCTTCCATTTTCACCCATCAACCTGCATTAAGCTCTCACTGGGCACCTCATCTGCCCGGGAGTCAACGCTGACCCCTGCTGGACTGCTCTTACAGCTCCATTCACTGGCCTCTTCTGAGACAGAGGCGCACCCCTTCCCCCCTTCTGGCTACCTCCTGCTTCCAGTGTCTACAGAGCTCCTTACTCTGGCCAGTTCCTCACACATTCCTCTTATCCACATTATGATCACTAACTAGCCTTAGCCTGTATCTCTCCCGCCTCAGTTTCCCTGGGGTTCCCACATCAGCGGCTCCCAGATGTATTTCTGCCTTCCCATTCTACTGGGCTTGGCTGGATGCAATATGACTTTTTCATGAATCTACAAGGTTCCCCTGGGAAACTTCAGGTTCCTTCAACATGGCACCCAGTCCCAAGTCTTCAGTCTTGCTTCTGCTCCCTTATCTGCTTGCTGGGCTCCTTCTCAGAACTGCAATTTGAAAGGCTAGTCCCATCCCCCAGGCTTAGTTGCCAAGGACATGGCTAAGGTAAGAAGGGTACGTTCTTAGTAAGAAGGCTAGAGCAAGAGGTCAGTCACCCAATGCTGTTCTGGGGCTCTCTAAAAATTCTCTCTTCGCAGTTTCTTTTTTCCTGCTTGGGGTAGGGCTCCCACTCTTCTATTTATCTTTTATTTTATTTGTATTATTGTTTTGTTTTTTTTGTTTTTGAGATAGGGTCCCGCTGTGTATCCTTGGCTAGCCTGGAATTCACTAAGTAGAGGAGGCTGGCCTCAAACTCACAGCTGCCTCTGCCTGTCAACTGCTGAGATCAAAGGTGTATGCCACCACACCTGGCTTATTTATTTCTCTTGAGACAGCATCTCAAGAGAGGTCTGGTCTCTCTAACTTGCCATATAGCTGGTGCTGGCTTTGAACTCCTGATCCTCCTGCCTCTATGTCCTGAGTGCTGAGAACACAAGCCTGGGCCAAAATGCCCAGCCTCCCACTTTATTTTTAAAAAGCTGGGCTGGGACTTTGGAGCTGCTTGGAATATTCTCTTCATCATCCCTTCTCTCCTTCATCCACTTTAATTAAAACCATTTTTTGAAACACATGTTAATTAAAAAGCAAACTTGTTTTGCTAAGTAATTTGGAAGCTCTGGTTATGCAAACCATAGCCATTCCAGTTTTTAAAGAAATCCTCCATTCAGCTTGTACCAGTGTCTTAGGCGCTGAGGACCCTCTGTCTACTGTGGCTGCCCGCTCCTCCATGGTCTATGTCTCCCATGGTGGGTCCCAGCAGGGTGGCCTCTGTGTCTCACACGCGGGCACCTGAAGAGCCAGAGCTGCTGGCGAGTACCACCTTGTGCAGCCGTGCACGCGGAGAAGCTGGGGCCAGCGAGGAAGGTGACGGCCAGAGTCACTGGGTGGGAAGACCCTGAATTCTCAGAGGCACCGGCCAACATCCCTACACTCTTCCTGTGCTCATCCCACTGTCAACGACTTCTGGTCGTGAGCGTCCTGGAGCCTAACACCCTTTATAGTCTGAGAAGCAACCTCCGGGGCCCACCGCAAAATAGCCCGGACCCCCGGCAGGGTTAGGGACGTCTCACTGAAAGGTTTTTACTAGCCTAATCACCACCGCCTTGCACTCTGCCTGTTGGCATCTCCAACTCAGACCCCTAGAACAGGAGTGCTTTCCCTTGTGTGTGAGAGAATTCATATGCAGGTACTCCACTTCCGTGATCCTGGTGTTGCGTTCTGAAGTGGAGCGTTCTTGAGGGTTAGAGGAAGGTCAGAGAAAGCAGTGGATATATATATATATTCCTGAGTATGGATGGAAGTCCTGGAGTAGGCATTGTGGACGTCTAGGCTGGCCTGGACCTTCTGCGTTCATTCAGGGACCCAGGCTCGAGGCTAGTAATTGAGTTCATCTCTCCCTTTTATACTCCTGGCTGCCTCTTCAATACAACCGGGAGAAAGTGCTTCCGGAGAGGGGTGCAACTTATCCCACACGCAGTTCTCCTCCGCGAGACACAGAGGCTCACATCCCGAAGGCTCACAGCGGGCAGCAGCGACCCTTGCTGGTGGCGGGCTCTCCAGGCTCAGGCACCGGGCGAGCGCCAGCGACGCACACTGCAGTTTCTCCCGCTCGACGCCCACAGCCGGGAGCAGCGGCTGCAGCGCCGAGCGCGCGGCGCTTCTGTGTGGAGTCCGCTCCTCGGCGGCTGGGAAACCGCAGCGGGGCGAGCCGGGATGAGCTCACGCCGCCGCCCGCCAAGCCGCGCAGCCCTAACCAGCTCCAGATGCGGCGAGCGCGAGCCTCTGGCGCCTCCTGCAGGGCCCCGTGAGCCTGGCGGGCCCCGGCCGCGCGCCCCGGCCCGGAGAGCCTGGTGGCCCCGGCGCTTTCCCCCAGGCCTATCGGCTGCCCGAGTCCCACCCGGGTGGGTCATGACCCCTCGCTGCCCGGATGGGCCCCCGCGTGCGGGTGACCGGCCCCTCGTGTTCCCCGGCCGTCCGATCGGCTCCTGCTGCTCTCCCCGCGCCTGGCGGTCCCAGCCCAGCCCTGCCCGCTCTTTCTCCTCTTGGCACAAACACCAGGGTTTCTACTGGGAAAGCAGCGGGAGCCTGACCACCGCCTGTTTTTAATAAGCAGCTGGTATTTCCCCGAAATCGCCGGCCCTGGCTGACCTCATGGGGATGACGGCTGGCGGCATGCCAGGGGGGCGGGAGCCGGCTCCCGGGTGAGCCCCCGACGCCTGGCTTTGCAGAGACCTTGGCCAGGAGGCGGAGCTCTGGCTACTCATCTGGGCTTCGCTGCCCGCTCATCCAAAATTCTGCCTGTTTGTGCGTCTGCTGTGCGTACACCGGGTCAGGAGTCCCTGTTCCACAGTCTGGGCTCTGCGTTCAAATCCCACCTTATGTGCGATCCTAGCAAAATGCGTTATCCTTTCTCCAGTCATTCCCTCTGCTGCAGGATGGGGCACGTGAGGATTAGAGGGAGAGGTAGAGGGAGGAGCTGGACCAGCAGGCAGCAAGAGGGGTCCAGAGACAGGCCTGGGAGCAGGGGCAGGGTTGGGGAGAGAGGAGGGACTTGGGTCGGGATTATCATCTGCTTAGCAGGTAACGGCAACAGGTGCCCCTCTGACCAAGTGCCCAAGCACGGGAGACTGCGGGACCCTGAGGCTCGAGAGAGGCAGAGGCGAGGGCAGGCTCTCAGGAAGGGGGGCAGTTAGGCAACAAGGGGGGCAGGGAGGGAGTGTGCAGAATCTTTAGTTTAGGTGAGGGCGTGGGGGACCCCATCAGGACTAAGATGTACGTAAGATATCCAGGGGGCACTGTGGGGAATAAAGGACCGTAGGAGGCGGTCGGGAAGCCTCATCCATGAGGGTGCGGGAGCCGGAGGGGGACACACCATCCAGCGAAGTGAGGGGTGGAGCGGGCCAGAGAAAGCAGAGACCTTGAGAGGGCAGCAGGTGTTGGGACTACAGCAGGGAGCAAAGCAGAAGAGACATAACCACTCGCTACCTAAAGTCTTTATGGCTGAGGGGAGACTTCGGGCCAGAAGGATAGCTAATGTACACGGAAGCGTGAGGATTTATAGTCGTTCTGAAGAGCTGGTTGCTGCTCTGCCTGAGGACCTGAGCTTGGTCCACAGCACCCACGGTGGCTGGCTCACAGTCTCCTGTAACACCAACTCCAGATCCGAGGCCTCTTCTGGCCCCCGAGGGCGCTGCATGAACGTGCACACACACGCACACAAATCAGTTCTATGTATGTCGGATCGTGTGGAGGACCGCAAGGAAAATCAGAGGCGACAAGGCAGCTGCGAAGGGAAGCGTGGGCATGGGTACGGTTTTGTTCTTTCTGCTTTTGGGGATGGTGGAATCTTGCTGTAGAGACCCTGAATCTCCTTCTGCCTCCGGCTCCTGAGCAATGAGGTGTCCAGCCCATGCAGCCAAGCCTGGCTATTTAAGGACAGAGTGTCCTTCTGTAACCCAGACTGCCGGAAGGACCACTTGCCCCAGCCTCCCTAGTGCTGGGATGGACCATTGGGCCCCTCAGGGGAATGCCGCTTTTGAGGGTGTCCAAGGAAGGGCTCACTGGAGAGGCAACATCAGATGTGGCCCCGCTGCCATTCAGCTGAAATGATTTTTACGGAACATTTGTAGTTAATTTAATGGTAGAGAACCCTTTGATGTTATCCCCTTTAAAAAAATTCCATTCTTTTTCTTGCAGACCTGTAGGCCAAACAAAACAACACAAAAGCTCAGATCTTATAGTTTGAATTTAATCAGAAAGATGTTCTGGAGAAATTAGATTTTTTTTCTTTCTTTACGTATGTAACAATCTAACATTTTAGTCTTAATTTTCTTCCTTTGACTAAAATACTCTCTGGCTGTTTATAGAAAAAGTTTGCAGTTTATGGCTCAGACCCAGAAGAAGAGGAAAGGAATTGCATGGATATCTGGGGTCAAAAGGTCAGCAAACAGGGGCAGAGTCAGGAGTCTGTGAGGCTAGAACCCAAAGAGGGAAGAGAGTGGCAGGGCACAAGGCCTTGACTCTTAAAAGGGCATCTGGCTCTATTAATGGAATGTTTTTTTCTAATTTGTTATTGTTACTGTTTGGTTTTGTCTATATGCTGATTTCTTCTTCCCGTCTTGTTAATTTAATTTTTTTTTACAGTTTTATTAATTTTTTTGGTTGGTTCACTTGCATTTGTTTTAGAAAATCGTATCTTCCTCAAATTGTATGTTTTGTGTCCTGCCTATGTATAACTTCTTTTAAAAAATGATTTATTTTATTTTTAATTGTGTGTATGTTTGTGTGTGGGGTTTATGCATGTGAGTACAGGTGGCCATCGGGGCCAGAAGAGGGTGTTGGATCCCCTGGATCCGGAGTTACATGAGCTGCCTGGTGTGGGTGCTGAGGTCTGGTACTCTGTAAGAGCAGCGAGTGCTCAGCTGCTGAGCCTCATCTCCAGCGGCAGTTCCCTCCCTCTCTCCACTCTGCTCATCCCTCCCGATCTCTCCTCCACCTTCCTCTCCCCTCTCCTTTCCTCCCCTTCCTTCTTTCCTCTGCCCCTCTCTCCTTTCCTCTCCTTCCTCTCTCTTTCTTTCTTCCTTCCTTTCTTTCTTCTTTCTTTCTTTCTTTCTTTCTTTCTTTCTTTCTTTCTTTCTTTCTTTCTTTCTTTCTTTCTCTCAGACAGGGTTTCTTTGTGCAGCTTTGGCTATCCTAGACTCACTTTGTAGACCAGGCTGGCCTTGAACTCACAGAGATCTGCCTGCCTCTGCCTCCCCCACTGCTGGGTTTACAGGCATACACTTCCTCATTTCTCATCTATCCCTTTTCTGAATCTTCCTTTCCTTGGTAGTTTTTGTTTGCAGAGGAGTCTTCATGAGAATGGGCTCCATCATGGAGCTATCTGCCAGCTTCCCTGGGAGAAGGTGGGATTAGATACTTTCCTATTGTGTGCTGAAACACCATGACCAAGGCAATGTATACAATAGTTTAGTTGGGTTTAGGGCTCAGGAGGTTTAGAGTCCATGCTGACAGAGCAAAAGCACAGTGGCAGGTGGCCGGGGCAATAGCTGAGAGCTCATCTCTTACAAGCAGGAGCCAGAGGGCACACTGAGGAGGGCACACTGAGGATGGCACCCTCCTCCCACAAGCCCCGCCTCCCAACCTTCCTGAACAGCTCCACCAACAGGAGACCAAGTATTAAAACATGCGAGCCTCATTCTCCAACACCACAGTAAGCAGGACTGCCTTGCGACCTGAGATGCTCCTGCCTCAGTGTCCTGAGTAGCCAGGATCCCAGGAGTGTGCCACCATGCACAATTTCTGTTTTTGGGGTGTTTCTCTGGAACTGGGGCTACTGGATCCTACAGTAATACTGTGCTTACCTTCTCCAGCTGTCAGCCTGACTTCCACTGGTGCTGTTTTTTAAACAGTTTCCTTTAAAACCAATCAGAAGATTTATAAATATACAATGTTATATTAAATAATATATATATTAAAGTTCCCTCTAAAACTCAATCCTAGCACTCAGGCCAGCTGAGGCTACACAGTGAGACCCTGTCTAAAACAAAAACAAAGACGAATACACAAGGGCAAACCCCTTCAACCATATCGTTTTTGTTATTGTTCTTGTCTGTCTGTCTGTCTATTTTTGAGACAAAATTGTTGGCACTATTTTAAAAACTTTAATTTAATTTAAATTAAATTAAAAATTTTAATTTTGGTTTCTTATGCCTCTTTCTCCCTACTCCACCCGAATCCCTTCAACACCCCAACACTGGGTAGGAGAAAGAAAGTTAGTGGGGATAGGGAGTGGCGTTTTTCTTAGCTACTTCCTGCTGGTTAGGGTTGTTGAGTTCCTTAGGGCAAGTCCAATTTTGTTTCAGGAGATCTCCAACTTCTTGTCATCCACCTGCATCAACAGCAACAGGAGCAGCAGAGGGAGCATCACCAGCCTTCCTTCTTGGAGCTTCCCAATACTCTTTGGGCTCTGGCATTTCTTCCCTCTCCAGAGTCTTCAGATTTAAACTATCTACAGCTGGCAAAGGGCCCCTCTCGGAGCCTGCACCAAGCAAATAGTTTGCTGCTGTTTGGGACAATCTGAATCAGTCCCATATCCCACACCTGGGATCAAAACAGCACCATGTTTACATCCACACCACGAAATCTTTGGCTTTGCAGACCTGGCTGATTTAGTACTCACTACGTAGCTCAGGTTGAGCGTGAACTCCTGGGGTTACTCCTCCATCAGCCTCCCATAATCCATCATGGGATTGCCTTCTTCAACCCTTCTTCAATCATCTGTTTAAAACAACTGGAAAGAAAGGAAGGCAAGAAAGAAAGAAAGAGAGAGACAGAAAGAAAGAGAGAGAGAGAGAAAGAAAGAAAGAAAGAAAGAAAGAGAAAAAGAGAAAAGAAATGGAAAAGCTAGGTTCCCTCTGAGGTTGGAAAGAGCGAGAGAATATAAAAGGTTGTTATTGATATTTTAATTGCATTTTTCAGCCTAAGGCAATATTGACGAAAACAGCAACTCCTCAATCCTCCTACATCAGCCTCCTAACGACTGGGATTACGGGCATGCGCCACAAAGCCGCCTTCAACCTTCCATTTGGGACAACCAAAAAAAGAAAAAAAACAAGTTCTCTCTGAGGTTGGAAAAAGTGAGATATTATAAAAAGGATACTAAGCTATTGATATTTTGACTGCATTTTCAACTCAAGGCAATATTGACTAAAGCCCTGATGTTAAAAAATTCACATTGCTCCTGCTGACAGATTTTTGTTCGCTTTAATTTCAAATACGTTCAAAATATTATTTATTTATTTACTTAGAGCCAGGATTTCATGTAGTCCAGGCTGCCCTAGAACTTTCTATGTAACTAAGGATGACCTTGAGTTCCAGACCCTTCTACCTTCACCTCCCAACAAAGTTTATGAAATGTAAACTATTCTTTTTAGGTAATCATAAAAGACTGACTGTCATCTTTTTATTTTTCCCAGTAGAAACCTCTGTACAATGACAGTGAGGTGAAGGAGCTGAAGAGCAAAAGGAGGATGAGCCAGAGGCAAAAGCTAGCCTGTGCACCCATGGCAGCCTGGGATACTGGCATGGGTTCTGGACTGCGTACTAGCTGATAATGTCTTCCAATGGGTGTCTAGCCTCCATCTCCATTCAGTCACCAAGACCACCTCTGAGAGCCCTGCCTTGCTCACAACTAAAGCAGTTCCTGTTGGTCCCCTGCCCTGGACCTGCGGATTCTGGACTAGTTCACTTCTTAGTTGCAGCCAAGTGTAACGTGTGAACAATAAATCATGTCTTCTGCCATCTCAGCTGAAGAGGCAAAAACATTTTTGAAACC
>NW_026586383.1:994969-998676 GCF_907164565.1 Psammomys obesus
GAAGCTCCTGGAGTTGATGAATGTGCTCCTGCTCCCAGCAGGGCTTATGGGATTTTCCCTTCTGCAGTCTCGAACTCCTGATGCTCCTCTCTCATCCTCCCAAGTGCGGGCAATAAAGTTATGAGCCACTGCTCCTGGCTCAGGATTTTGATTTCTTCTAAGCTGGCTGTTCTCCGCCTCTCTGTGCTGTTTTCCTAATTGTTTTCCGTAGTTTTGGTCCATCAATTCTTCTCCCCTTTTTTTTTTTTTGCTTGTGTTTTTTTGGCTCACGTTCCCTCACTGGCTTTTTTCCACTCTCCTGAGAGCTGTTTGTTCCACCCTTCACAGTTGTGGTTTCAATGCTGGGCATTTTCTGTTTTCTTAAATATCTTTATTGGGATATAATTCACATATCACACAACTCACTCATTTCAAGTGTACATTCCAATGGCTTTTGGATGTTCCCAGAGCTGAGCAACTATCACCACAGCGCATTTTAGAACATTCTCAGCACCCAAGAAGGAAACTCTGGGACTGTTAGTAATCGCTCCCAGTTTCTCCCTCTCCCCACCCACCTACCCTTTCCTTGTCATTCTCCTGGCAAGCATTGTCTATTTATGTCTCTCTGTGTTTGCCTATTTTGGAATTTCTTTCTCCATACTTTTTGACTGTAATTATATATCTTTTGGCTACTTCTCTGCCTCCTCACTAGCCACGTAAACCTCTGGTATCCATAATTATGTTCTTCTATGAGATTTCTTGTTTAATTACTTAACTGATTAATTGTTTTTTATTTTGGGGGGACGGGGAAGCAGGGTCTTGCTATGTAGCCAAGGCTGGCCTTGAACTCAAGATCTTCCTGCCTCCACCTTCTGTATACTATATTATAAGTGTAGCAGTCTAGCCTTTGTTTTGTTTTCAGATAGGGTCCCTTGTAGCCCAGGCTGCCCTTAAACTCAACAAGTAGCAAAGAACAATCTTAAACTTCTACCTTCTGAGTGCTGGGATTATAGACATGTCCCACAATTTCTGGCTCTATGCTGTGCTAGGGATCAAACCTAGGGCTTCCTGCACACTGGACAAGCACTCCACAACCGGGCTGCATATCCACACACCCTCCCTTGTTTTCCACAAAGGGTCTGACCCTGTAGCTGAGGCTGCTTTGGATCTCACTCTATAGCTCAAGCTAGCCTCCAGCTTGTGGAAACCTTTCCACCTCAGCCTCCCAAATGGTGGAATTACAGTCGTGAGCCACCATGTCTGACTTAGTTTTCTACTGCATTTATTTGTTTATTGAGGAGTTTTCAGACAGGGTCTCATGTGGCATAAAGCGGCCTTGAACTCCCGACTCGCCTCCCTTCAGCTCTCGAGTGCTGGGATTTCAGGTACCTGACTTGTACTGATGCTTTTAGAACTGTCTCTCTGCCTGCTACCTTGTATAGTTTGATTATAATGCGCCCTGTAGAGGACTTTTTTTTGGATTGAATACACTGGGAACCTGTAAACATCTTGGATCTGGGTGCTGTCTGAATCGGGGAGTTCTCAGCTATTATTTTATTAATAATTATCCTGTCCTCTCAACTGTCATAAAGTGTATAATTTGCCCAATTGTCTAAAACAATTCATGTGTGTTTGTGTGAATGCCCGTGCACATGTGCCTGGTGAGGCTGGAGGTCAACCTTGATGTCATTCATCATGAACTAGCTACTAGATTTGTTGAGACAGGATCTCTTATTGCCCTGGAGCTCTCCAATTAGGCTAGAGCCACTGCTCAATGAGTCCCAGGGATCTGGCTCTGTCTCCCCAGTGCTGGGGTTACAGTGAGTGCTGCCGTGTCTGACTTTTTTTTTTTTTTAATTATTTTAAACATGGGCTTATGGATGGAACTCTGGTCTTTATAAGCACTTTACTAATAAGCCATTTCCTCAGCCCTCCCCCAATCTCTGCCCCTCCCCCTTTTCTTGAGCCAGGTCGTACTGTCTAGCCCATCCTGGCCCAGTGCTCATTACTGTAGCCCAGGCTGGCAGTATGCCTGTGCCCCCCCCTTCCAGCCCCCGGAGTACTGGGATTGCAGGCATGTGCCACCATACCCAGAGTCCCTGTGGGGTTATGTCAAAGGACCTTTCTTCATGTTCAGAAATTCTTTCTTCAGCTTGATCGTCTATGGCTGAAATTCTTTGGTCTCTCTGTGTGTTTGTGGCTATTTAATTCATTGAAATCTTCAGTTTCAATATTTCTGCATGCTTGGTTCATTTTCATTAGCTCACTGTGATTTGCCTGATTTCATTGAGTTATCTGTCTGCATTTTCTATGCTTTGATGAATTTTCTGAGGATAGTTAATTTTAATTCCTTCTGAGGTAATTCATAAGTTTCCTTTTTGCTGGGGTTATTTATTGGGAACTTTGGCATTCCTTTGGTGACATGCTGACTCGATGTCTCATTTTGTGAGACAGCCAGATCTTAAAGTTTCTGTATCAGGTTTTGTAGGAAAAAACCTTTCACCGGCCGACGGGTCCTGGATATCAATCCTCTGTTCAGCATGTGCTAGCTTTGAGTTGAGACAGTGTGGAGTCTCTGCTTTCTTTAGTTGTAATCCACATCAGTAATGCTCCCGGGTACCAGAGTGTAGACTGCAGGGGTCTGCGATTGTACAGTACAGCCTTCAAAGGAGACAAGGTTGGGGCTTCTTTACATGTTCAGTGGAGGCATGGTGAGGCCACTACCAGGGGCACAGACTCACTGGGAGGCAAGAACTAATCTAGCCTGTCCACCAAGGGAGCACAGTGTCCCTGCAGTGCCCACAGTCCGTGGGGAACAGGATGCCCCACGGGCTCTCATGCCAGGGTGATTCCTCTGGGCCCAGGCTCTGTGTATCCAGGGTTAGGGCACTGCAGCCGCTTGTGTGAGCATGGTGCAATGGTGGTGGCATCTCATGGGTAGAGAGGTATCAGGCTGGCGGATCTGGAGTAGAACGCACTCTACAGCGACTTTGATTTCAAGATGGCGTTGTGCTAGCCATGGTGGTCTCATCTTTAATCAGAGGCAGAGACAGGCAGGTCTCTCTGAGTTCGAGGCCAGACTGGTCTACATAGAGAGTTCCAGGACAGCCAGAGCTATCTAGTGAGGCCCTGCCTCAAAAAAAAAAAAAACAAAACTAAACTAAAAGGGAAAGAATTGTATTTCTTCTAAAAATAGTTTTAGTTAGCGTAAAGAATTACACTGACTATGACGTTTTCGTGTGTATCACTGTGCTTTGCTCTCATCAAGGCACTGCCCTCCACCATCCCTTCTTCCTGCCTCTTGCTGATCCCTTTCCAACCCCTTCATCCAATAGTCATGTTTTTGTCTTCATGTCCTCTGTGTATATGTTTAAACCTAGATTCATCCTAAAAGAGAAGGCATGATATTTGTCTTTCTTCCCTCCATTACCTCTTTTTTTTTTTTTTTTAAGGTTTTTGTTGTTGTTGTTTGGTTTCTGTCGTCTCGAACTTGCAGAGATCTGCCGGCCTCCACCTCCTAAGTGCTGGCATTAAAGGCACAATGCCGCTATGCTTGAGATGTAATTCTTTATTCATTGTCCTGCTTCTTCTTTTCCTCCTCCTCTTCTTTTCCCTACTTCTCCTTCTTTTGTGTGTGTGGGATGAACAATAGGTACTTCCAATCAGTTAGCTTTTTCCTTCCTTCCTTCCTTCCTTCCTTCCTTCCTTCCTTCCTTCCTTCCTTCCTT
>NW_026586383.1:998686-1011716 GCF_907164565.1 Psammomys obesus
CTTCCTTCCTTCCTTCCTTCCTTCCTTCCTTCCTTCCTTCCTTCCTTTCTTCCTTCCTCCCTCCCTCCCTCCCTTCCTCCCCTATGGTCCCAGGGTCTTACACATTGAGGGCAAGTGCTTCTCCCCTGAGCGGCATTCCCAGCTTTAGTATGCCTTTTCCATAGCGGAAAGCACTGAGACAATCAAATGAGAGTTTGTGGTTCGTAAGTACAGGTTTCAGATTCTTTTACCATTATTATTATTGCTTGCTTGTCTTGGTCGGTGGGAAGCTGTCGAGTTTTTCTTGAGGTCTGTTCTTTTGTAAGTTACTGGCTTTCTCTCTGTGCCTCAGCGAGGTGGCTGATCCATGCTTTTGTAAACTGCTCAGCCAGCAGCAGATTGCTATTACTTGTTTCTGGACAGCTGCTAGGGTGTGTGCATGTGTGTGTGTGCATGTATGTGTGTGTGTGTGTATGTGCATGTGTGTGTGTGTGTGTGTGTGTGTGTGTGTGTGTGTGTGCTTTACTTCTAAGAACCACCTCCTTAGACAGGTACATGTTTTGGGCAGGTAACAGTGAGGTCTCCTAGTATAGAGGTCTCATGTCATCTTCACCCAACTACCACATGCTTTGACTCATGCCCCCAACGTCAGTTTTTGACCCTCCTTCCTGTGAGTACAAGGCTTTTTTGGGTGGGGGTGTTGCAGAGCAGGGAGTGAGGAAAGTGGTAGAAGGGTCTGAGCTGACTTCATTCCTGCAGGGTTTCAGTTTTGCCCGCCCTCCCTTAAACCACACTAAGCACGGCTTTCTTTGGTCCTTTGCCGGCCTCTAATCTTTCTCATAAACACTTGATGAAAGTTTATGAAGAAAGGCCTAGGAAAAGGTGCAAATTTATTTTGGATCTGCAGCTCCTACAAGTTCTAAAGCCTTACAGTAGGCCACACTCTGTCTTTTACATGTTAAAAGACAATTTAATGGGCCTGAGATACAGGATATATAGCTCAGTAGTAGAGTACTTGCCTGTACATGTGAGGCTTTAGATTCAAACCCCAGCATGTATGCATGTGAGTGCATTGGTGTGTGTGTCTGTGTCTGTGTGTAGAGGAGTATTGTGATGCTCAAAGGATAACTCTTTGGAGTGGGCGTCTCTTTTTAGCGTGGGTTCTGGAGGTTCACAGCCAGCCCCTCCACCCTCTGAGCTATTTGACTGATGGGTAATCTCTAATCTTAATCACTTGGATTAAAAGGTTCTATGATTTTTAACCTTATGACTGAGAGGTTAAGAAGTATTTCATGGTTTTGTTGTTGTTGTTGTTGTTGTTGTTTGTTCTCTGAGATAGGATTTCTCTGTGTAACAGCCCTGGCTGTCCTGGAACCCTCTTTGTTGGCCTCGAGCTCAGAGATCCACCTGCCTCTGCCTCCCAAGTTCCAGGGTTAAAGGCATGTGCTAAAACTGCCTGGCCATGAAAGAAGATGTAGTGTTTAATCTTTGTGGCTGCTTCAGTTTCAACACAAGTTAACAGCTTCATGAAGTTCTTACATGAAAGTTAGGGCACTGATTGGGGAAAAGTGAGGACAGTTTAAATGGGGCACATTTGGACAGATTTGTGATATCCCGAAGTAGCCCCACCATAAAGACTTGCCACTTCCGAACCTGTTCCACTTCAGCCAGCCTTCACTGTCTCTGGCTCTGCTAGAGTCACATCCCACCATGCTCTAGGACGGGTGCAAAGCAGAAGGAGGGGAAAAGCTTCCTTACAAAGACAATTCACTTGGGCTTTAAGTAATGTTGGGTAGCTATGCATGAGCCCAGATTGGGAGTGTGCCTGCCAGAAGCTCAGTTTATTGGTTCAAACAGCTGGGAGTGACTCCTCACGTTTTCCACAAAATGTCAGAAGTTCCTTGCTGGGGTGGGGTTTAGCTCAGTTGGTAAGAATGCTTGCCTAGCAAGCACAGAATCCTGTTCTGTTTTGCTTTTCTTCTTCTTGTTGTTTTCTCTATGTAGCCCTGACTGTGCTGGAACTCTCTTTGTAGACCAGGCTGGCCTCTAACTCACAGAGATCTCCCTGCCTCTGCCTCCCGAGTACTGGGATTAAAGGTGTATGCTATCACCACCCAGTGGCTTTTTAAATTTTTTTTTAATTTTTTTAAATCTCCCTGCACAAGCTGGCGTGGTGGTACCCCTGCCTGTAGTCCCTGTACTTGGGAGGTCGAGGCAGGAGGATCTGAAGTGCTAGGTCATTTTTGGCTACATAGAGAGTCCAGAGGCTTCTTTGTCTTAAAAGGACAATTTTTGAATGCAGAGTTTTGTTTTTCTTAATTGGTGGATGGGAGTGCAATTATTGGAATGTATGACCTGCTCGCCCACCCCCCCCCTATGACCGAAGAGTAATGTTATAGAATGTGCCCCTTTCCCGGGTGTCTTAGGGTTTCTATTGCTGTGGAGAGACACCGTGACATACCAACTCTCATAAAGGAGGGCATTTAATGGGGGCTGGCTTACAGTTTCAGACGTTTAGTCCACTATCATCACGGCGGGAAACATGGCAGCGTGCAGGCAGACACGGTGCTGGAGGAGGAGCTGAGCGTGCTGTACCTCGATGTGCAGGCAGCAAAAGCGACCATGCGCCACAGTGGGCAGAGCTTGAGCAGATGGGACCTCAAAGCCCACCCCCAAAATGACACACTTTCTCCAACAAGGCCACACCTCCTAATAGTGCCACTCTCTATGGGCCAAGCATTCAAACACATGAGTCTACGGGGGTCGGGGGGAGACATCCCTATTCAAACCATCGCACCAAGACACTGGAAAGGAAAATGATGAGGTGAGTGGTGAACCGACCGTCATCCTTGAAAAATGCAGCAGCTCTTCTCCTTCACTGGGGGACGTGAGAAGCACAGGCCGTCATCATTGTCCCTCCATTCTCCCGCTTCAACACGAAGGCTGCTGCTCCGAGGCAGAGGCCCAGTGAGCATCTGGGCAACAAAGAGAAAGTCATGAGTTACCACGTAAGACATCAGGGACATGGAATAGTAAGAACCGATTGACTTGCAGGTAGTTGTCTTTGGTGGTGGCTAATTTAGGAACATGTTTATTTTTATTTCATGTGTCTGAGTGTTTTGCCTGCACGTATGTATGTGCATGCCTGGTGCCCACAGAGGCCAGAGGAGGGGCCCTGGATCTCTCTGAGCTGGAGTTAAGAATGGCGTGAGTCTCCGTGTGGGTGCTGGGAATTGAACCCCGGTCCTCTGAAAGAGCATCAAGGGCTCTTAAACATTGAGGCCTATCTCCAGGCTTGGACATTGCTTTTTTTTTCCCCCAGCTTGTCCCATAACTGAAATAAAAGAATAGCCCAGGTCTGGTGAATGAATCTCGGTTTGAGGTGCCTTTTTTTGGAGAACTAGGGCTCCCCTTCTCATTCTCAGAGTCCAGCCCTTACCAGTTCTAGGCCAGGCTCCGCAGGAAGTGCGGGTCCTGAAGTGGGAGGTCTCCATCGAGGACGTTTGTGTCCTCTGTCCCAGTCAGGGCTATGGGCTTGAAGATCTGAGTGAAAGCAAGAACACGTTTCTCACCTGGGAAGCCATGGCCCACCATTGTGGCCTCCGACTGGCTGGCGCCACCTCCTTCGAGGAGCCCGTTTCCCCTGGCAGAAGCGAGGGTGGCCGCGCGAGCCTGGGGAGCGGACGCCGCTTTACCGGGAAAGGAGCGGTGGCCTGCGTGGTGGTATGGCGTCCGGACGCGGCTTCCTGGGCCTCGTAGCCTGCCTCTTGCTGCTTCAGTCAAAGCTCTGGGAGGCCTGGGCCGCTGCCTCTGTCCTCTCCACTTCCGGTTTGCCCTCTGGGCACAGCGAAGCCCCAAGGGACAACCCCCCGCCACCCCCCACCTTGGAGAGCATGTCCATGGTGGCCTATCAGGGTGGCTCCTCTCCCTTCGTGTCGATTACCTTAGGTAACTTGGCAACGGGTGTCTGTGTCAAGGTCCAGAGTGGGAGCTAGGGACACCCTGAATCCAGGGACACGGGTGCAGCCCAGGCCACTGTCGCCTTGCCTGTGGCTTCTGAGGGGGTTATGACTGCCGTGGGGAGGGTGCGGCCTCCCACCCCAGCCTTTAGGGTATGAAGAGCCCCGTGGAGTTCAACAGGGTAGCCTCCTTCTAGGCTGTCTTTCTGCGGAAATGCTAGCCTGAAGAGAGGGCCTAATTCTTTTGAGTTCTTCTCACCTTGTCCTCGCTCAGTGTGTGGCCAACCCCTCATGAAAATCTTGGGAGGACAGGAAAGTGAAGAGGGAAAGTGGCCCTGGCAGGTGAGCGTTCGGATCAGACACATGCATATCTGCGGAGGCTCCCTCATCAGTGCCCAGTGGGTGCTGACTGCGGCCCATTGTATTTTCAGGTGAGGAGGGCTTCCAGGCCTGACAAACTGGCGACACTCCCAAACGGGACACAAAAGAAGGGGGAGGGCACGCTGGGAGCACCTTGTTCCTGGAAATCCTTAGGGTGGGGCGCAGGCAAAACAATTGAGAGACTGATGAAGAGTTTTAGTGATATGGCCGGATGGTAGGGAGTAGCCGATGGGGTTGGGGCCACATCAAGGAACAGAGAGTGAGTGCAAAGGGGTCTAGGAGAGCTGTGTAGGGTCTCTTGCTGATGAGGCAACACGTCTTTTCCACAGCCAAATCCAGTACAATGTCAAGATGGGTGATCGGAGTGTCTATCGCCAAAATACAAGTGTGGTGATCCCTATCAAGAACATCATTGTCCACCCTAAGTTCTCCACAGCCATTGTCATTGAAAACGATATTGCCCTTCTCAAGCTCCAATACCCTGTGAATTTTACCTCTAACATCCACCCTATCTGCCTCCCGTCAGAGACTTTTTATGTGAAAACTGGGACCAGCTGCTGGGTGACGGGATGGGGCAGAACAGATGTAGGTGGTAAGACTTGGCACTCAAAGGGAAACCCAGCCTTATTCCTAGTGCAGAAACAAAGTACGCGGGGAGGGGGGAAGGGGACCAAAAGGAAGGCAGACTACTTGGCTGCTGTGGGGGTGGGGAGGCAGTTTGACAGGAGTCAAGGAAATGGTCAGCTTAGGGGATCCCAGATCTTGTGTTGAAGTCTTTTGTGGCAAGACAAATATCTGATGCCAGCCCAGGAAAGCTATCTCTCCTGGGAATAGGAATGTGTCAAATCTCCTTTCGCAGGTTTGTGGAACAATGTGCTGAGCAGTCATGGGAATAGCTGTGAAATCCCCCATGGGGAAAGGCCCGAAGCAATGGCATCCACCTGGGTGGATTTTCAGATTTGATTTGTTTTATTTTGTGTGCATGCTGAGCCTCCAGCACCTTGACTGGATTTTTGCTCATGAGATGATGAGCTGCCAGCCAGTTTCTCAATGGAAGCACCTGTCTTGGTATTTATGGAGTCCCTTGTGCCTAGAGGAACTAGGCAAGCTACAAGGCCTCTGTTGGTAGACTTCTTAACCACAGGAAGTGACATTTAAGCTTGTATTTCTTGAGAGCCCGTGATTATGTTCTAGACAGTGAAGAAACTTGGGTATGGTGTTACATGCAGAAGTATAGACAGTTTGAGACTAGTCAGGACTACAAAAAGACCCCAGTCCCGCCGAGAAACAAAAGATAACAGAGAAAGATGCACAAGGCGTCTCCTCACTATCACACCAACATTAGTGATGTACTTGATGGGTTTTCATTTCTTCAGCCTCTCAGGCCTTGCTTCTCCTTCAGAAATATCATCCTTCTCTTGTCTTAGTTTTGCCCTTTTTTTAAGCATTGAGAATTGGACCTAGGGCCTTAAAGATGCGAGGGAAGGCTCTAGCACTAAGCTACACTCACAGCCTTTTCTACTTTGTGTTTTGAGACAGAGTCTTGCTAAATTGCTCAAGATGGCCTTGAACTCACCCTGTAGCTCAGGCGGGCCTTGCAGTTGAGATCCTCTGCCTTGGCCTCCCAGGCACTTAGACTTGTGCTATTGGGCCTGGCTCCATTTTACCTGTTACTTAATCCTTTCCTATGACCATTTTGAGTCTCAGTTTTCTCCTGTATCAAATGGTAACAATATTAATTTCCCTGCCTTTACACGGTGTGTGTGTGTGTGTGTGTGTGTGTGTGTGTGTGTGTTTGAGTGCTTGCTATCCACTGTGTAGATTTATACACTGTTGATCTTCTTCATTAGCACCAAAAATTCCAACGGCAATTCTCCGGGAGGTGGAGCAAAATATCATCCATTATCATGACTGTAATGCTATGCTGAAGAAGGGTGTAGGAACGTCTAAGGAAATGGTGAAAAGCGGCATGATCTGTGGCTATAAAGAAGGAAGAAAGGATTCTTGCCAGGTAAGCTCATGGGCCCCTTCCTCAGCCTCAGATGGCAAGGCCTGAGTTACTTGCCACTTCTTTTACTCAAGAGAATTCATGAGGAGAGCCCCATACCCCACAGCTCCTGGAGCTGGCCTTGCCTGATCTTTCTAGGTAGCACAGGATGGCCTTGAACTTGAGATCTGCTTGCATCAACCTCCCAGGCATTGTGATGACAGGGAGACACCATCTTGTCCAGCTGGTTTTGTCCTTTCTAAACAATGTAGCCTTGGTGTGTAGGCTGATGTGTGGGGCTTCCTGTCTGTGTGTGGAAGTTGGGAATGGGTACTCTAATAATGCTTTGTATTGAGTTCCCCTAAGTGGCAGTTACCATTATAAAGGGAACATAAACCTATATTAACTCAGTTAACCTATATCAGTTAATTAACTCAGTTAACCTCAGTTAATTAATTAGTTAATTAACCTAATTAACTCAGTTAATTCAAGTTAACCTTGAAACATAATACCGTATCATACTGCCATGGAAGGTAAAACCCAAAGCTATGAATTCAAGGTCCTCTTGTGATACAATTTTTAGAGCTAGCAGACAATATGTATAGGGGATCAGAAATCTGAGTGAGTTTCTTAGGTTGTCCAAGTGCATGGTGTGTTCTTGTAATCCAAACACTGATGAGGTTGAGGTAGGAAGATGCAAAGTTCAAGGCCAGACTGGGCTAAGTGGTGAGTTTGAGGTAAGTCTTGTTACACGGTGAGACCTTGTCTCCATTTCAGGGATAGGAGATGAAGAAAAATGCTCAGTGGACAAGAAACCCTAGGTTGGTTCCCCAGCACTGGGGTGGAGGATGCTGGGGCAATGAGACAGGGTATCCAATCATGGCCAAGTTTCTAGAGTGGTCCAGGCAGGCATGGGCAGTGGGGCCTGGTGAACACAGTCAGATTTTCCTTTTAGATCAACAGCTCCCTTAGGTGTGTAATTCCAGTACTAACGTCTTCAGAGCTTGTAGGAAACGCCATTGAGTTCTGAATAAGGTCTGGGGCAACTAAGCGGTGAGGAAAGAGTCTCTGAGGTAAAATTTTCAGTTCATGTGAGGTTAGGGGTGGTAAGAGAGAGGTACTGAGGTGAAGTGATCCTTAGGGTCTCTGTAGCAGGTTTAGGAGGGGACTCTATAATGAGGAAGGGTCTTGCTATATAGGTTAGGAGCTTTGGAGGAAATTAAGTTAAATGTAAGGAATTAGGAGCTGCTATATAGAAATAATATTTAATAGGATTAAAAAAATTTTGTTTTTATTTGTGTGTATGAGTAGTTTGCTTTATATATGTATGTGCGCCGTGTGCCTGCAGTGCCTGAAGGGGCCAGAAGAGGGCCTCTGATCCCCTGGAACCGAGTCACCAACGATTGCGGGTCACCATGTGGGTGTTCTCAACTAGTGTAGGGTCCCCTGCAAAAACAGCATGTGCTCTTAACCCCGGAGTCATGTCTCTCACCCCTCAGAAGCGGCATTCAGCGTTTAACACCACTGTGGCTTGAGAAATGATGATAACCTCAGAGGATATTAACATTTTCCTATTAGCTTTTCAGTGGCCATAGTTATATATGTAGGTCTGGCATTTTTGTATTAATAGCAGTTTGGGCCTGGCAAGGATGCTCCCCCCCCTTCCTTCTGAGATAGTGTCTTGACATGTAGCCCAGTAGGCTTAAACTCCCTGAAATCCTCCTGCCTCAGCCTCCCTAAGGGCTGATACTATAGGCAAATGCCACTGCACTTGGCACAGGCTGGACCTTTGGGTGCCTGAGGAAACCTGTCGCTTGCCTATCTTCCAATGTAATCAGCCAAATCCAGTGGGAATCAATGCCATTCTTGCCATTTGTTTCTTTCTCTGTCCTCAGGGGGATTCTGGAGGCCCTTTGTCCTGTCAGTTTAACGACAAGTGGGTGCAGGTGGGGATCGTGAGCTGGGGCATCAGCTGTGGTCGCAAAAACTTCCCTGGAGTTTACACAGACGTTGGCGCTTACAGCAAGTGGCTAGTTGCAGTGGTGAACCAGGCTACTTGTTTCCAGCCCGTGGCCTTCCTCATCTTACCGCTGCGCCTGCTGCTCTTGTGACTTCCTGGGACATGGTGATGGCTCGTCTCTCCTTTGCCTTCCCTTGCCTTCCCTTGCCTTCCCAATGCCCTTCCTTCAAATCCCACTTGGGATCCCTTGCCCCGGAGAGAGCCACAGTGAGATGTGTCAGGGGTCTGAGAGACTCCAAAGTGTTCTGCCTGGTGCTCTGGTCACCAGCCTTGGCTGCATTACTCCTGAGCTGGGCTCTGGCAGGAGCGAAGGTGAGTCAATTCCAGTTACTAGGCAAACTGGCCTGCCAGGTAAATGACAGTGACCTATGCAAGGACCTCAGCATGGGTTGGGCAAGCACCTGGCTGTGGCTTCAGGGCTCTCACCTCCCACCATGTCATACTAGAGCTAGCTTGTTGACCACAAAATGAGAGAGGGGGGAGAAAGAGAGATCTTAGGTACCCTAACTATAATTGTTGTCTCTCTCTCTCTATGATTTTGTGAAGTTACATTTCTCATCGAATGTAATTTGCAACAATGTTCAAAGATAAAGTAGAAATTTGAAGAATAATTAAGAAAACTTATGAGCAGATTTCCTTATTTCTCTTAAAGAGTTTCTTTTTACAAATAAAACTAAGGGGGTTTGTGAAATGCCCTAATGTCAAGAGGACAGCTGGGCACATTGAACTCAAAGGTCTAATGCTCTGGACCCGAACAAGCGCAGAACACTTGTAACCTTGCTTGTTTGTTTGCTTGTTTTCAAGAGAGGGTTTCTCTGTGTAGCTCTGGCTCTTCTGGAACTCACTCTGTTGACCAGGCCGGCCTCGAACTCACAGAGATCCGCCTCTGCTTCCTAAGTGCTGGGATCAAAGGCATACACCACCATCGCCTAGCTTGTGTCACCATCACCCAGCTATACTTGTAGCTTTTAACACCCTTGTTGGGGGTATCTCTAAGAAAAATGAATATTGTCTCCATACTCTTGATTTTGGCTGTGCCGAGGACATTTTATTTTCGGCTAGCAGGAAACACGAATTAGATTCTACAGTGAGGCATTTTCTTTTTCCTTCTCACGTCACCTTAAATATTTTTCAGCCTCCCTCACTATTCAGCATTTGTATATTCTCCTTTGCAAAGTGTCTTTTCAAGTTTTTTTTTTTTGTCATAATACAGATACCTTCTATTACTGATTTGTAACTATTCTTCATATATCCAGATAAGAGTATTAAATGTGAGACTTGATTTGCTTCTAACTGGAGGCTGTGAAAAATTTTTTACAAATATTTTTCCCCTAGAAAAAAGGCTTATAGTTTTTTGATTGTAGATTAATTTTTGTAGAGATCAAAGTATATATTTCTATGCCTTTAATGTTTGTTAAATTGTTACAGTATGATTTGTTGAAGTGCATTTGTTTCTATATCAATTTATACCACCAAGCGGCAGTGTATTTCCACACCTGTTTCTTGACTCCACCTGTATCTACCTACATTCTTAAATTAAAATGCCCCTCAGTCGTGGTTACTGCGGTTTCTAGTCTTATTTGGTCGTGTCGTACCTACAAACATATTCATATTTATCAAGCTTCGGTCTTCTTGGAACTTACATGTTGATTCTAAAATGTATATGTAGGACTTTGGCAATAGCTCAATTTGTAAAGTGTTTGCTGCATGTGCACACTTGAAGACTTGAGTTTAATCCCCAGGCCTACATAAAAAGCCAGGCATGGTGGCATGCACTTGTAATCTCAGTGCTGGAGAAGCAGAGACCAGCAGCCCTCTGTGACCACAGGCGGTCAGCCCAGCCTAACAGGCTGAGAAGGAATCTGACCCAAAGTTTAAGGTAACCGGCAACACAAAAATGAAGGCAGAGAGGCCAAGCTCTTATCCTGTTTACACTTTTCCATATGACATCTGCAGGCATGAGCAAAGAGTCACAACAGCAGCCTCTAAATCGCTTTATATTTATATATTTCTAATATTTACATATTTATATTATCCAGAATCTGGAAAAACCCAAATGTCTTATCAGAGTTTAATGGCAACTACTTAACAATGAGAACTGTTAAATTAATTTGTTGTTAAAAATCATAAGAAGCCAGGTGTGGTGAATTAATATAACTGAACAGAAAGTCAGTAAAGAGTTGTATGTGGCAGTTCATGCTTGTAATTCCAGTTCCCTTTTCTCCCCCATCCCCACCCTGGGAAGGGGAGGTAGGAGGATTGAGTTCAGGCTGTCTGAGTTTAAGGGCAGCCTAAACTTTTAATGAGATGCTATCTTTAAAAAACTAAAAAGAAGGGCCTGAAGAGATGGCTCAGCCGTTAAGAGCACTGTCTCTCTTAAAAATAAATAAAAGAAGTAACAAAAAAAGAAAAAACAAAAACAAAACAAGGAAGCCTGGAGTGTTGGCCCACCATTAATCTCAGCACTTGGAAAGTGGAGGCAAGTGGTTCCTTGTGAGTTCAGGGTCAGCCTGGTCTACACAGCAAATTCCAGCGTAGCCAGGGTTATGTAAAGAGACTTTGTCTCAAAATGCCTCCCCTCTCTGAACAAAAAAAAAAAAAAAAAAAACCAAACTGGCTAGAGTAGTGGCTCAGCCATTAAGAGCACTGGCTGCTCTTCCAGAGGACCTGGAATCATTTCCCAAAATTGCCTGTAACTCTAATTCCAGGGGATTCTTCACCCTCCCTTGGCTTCTGTGGGCATCAGGCATGCGTGGAGTGTGCAAACACACATGTAGAAAAAAGCACCCGTACATATAAAACAAAAATAGAAATGAAAGAGGAGGAAGAGTCGAGGGGAAGAAGAGGAACTGCTGGTTTGTACTAAATGGATGAAATTTTAAAAAGCTCTGTTGAGAAGACTCTGATTTTAGATGGCAGATGGTTTTCTCTGCTGTCCTCTTAGTGTTGTTTGGGATCTGCCTGCACAGATTTGTTCTTTATCACACCTGTGGTGCGCAGCAGCCTTCAGAGCCCTCTATCTCACTGCAAGGAAGGTGGCCCAGAAAGGAGTTGCCGCAGAGGTGCTGAGTCCAGGTAGATTATGTTAGAGATTTGTCAAAGCCAGGGCTAATCTCAGTCTGAGTTACGAATTTCCTTAAACAAGGGAGGGTGGTGATGTCAGGTGGTGAATTTCAGGAAACTGAGATGTTAGCGCTATCCTCTACCATCATCATCACCACCACCGTCATCATCGTCATCAGAGATTCTCATGTAGCCCAGGCTAGCCTTGAATTTACACTCCTCCTGCCCCGACTGCAGGTGTGTAACATCATCCCTGGTTGCTACCAATTTTTCAAAATTAATTTTTAGCTAGTGAACAAAGTATTAAGTTTCATCATGGTCCTTTTCTGCTTCTCTCTCTCTCTCTCTCTCTCTCTCTCTCACACACACACACACACACACACACACACACACACACACACACACACAGATTCAATAGAACAAATGAAACCACCATGCAGTATCTCTCTCCCTAAGCTGGGTTAGTTCTCTTGAGCTCCAGGGGACAGGGGTTGGAGAGATATTTAGCACTTAAAAATCCTGGCTGTTCTCCCAGAAAACCCAGGTTCAATTCCCAGCACCTACGTAAAGGCTTACAGCCATCTGTGACTCCAGTTCCAGGGCACCTGATGTGCCCTCTGACCTAGATACACATGTGCTGTGCTTGCATAGATGCAGAAAACACATTCATACACATAAAAAAAAAAAAAGAAAAGTAAAGAAAAAAAGGGGGAAGCATAAAATAAATAGATGTTCAGACAACAGAGGACTGAGCTCCGGGGAAGAAGATGAACAAGGGAGGCAAGTCTTACAGTGACATTGGCTTTCTTTGTGTGGGCAATTTTCAGATGGTGCAGAGAAAACCCAGACAGAAGAAAGCGACATCATAAAGAACCAGAGGTTGGAGCTAAAGATGGCTAGAGGCCTGACAGTTTCAGGTTAGAACACTGTAGGCCAGAGCGTTGGCAAACTGTGGTTTATCTGCATTTCAGGACATTGGCAGGGCCGTGAGATGCTCAGCTAGTCGAGGTGCATGCTGCCAAGACTGACTTTATGAGCTGATCCCTTCGATCCACATGGCAGGAGACCTGACTCCTGCAAGGTGCAAGGTGTCCCCTGACCTCCACATACCTCCCGTGGCACATGTGCACCTGCACACAGGCACGAATGCACACACGCATGCACACAGACATGCATGCACACAGACACACATGCACACAGACACACACACACAGACACACATGCACACAGACACACATGCACACAGACACACATGCACACAGACACAGACCCTCCCCCCCCAGACAGAGACACACTAAATAAATAAGTGGGTGGTTTTTGGTTTGTTTTATTTTAAGAAAGAGAGCCTGTTAGCTGGGTCTGGTGGTACATGCCTATAACCCTGGCACTTGGGAGGTGGAGTTAGGAATGAGTTTGAGAACTTGTTTCAAAAATTGAAAAAAAAAAAAAAAACCAGAAAGGAAGAAAGAAAACTGCCTGATTCTGCACAGGCTTATAGTAAGAATTATATTTACACTTTTGTTTTGTTTTGGGGAAGGGTCTCATGCAGCCTTCAACTTGCTATGTAACCAAGGCTGGCCTTGAACTTTTTATCTCTCTGCCTCCATCTCCCAATTGCTGGGATTATATGCATGTGCCCCA